>NW_027465914.1:305118-610237 GCF_049634645.1 Pelodiscus sinensis
TGGAGAAAGTATTACAGCAGGATGCCCAGGTCCTAGAGAGAAGGCTACTGAGCAAAATAATAACACTTGCCTCAAACCACATGAGAGAGACTCAGGTAAGTTAGACTAACGGAAGTGTTGGAGCATAAGCTTTTGTGGTCAAAGACCCACTTTACTGCTTTTGCAGATTCAGACTAACACGGCTACCCCTCTGATACTCAGGTAAGTTAGTTTTCCCTATATGCTAATGACAGGAATGAAAGTTTAAACTAATTAAAACATTTTTTGTAAACTATATACTGAAACTCCAGGATTAATGACTGCTAGGGGCCCATAGATCCCCACACCATCCTCCAGAAATCCCAGGTCCTAAGCAGCATGTGACTAGTTTCATCTTGTTCAAGTTACACATGTGCTTAAGTGCTTTGTAAGGTCAGGATATTGTGACATATATCAGATGCAGAGAGGCCTACCGTTTCTTAACAAGCAAGTTTTTTGTGAAGTCTACTAGGGATTTCATTATTGATACTGATTTTCTGTGGAAGGTGCTCTGATACTATGGTGTTAAGCAGCAGGATGAAACCTTAAAACAGAATCTGAGCTATTTCCAAAAGAAGCAGTATTTGGATTTAGGGTATAGTTTATTCAGGAAAATTCTCTGAATATCGTGAAGCTGCCCACCTCCTCTGAGGGAAAAATATCATGTCACTATGATAGCCAATCATCCACCACAAATAGCTAATAGCGAATAGTCTAAGCAGCTTGCAAACAACTGAAAGGCTGACAAGTGTTTAGCCAAACGATTCAATGATTATTTATGACTAATGATTCTGTTCACAGAAAGTTGGGTGGAAAACAGAAATAAAAACTTGATTCATTTGAGCAGCATTGGCTGGTGTAGTTGGCTTTAATCACTTCATTCTCTCTCTTTTTGTATTTTTTAAGGAAGCAACAAATGAACTAAAAGTGGCAGCGAGCAACACATTA
Source organism: Pelodiscus sinensis (assembly GCF_049634645.1). Taxonomy (NCBI): domain Eukaryota; kingdom Metazoa; phylum Chordata; order Testudines; family Trionychidae; genus Pelodiscus; species Pelodiscus sinensis. The sequence goes on from NW_027465914.1 coordinate 306,085, forward strand.
GTGGCTCTGGCACGCTGCTATTTCAGTGAGGTGGTTAATGAGCTTCAATGTCATCTGAAACCACTGGAGCTGCCTGACGAGTTCACTTTGATTACACTGGGCAACCTATCATCAGCCCATAGTATGTCAACTTCCATCTTTTGTTTCAAAGTTATTGTCTTCCATTTAAGGACAGAGGTTCACGCTCTGTACAGCTACACAGAGTGCTATTTGGGGGGGCATGAGATGAACTGCTGTGGCTGGTTCCAGTTGCTAGACCATGAGCTATCCACACCAAGGTGCAAGCTCTTATGCCCCATTTGAAGTTCTTAAAGGACAGGATTGAGGAAAATCAGGTCTAGTGGAGCTCTTCTCCATTCCATTTCTCATCCCTCCCCAGTGCTCTCTCTCCTACTCTGGGAGAGGATTGGGCATCCGGCACAGCTGCACATTGGTGGAGAATGCTCCTCCTCAGGGTAAATCCCCCACTGATTTTTTACTTCTGCCTTATCATTTGTATACGCAGCACAAAATGACCTAGGAGCCCATAGCATCCGACCCAGCGGTGTTTCTAAATGCGATAGTAAGAAGGCAGATAACAGTCAATTGTCTGTCTTCCTTTTCTTCTGGTCCTTCTTTTCAGCACTCAAGTGCATTCCTTTTGTGGGAATGACCATGTACAGCATGAGCTCCATGCGGATGTTAGTCGACGAGAGCAGGCTGAGGCAAGCATTTTGTGGTGGTAAGTGCCAGCACTTATTGTAGATGTCCAAAATGGATATTTAGGGGCCTTGGTACAGAGTTAAGTGACTGATCATTTACAAACAGGCTCTGAACTGGATTGTACCAGGGGCTGAGTCCTCATGCTCCTGTGGCACTCAGTGGAGTTGAGAGTGCTCCTTACTTTGCTGGAGGTGCTGAGCATTTGTAAGTTCAGGCCCTTTATGACTTGTGGATATTTTAAAAATAAACAAAAGCTGATGCTGCCCATGTGCCAGAAAACTCCTGGGGGAAAATGTGCAGGCAACAGTTTGAATTACATTTAAAAATTTCCCGTTTTCCACCCCTCCACCCATTCCTCCTCTTTAGTTTCTTAATTATCATCTCCTTTCACCCTCTTTCTCTGTCCTCTGATCTTCTCCACTTCTCTCTTCCTTTGCGTTTTGGTTGATGCTCAAGTAAGGCCACGTCTACACTATGCAGAAGATCAACGCTGCTGCAGTTGATCACCAGGGTCCAAATAAGCAGGTCTAGTGAAGACCCACTAATTCGAACTGAGTGGGTGCTCCCGTTGGCACCGGTAGTCCTGCTTCTCATGAGGAATAACACTCCTGTCAACCTTCCACTGTGTGGACAGTCTGAAAACACTATTTAAGATACATTAACTCCAGCTACATAATTAACATAGCTGGAGTTGCGTACCTTAAGTCAACTTTCCCCTTTAGTGTAGATCAGGCCTAAGGGCCTAATCCTGCACCTTTGAGATAAATGGGAATTTTGCCATCAGCTTCATAGAACATGGGATTGAGCCTTAATTTTCCTTTCAAGGGCAGCGGGTGCATCTAATTTTAGGGCAAAATGCTGTCAAATCTCAGTATAGCTAATAGGAGTTAGGGGCACTGAACATCTTTCAGACAAACTGTAACCCAATAGGAAATCATACAGTTTTAGGGCTAAATAAGCAATAACTGCAGAGGACATGAATCATTCAGAAAACAGCTGGTCAAAATATTTTGGTTTTTTTATTATATGTTTCATATTTGTTTCCAATTTGATGGAATATTAAACTGAAAAATGTCAATGACAGTTTTAATCAGGATGTGTTCAGTGTTTTTGTGCAGCTAAAAAGGTGGCTGAAATTTGTTGATTTTTGAAACATGTGAATGATCTTTGTAATTTGAAATTTTGAAAAAAACAAGAGTAAACACTTTTAATTTAATTTAAACTACCCTTTCAATCAGCTCTAATTAAGAGGTAACAAGGGAGAAAAAATATGTTTTCAAATGATGGGAATTAAAAAGAGATGGAGAGAGGCAAAAGAGAAGAAAGCCTTTTGAGAAACAAGAAATGGAAAGGAGGGAAGAGAAATAATTCAAAACTCTTATTGGATTTCATCAGCTGTTCCTGAATTGGGCATGGAATTGTAATAAACTACAAGCCTGGGTGTCTTCACTGATGAAGCAACGTATCCTTATTACTATTGCATCCTTTTCATATTGCCTGTCTTTTTTCCTTCCATGCAGTTCTGGAAAAATGGTCAAGGGCAGTAAATGTATATTTTAGTAACTGGGAAAAGTGCCCATTTCCCAGAATGGGTAAATCTCAATTCTGTGATCAAATTCTTCCCCTCTATCGTCATGTGACAAGCAAATGGACCACATGTGAAGATTTGGAGGTGAGAATTGTAGGCTTTCTAAACCTTGATGAGAAATTGTATTGTTAAATTCTCTGTGTATGGCACTCTTTGTGATGATGGAGTTCAATGGCAGGTTCTTTGGGATGGAACAGAGTATGATGTAAAACATTTTAAAAAGATTATAATGTCACAAGCTCCTGGAAATTCTGTCTGTACATAGTGTACATAGATTCCAGTTTTGTCACCTGACATGCAGATGAATACAGGAGAATGGGCTAAATTCATTCCTGGCAGATGTCTATTCAGTTCCATGAGAGTTACAGCAGGAATGAGTTGGTTTAGTGTGCATACTAATCTGGGGAAATATCCCACTTGGGAAAGTTGTGAGGTGCAGTAGAATATAATTCTGAAACCAACACCATAGCTGTGTCTAGACTGGAAAAACTTGCCAGCTGTGTACACTGGCTGCTTGAATTTCCGGAAAAGCACTGACGATCTCATGTAAGATCGTCAGTGGTTTTCCGGAAAGACTATGCTGCTCCCGTTCAGGCAAAAGTGCTTTTCCGAAAGACTTTTGCGCAAAAGGGCCAGTGTAGACAGCACAGTAGTGTTTTCCCCAAAAAAAGTCCCGATCGCGAAAATGGCGAATGGGGCTTTTTTGCGGAAAAGCGTGTCTAGATTGGCCACGGACGCTTTTCCGCAAAAAGTGCTTTTGCAGAAAAGCATCCTGCCAATCTAGACGTGCTTTTCCGAAAATGCTTTTAACAGAAAACTTTTCCGTTAAAAGCATTTTCGGAAAATCATGCCAGTGTAGACGTAGCCCATGAGTCTTAATTCTTTACCAGGAAATATTGAGATAGGGCTGTTTCAACAGTGGAAAAGGGAAATTGCACTCGTCAGAAGTAGAAAAGATGGGCCCATTGCATGATATTGAATGAATTTGTAGGAACATATATTCTGTGTCTCTGTGTAGCTCAAGCAGGCCATCATCAAAGCCCTTGGTCCCATGATGAGCCTCCTCCTGCATAAAGAAGAGTATCAAGATAAGGTGTTCAAACAGATCCCATGGCTCCTTAAGCAATATAAAGAGGATGTTAATGTTTTTCATGCCACCAAGGTGAGATACTTATTAAAATAACTATCAATGTGTGCGCATAGGTGAACTGCACTAGCTACTACAGTGGCGTTTCCTGGTCTACATAGTGACTTGTTAGCTAATAGATAAACACACAAGTCTTGATTTTATAGACATGGTGACCCAGGTGACAAGTTTTGTAGGTAAAAGCCTCTCATGAAAAGTATCTTCTGTTTCCTGGAGATGCTAAGGAGGTAAGAAACAAAACACCTGCCCCTCCCCCCCATAAGATACTCCCTCCTTGTGATTTATTGGTACATCCTATCAACTCTGTGTCTCTCTTTTAGATTATAAATAAACTCCTCAAAGCAGGGGCTGCTGTGTGTTGTCTCTGGGCAGTATTAAGTAAACGGCCAGTAGCTGAAAATTAATACTAAGAAGGCCTGAAGTGCATTGCTTTAGATTATATAACTAGATAGATATAAAATCACTGTCTATTTCATCTACCGTTGTGTACAGGGCTGTTGTAGCTGTGTTGGTTCAAGGATATTAGAGAGACAAGGTGGGTGAGATAATATAATTAAAGATATTTTTTCACCCACCTTGTCTCTCTTATTTCATCTACCCTCAGTATCACATGACCAAGGTAATTCCTGCCTGCTGATAGTGAGAGGATGGAGTGAGGGGAGTTGGCTTCAGTAGTATGATTGAGCATGCTCAGTCTATGTGAGCTGGCTCAGTACAAGCCAAGCAGCAAATCCAGGGCCACAACCCTGCTGCCCTTCCCCCCTCCCCACTTCCCCCATGGTTTACTCCCAATCTATGTTGGCTTTCTGGTCCAGAATATGTGGTTGCTTTTGGGATTGGAAAGCCCATGACTTTGAGGGAATCAATTCCTCATGGACTTGACTAAAAGTATCAGAGGACTACACAAGAGCCTAAATGTAGTAAAATATGTAGATTTCATCAGAGATATCCTGGAAGCTTCAAGCAGCAAAGAAGAAAAGTGTGTAGGTACAGGAAGGAGTTAGACTGTCATCTCATTATCAATAGCCTGGAAGAGAACATAAAATCATCATTGATAAAATTGGCAGATGAAACAAAAATTGGGGAGTAGTAAATAATGGAAAGGACAACTCACTGATTCAGAGTGATATAGATGATTTGGTAAACTGGGTGCTAACAATAAATGTGCATTTAAATATGGCTGAATGTAAATATATTCATCTAGGTGATACATACATGTTGAGGGATGCTTCCTGAGAAGCAGTAACTCTGAAAAATATTTTGGGAAACTTGGTGAATAATCAGCTGAACATGACCTACAAATGCGATGCTGTGGCCAAAAAAGCTGAAGTGCTACTGGGATGCATACATGGGGAAATCTCAAGTAGGAATACAGTGGGAAATGCAAAGTTCATTTCCACACTAGAACTGACCAACAGATATTGGTAGATACCCCTGATACCGGCTTCCTGTGAGAAGAGTGCCTTCCACACCCTGCCTGGCTTATAGCAATTCAGCAGGATGCCATTTGGGCTGCACAGAGCCTCAGCCACTTTTCAGCAGCTCATGAACCAAATATTGCAAACATATATGCAATATACAGCCGTGTGCATTAAGAATATTGTCATCCACAGCACCAGCTGGGGGGAACACCTCTGACATCTTAGCAAGGTATTGTAAGCCCCAATAGATGCAGGACTCACTGTGAATCCAGCCAAGTGCCATCTTAGTGAACACAGTAGGAAGGGGAAAACTATAGCTCCTTGATAAATAAGGTCTAAGGCTTGTGTGACTGCCCCACCTCCATGACAAAGAAACAGGTGCCACAATACTTCAGACACAGTGGCTATTACTGCTGCTTAGTACCCAACTTCATCACACTGGCCACCCTATTATTGGACCTGATGAAGAACACCCAATCACAGAAAGTCCAGTAATTAGAAAACTGTTAGGAAGCCTTCCAGGCCCTGTGAAAGCAGCTGAACCAAGAGCTGGTCCTATCCCATTCAACTTCACAAAGCCTTCTATCCTTCAAATGGAGGTCTCGGAGGTAGGACCAGGAGTGGTACTATCTCAAGAAGCAGGTGGGAAGGAGCACCAGATCCTTTATCTCAGCTGCAAGCTGTTCTCCTGAGAGACCTGCTGCCCTACTATAGCAAGGGAGGCCCTGGCCATCAAGTGGGTGATCTACACCCTGGGGGTATGTCTACACTACAAAGTTAATTCGAACTAAAGGATGTTAGTTCAAATTAACTTTGATAGGCACTACACTAGCACTCCGCTAGTTCGAACTTAATTCGAACTAGCGGAGCGCTTAGTTCGAACTAGGTAAACCTCATTGTACGAGGACTAAGCCTTGTTCGAACTTACTAGTTCGAATTAAGGGTTGTGTAGCCACTTAATTCGAACTAGTGGGAGGCTAGCCCTCCCCAGCTTTCCCTGGTGGCCACTCTGGCCAACACCAGGGAAACTCTATGCCCCCCTCCCAGACCCGGATCCCTTAAAGGGGCACGGGCTGGCTACGGTGCCCGTGCCAGGTGCAAGCCTGACAGCACCCAGCAGGCAGACCCTGCACCTGGCACGGCTCGAGCCAGCCACCAGCTGCCAACCAGCCCTCCCTCTCTTCCTGGGACCAGGCTGGCAGCTCTTGGGAGCCTGCCCAGGACCGCAAGAGGCGGGCACCGGCCTGGTCTAGTGCGGACATCGTGGACCTCGTCCACGACCTCCGCAATAGGCTCAGGAAAATGGCCGTCTAGGGCAGGAGAGCTGCCAGCCTGGCCACCGAGGAGCAGGTGTGCATGAAAATGAAGGTGGTCCACTGAGACCCCCCGACCCTGAGCCCTGAGCTTACAATGGCCGTACTGGCTCAGACCAAAGGTCCATCTAGCCCAATAGCCTGTCTGCCGACAGCGGCCAACCCTAGGGACCCTGGAGGGGATGGACCGAAGACAGTGACCAAGCCATTTGTCTCGTGCCATCTCTCTCCAGCCTTCCACAAACTTTGGGCAGGGACACCACTCCTACCCCCTGGCTAATAGCACTCCATAGACCCAACCTCCATCACTTTATCTCACTTCTCTTTAAACTCTGTTCTAGTTGTAGCCTTCACAGCCTCCTGCAGAAAGGAGTTCCACAGGTTGACTCTTTGCTTTGTGAAGAGCAACTTTCTGTTTCTAGTTTGAAGCCTGCTACCCATTCCTTTCCTTTGGTGTCCTCTAGTCCTTCTATTATAGGAACTAATGGAGAACTTTTCTTGATGCACCCTCTCCACCCCACTCATGCTTTTATAGACCTCTATCTTATCCCCCCTCAGTCTCCTCTTTTCTAAGCTGAGAAGTTTCCCAGTCTCTTTAGCCTCTCTTCATATGGGACCTGTTCCAAACCTCTGATCATTGTAGTTGCCCTCCCCTCTCCCACCCTCTCTCTTCCCCTCTCCCACCTCCTTTTCCCAGTCTTCCCGAGTTTTGTTCAATAAAGAGAGATTCTATTTTTGACCACACGTTTTCTTTATTTTGTAAATCAGGAAGGGGGGCTAGGGAAGGGTAAGTGGAAGGAGGTGAGGGAGGAATGGGGTATGAGCCCCCGATGGGGAGGACTGGGCTGGCTCTGCGGGCTTCTGGGGGTGGAAGCTCTCCTGCAGCCCCCCAATTGCTCCCTCTCCCCAGATAGCAGCCTGCGGCAAGTACAGCCGGGCTGATGGCCTAGTACTGTGATGTGCCCAGTGTGGGCACTCAGGGCACTCCAAGCCAGGACTGCTTTACAAGCGGGGCACCCCTGAGAACTCTCTGTCCGGGGTGGGGTTCGGGTCCCTTTAAGCACAGCCCTCGGCTAGCCTGAGCCAGCAGCTCCACGCTCTAAGTCCTCATCTGATGCCCTGCCGGCATTGCTTCCGGCCATCCTTAACCCCGGTTCAGGGTCCACTTAATGTGGCCATGCTAGTTCGAATTAGCAAAACGCTAATCCGAACTAGTTTTTTAGTCTGGATCCGTTAGTTCGAATTAGCTTAGTTCGAATTAACTAATTCGATCTAAGTTAGTTCAAATTAGCGCTGTAGTGTAGACATACCCTGGGATATTATGTACTGGGGAAGCCCTTTCAACTGGTCACCAACCATGCACCCCTCAGATGGATTAATAACATGAAGGACACCAGTGCCTGAATCATGAGGTAGTACTTCCCACTCCAACCCTATGACTTCTGTATGTTATATTGGGCCAGGGAAGGCTCATGCAAACACGGACTTCTCCCAAGTGGAAGGAGACGATGAAGAGGAAGGTCCACCAATGGACATCCTCTTAAGGGGGAGTGTTTGTGACAGAGGATACCCACCATGCATGGTTCAGCGGGGGCTAATCATGATCTGTGGGCTATGCCCCTTCATACTTGCTGGGAATGCTCCAACTGGAACCAGGATATAAAAGAGAGCAGCTCAGTTCTGTCTAGGCTGACAGCTGAAGGGAGTAGAGGTGCTTTGCAGGCTTTTGTGGAGGGACTGCCAGTGCCCTAGGATGCAGAAACCAGCCAGCCTGTGGTTCCAGTTGACCCCCCCCCCCCCACAACCATCCAATGCCACAGATGGAGGAGAGACCACGGAGTTACTGAGATGACCTGCTGCAGAAGATTGGTGGGAAGTAATCTATGTGAACTAAGCATTATTGAGTTGAGGTATTAGCCTTTGACTCTGCATGTTTTGGAAGAAACCCCATTGAGCTGAAAGACAAGGTCCTGGGCTGGGACCCTGTGGAGTAGGTAGAGCCTGGTGGAGAAGGGCTGGCCACTAGGCAACACTGGTTTGCCCCAAAGGGTAGTTGAGCACTAGGTTGAACGGTCGTACCTAGAAGGGCTTGGGTCGTTGAGCTGAAGAGCCTCATCAAAGGGCTGCTGCACTGACCCTGACTATTAGGCAATGCTGCTCTAAGAACCAGGCCTGCTATGGTGGTTGGGGAGACTAGGCCACTTGGGCTGCCTTAGTTCTTTAAGTCCTCCACAACCTGATACCATCCAAACAGGGTGGACCTACCCTGTGACAGGTAACTTAATTACAGTCTATAATATCTGCATGGGGAAATATATGTAATGACCTAGCAGAGAAAGGCATGACATGATCCAGTGGCTACAAACTGAAACAGGATCCATTCAGATGGGAAATAAGGTCTACCTTTTCAGTGGTGGGATATTAGCCATTCAAACCATTTTCCAAGAGTCAAGGTGATCATTTTAAAATCAAGATTGGATTTTTTTCTGAAAGTTCTGCTTTAGGAATTATTTTGGCAATTTCTAAGGCCTGTGTCATACAGAAGGCCTGACTAGTTGATGACAATCATCCCTTTTGGCCTTGGAATCTATGAATTCCATGAACCTGCTTCAGTCATTGCATATTGCTCCTTTGTATGCCCACCTTCTTACTTTCACCTTCTGTTGTAGAGTCTGAGGCAGCTCTTGGAAGTCTCTGGTGAATATAAGATCCTTCTACCTAAAAGGAAATTTCAAGCCATCTGCAGTGCTCTGCACAACCGGGTGAGGGGAACTTCTTCTTGTATCACTTGAGCTTAAGCACAGCAGATCTGAAGCATATTAAGAATAAACATCTTTTGAATGCTAGTGAAGAGCCCGAAGACCTTCTCATGCCTTATTGGTTTCTGCTGGCTTAAGAATAAGCAGATAGTGGTCTCATTTTATTAGCTAAAATCCAGCTCAGTTTGTAAAGCAATTTTAGCATAAGCCAGTTCTTAGAGGGAGTTAGAGTTATATAGTAAAAACTGATCCCATCCAAATGGGGAGGACCTAGCCTGTGACAGGGTGACTTAATTGCAGTCTATAATATCTATGTGGGGAAACATATGTAATAATCTAGCAGAGAAAGGCATAACGTGAGCCAATAACTAGAAAATGAAGCTGGACAAATTCAGACTGGAAATAAGGCCTACATTTTTATGGTGGAATAATTAACCATTTGAACCAGTTACCAAGGGTCAAGTCTTGATTCAATTAGCTCTGCTGCTAAAAACACTTTGAAAGCAGGAACTTCTGTTATCCAATGTATCTGTCATTGTTTCTGATTCTTGTTGTGCAGTCAGTACCATTTATTTTGGGTTCAGAGCTCTATTTGGAAAGGTAGGAAGTGAGTGCTTAGAAATTAATTGAGCATCTTCTTTTCAGTTGCTTGTTCTGATTAGTTTTCCTTTGATCACTTCTCTTCTTCCCACAGATCTGTTCTCAAACTCAGCAGCTCATCATGGAAAATCATATGGAGCTGTTCTATTGTATCCTACTGCTAGGTAGGGGAAGAGACTCCAAATTACACAGTGGTTTCCTTGTAACTTCCTTCTTTTGTAGGTGTGGTAAGAATGAGCTTTCAGTTGTTAGTGAGGATGTGATTTCTTCCTTTGCAGCCCGTTCTTCTCCTGATGACCTCATAGCATTTCTGCACTCGCAGCTGAAGATTAAGAAGGAGACTGTTCGTGTGGAATCCCTGAATCTGCTCACAGATATTATTGGTGCTGACTGTAAGTAACACAGGAGTAACTGTGACTGCTGCGATCATCGCCATCGTGCTAGGGGTTGAGTTGGGGACATCCAGAGCTAAAAGCATGAGCTGCTATAGGTTGATCTAAAGAACCAAGGCTTTGCAGGCATGGTAGGGCTATAACATACTCATGATCTCTGCAAATGGGGCACAGAGGATCTGTAACACAGGGGCGGATATAGGGCAGGGCGAGCGGGGCGGCCGCCCCGGGTCCTGCGCTTCAAAATCCCCGCGCCTGCGCATGGCGTCACTGTGCATGCACCGTGGCAAAGGGGTGGGGCCCGTGGAATTATGCTTCCCGGGGCCCTGCAAAATGGTCATCTGCCCCTGCTGTAACACATAGAATCATATAGTCATAGATTATTAGAACTGGAAGGGACCTTGAGAGGTCATCAAGTCCAGTCCCCTGCTCTCATGGCAGGACCAAGCACTGTCTAGATCATCCCTGATAGGTGTCTATCCAATCTGCTCTACTGGTGGTAAACACAGACTAACTTCACTGACATCCATTTGTCTAACTCTCTTACAATATTTCCATCAGGATAGTATGATGGCGCTATTTACAGAAGTGGAAATACTTCAGACTTAGACTGGTGAAAGTGAGATCAGAGTCTGGTCCTATATTTTCCCCGCTGATTCTGTATAAGAGTGAAGCTTGGTAGTACTCTTAAATAGGGCCCAGGACACATTCTAATGTGGAGCATGAGTGTTTGGAACAAAGATATACTATATTGCACACTTCTCCTTATCTTTCAGTGCCTGAGACAAGAGTTAGAAAGTTTCGCATTGTGAAGGCAGTGAAATCTGCTCTCAGTGATCAGAGTGCTAAGGTAAGATTGTGTGTGGAATAGTGGTATTGCTGTTAATATCTCGGAAGTATTTCACTCAGTGGAGAGTCTGGCAATGAGACACATTTTTAGGCTGAGATTATTAATAGGGTTTCAATTAATCACAGTTAACTAAAAATTAATGGGATTAAAAATTGAAATTTATTACATATTTTTGTGGTTTTTTACATTTTCAAATATATTGATTTCAATTACAACACAATGACAAGTGTGTACTATGCACTTTATATTATTTTTATAACAAACATTTGCATTGTAAAAATGACAAAAGAAATAATATTTTTCAATTCATCTCATACAAGTGATGTAGAGCAATCTCTTTAGCGTGAAAATGCAACTTACAAATGTAGATATTTTTTGTTAACTGTAACAAAGCAATGTAAAACTTTAGAGTCTACAAGTCCATTCAGACCTACTTCTTGTTCAGCCAGACACTAAGACAAACAAGTTTGTTTACATTTATAGGAGAAAATGCTGCCTTTTTCCTAATTACAGTGTCACCTGAAAGTGAAAACTGGCATTTGCATGGTACTTCTGTAGCCAGTGTTGCAAGGAATTTACATAACGGATGTGTTAATCATTTGTACTTCAGCCACCATTCCAAAGAGATAAAAGCAAAAGCAAAAGGACTCTCATATCCTGTCTCATATTGCATGCAGAAGGGATAATAATAACTCGTGCATAATCTCTACCCTTGCAGGTGAAGATGGCAGCTCTCCATTTCGTCAAGAAGCTGCTCAGTTCAGGAAGCGTGGAGAATTGTGCAGCAGGGGATATGGTTGCATACGTTTTCAGAGAGTTCGATGTGTCCACCAGAAATCTGGTAAGGAGAGTTCTTAACACTTAGGACTCAGTTCTGCCATTCTGGCATGCTGATTGTTCCCCTTGACTTCAGTGGGAGCTTTGGATGCTCAAGGATGCAGCTGGACTGAAGGATTAGAGCTAGAATCTGATCAGTGATATTCGTGTAAAGCCAGGGTAATGCCCCTGACTTCAGCGGCATTATTTTGGATTTACACAAGTGTAACAGAGACCAGAATCTGATTCTGGATATTTACATCTGACAGTGCGACCTACATTCCTTAGACCTCGGGCAAGTCAGTGAAAATTCTGACAACACAATCTTTCAGTGAAATGCTCTTGTATAAGGAAGCACATCTTTTTTATAAATAGACTCTCCAAAGAACACACTGGTGCCCAATCCTGTGGCTGCTGAAGCATACATCAACTATTAGCAAAACACTGAAGTTATGCAGCCTACATCAAGATGTCTAGAACCTGGAAAAGTTTGCTGCACACTTCATACTCAGTTCTATGTGTACTAGTTCAAAATCTTTTCAATGGGTATTTCCAGCTATGGGCAGAGTCATGGACTCCAAACACAGAGTTCCACGATGGGATCCATGATATACATTAACTTTACAGTAAGTTGTTGGGGATCTTAGCTCTGCCTGGCCCTTTAGCTACGAAGTGGGAGCTTATGGCAGTACTCACCAACTGCCTCTTTTTCATGCTACCCATCTCAAAGAAAGTAGGAGGCAACTCTTTCTCATCAGGCCACATTTGCTCTTATTTAAACTGAAATCAGTAGAGCTGATCAATATTTAGTCTGGTGTAAGGAAGAACAGAATTTAGCCTATAGATAGACTCACATTCACTATGCACAGAATGATCAAGCTGCTTGGGGCATCAGAACAAACAGAATGGCTCCCTCTAGGTTCTGCATATTTATTTCCACTGGGCAGAGTCTGAGTGGCTCTCCTCAGAGATAAAAAGAAGAAATGTTCTTTTTTGAAAATTTTTCAAAAAATGAATACTGTTCAGGGAACTCTTTTATAGAATCATAGAACGATAGGGCTTGAAGAGAATTCAGGAAGTCATCGAGTCCAACCCCCTGCTAAAAGCAGAACCAATTCCAACTAAATCATCTCAGCCAGGGCTTTGTCAAGCTGGGACTGAAAAACCTCTAGGGATGGAGATCTCACCACCTCCCTCAGTAACCCATTCCGGTGCTTCACCACCCTCCTCGTGAAATCGTTTTTCCTAAGATCCACCCCCCCACACACACAACTTGAGACCACTGCTTCTTGTTCTGTCATCTGTCACTACTGAGAACAGCCTCTCTCCATCTTCTTTGTGTCCCCTGGGGTTTTCCTAAGCCTGGGTTCTGACCCACCAGTTAGGTGTTTCTGTTATTCTCTTCCCTTAAGAATCTCCATCATTCGAGGTTTTTAATGCCAGGCTTGGCAAAGCCATGGCTGGAATAATTAAGTTGGGGCTGGCCCTGCTTTGAGCAGGGGGTTGGACTATATGACCTCCTGAGGTCCCTTCCATCCTTAATCCATGATTTTATGATTTGTGCACTCCTAATGCAATGGAAAAGCTCTCATAGGTCAATATTCAGAAAGGCTTTGTAAGAAATAGACACCGCTTCTACAGCCAGTGTTTTCCCACTAGCTAGTAAATTCTATGTATCTATCTCATAGCAGGGGACAAAACTTCCCTCCCAGGATGTTCAGGAAGAAAGCACTATCCAAACTATGTGCATTCACATCCTGCAAGGCCTGGACATATCAGTCACTGGAATGACCCAAGTAAGTGACATGTTGCTACTGCTTCGTGAAATAAAGACATTCTTCCGTATATCTACTGTACCTCTCCATAAGGAAGCTTCTTGCCAGTCAGGATAATGGAGGTACAGCATGTCAAGTTCATGTCAGAGATGATGGGACCTCTGTATCATGGAGGAAGCGATTCACAGTACAGACAAGATAAAAAGGAACTTCACTGGAAGGAACCATAATACAGTGGTCTTCTTTTAATTACCACGATTGCCTGAGTGCAACGTCTCCTTAGAGTCCCCATGAATCCCTTGGAAATGTAGACTTGGTGATCCTGTATTTAAACAGTTATTGGGGCCGTGATTGTGCCTTCTGTATGTCTGAAAAGTGCAGGATGAATTTATGGTGCTGTCTAAGTAGCTTTATAATACAGGGAAAGATGATTCATCTCCGGATGAGAACCAGTTTGCTAATGCTCTCCAAACAAGGCAGTGTGTACTTAAAATGTAGAGAGAGGGATCACTGGGACAGGTAGAGTGAGATGATGGCGGAGGGGAGGAGAAAGTGAGATCGAGATAAGGTAACGAGATAGGGAAGGGTCAGTGATGACTAAAAGGAGAAGGTGCATGACAGAAGGATTCAGCCAGTAGGAGGTGGGGGAATGAAAATAGCCAAGTGTTGAACTGTCTTGCTCTTCTGTGCAGGTGTTATGGCCAAGGCTTCTAACATATGTGGTGCCAACTCAGTACACTGGCACTTTGAAGCCTCTCTGCAGATGCCTCCAGGAAATGGCTGAGAAAAAGATGCAAGAAGGAGGAGAAGCTGCTTGCCTGGACTACAGTGGACAAGGTTTATAACAGAAACTCTTTCATTTATTCTCACCAGCCACTATGAAATGACCAGATTCAGCCTGTTCCAATTCTCTCATCTTCAGTCAAGAGACTAAAAGGAATGCAGGATGATCTTGGGATTAAAACATGGCAATGGGAGGGAGCTAGAAATTGGGGGTTCTGGTTCCAGATCACCACCAAAATTCTGATATAACATTGGGGAAATCACTTGCTCTCTCTCAGCTTTCCCACTTGTGAAATTGAGGACTAGTTAATGCCAGTTTCTTAGAGGTGCTATGAGGAGGAATTAACTCATGTTTGCAAAACACTTTTGAGATGCTCCGCCTGAAAACACTATGGAAATGCAAATATTATCAGCTGCATGCAACATTGGTGGGCATATTGGAAATGGCTAGGTGAACAACATCAGCGGGATTCTCCGAAGTCTGGCATAATTAATGATCTTCTATTTCTTTTCCCAGGGAAACTCCCTACACCTCAGGGATTGCTGGCACGACTCCTGGTAAGTAGACCATGGAGGACAGGTTTTCTGAGAAATGTGAAGTGGAACAGTTAAGTATAAAAATCAGTTTTCCAGCTAAATGCTTTAGGCTGAAGAATGTGTATGATTGGGTCTCTCTCCACCCTCCCCGATCAGACAGAGACACACTGTTCTACACCCTCATGCTAGTTAGAATATTTTCTTCTTTAGGAAGTCACTGCAGTAGAAGCAGCAGCTCTACAATGTGTAGTCTCCACAGTGAGAGAATCTGAAATATTTCCTCCTTCAGGAACAAGCTGGTATCTTGCTGCAGAACTTAGCCTGTGCTTTCTCCCTCATTGACAGGTTGTAGCCTCATCTCCTTACGAAAGAGAAGGACACGGATATTCTGTCTTGCAGCTGCTAAAAGCCTTGCACCAAAATATCCATGCAGCAGTGGGTGAGATGTGGGGAGTAAAGATTCCAGCTCTGCTGCAGCACCTTGAAGGTAAAGTGCTAGTTGGGAGTGACGTGGTCCATGGAGGATAGAAGAGAAAGCAGAAAATGCATATTCCTATTGACATGTGTGGTGCCATGCATGTTGCAGTCCGTGGGAATAGTGTGGAATTGAAACTGGGGCTCTAGACACCTCACTTTTTCTACAATTGTGAACCAGTGAGCTAACTCCAGTGTCAAACCGGGGGCCAACCACTTAGGATGGAATCAGGCCAGGAAGGTTTCAGTTGAATGACCATTTTACAGCAGTATCTTCCTGATCTTAGCTAGGTGGTTATTTAGGAAGCTCAATACACATGAAACTGGAGGTTTGTGAAACTCTTATGCACTGTTTTTGTGGTCACAAGTACAGTCTGATTTTTGCAAACTGAATTTTTCTGAAAAATTAAAGCCTAGGGCTAAGTCTAGACTGGCATGATTTTCCGCAAATGCTTTAAATGGAAACATTTTTCCATTAAAAGCATTTGCGGAAAAGAGCGTCTAGATTGGCACGGGTGCTTTTCCGCAAAAGCACTTTTTGTAGATAAGCGTCCATGCCAATCCAGACGCGGTTTTGCGCATGAAAGCCCCGATCGCCATTTTCGTGATCGGGGCTTCTTTCCGCAAAACAATACCGCATTGTCTACATTGGCCCTCTTGCGCAAAAGCATTTGCGCAAGAGGGCTTTTGCCTGAACAGGAGCAGCATAGCATTTCCACAAGAACACTGATAATCTTACATGAGATCATCAGTGTTCTTGGGGAAATTCAAGCGGCCAGTGTAGACAGCTGGCAAGTTTTTCCGCAAGAGCAGATGATTTTGCAGAAAAACTTGCCAGTCTAGACTCAGCCTATGTTTATTGTCAAGATTAGTTCAATTTAAAAATCCACAGTTTTTCTTTCTGTAAGGAAACTTAATCCATATATTAGCAATAGAATCCATGCCTGTCACAACAAAGCTACGTTGACCAAGTGGGTGCCCTACATATAATGTGTAATCTACGTATTGTAGGCCTGATGTCTTTCACCAATTTTACAGTCGTATGAAACTATTGACATCAGTGGGAAAAAATTTAGCATTGGTTGTGTCTATACTACGGGGTTATGTCAATATGGTTATAGTGACAAAGCTAGGACAATATAGTCTCTGCACTATGTAACTGTGAGCCAGCAAGCTAAGTTGCACAACTTCAGTTATGTGAATAATTATCTGAAATCGATACACTTAGATCTACTTACCAGATGCTTTCCTGTCAACTCTACCTACTGTCCTCATTCTGGTGGAATTCTGGAGTTGACAGGAGAGTACTTGGTGGTCAATATATCGCATATATACTAGAGGCAATAAATTGACCCTTTCTGGATCAATCGCTGCCTGTTGATCGAGTGGTTAGTGTAGGTATACCCTAAGTGACGCACAATCCCAATGTGTTTCTGATATATATTGGACCCGACAATTTTCAAGTGGGCTTGCTATTAAAAAAAAAAGAGCTGTATCTTCCCTGGCTGCTGTTTCTGTACAGAGTCCACAGCACTATGTTCTGCAGACATTAAAGAAGGGTAAGTTAGAGCTGGCTGTTCAGAAACAGGGCCAGATTCTTAGTCGATGTAAATCAGTATAATTCCACTGACTTCAGTAAAGCTACACAAGTTTAGGATCAAGTCAGAATCTTGTATTATGCAGGAAAAATGTGCATGCATATTTAAGTCCAGTTTTCTGATGTTCTAAATAGGAATGTAAGTAACTAGTTGACTATCTGATAAGCAAAAGCTTATCGGATACATGACTAGTTCCTTGACCAGTTGCTTCCCCCCCTCTTGCTGCATCTAGCAGCGACAGCAAGTGGGGGGAGCAGGAGCCAGTGCTGGGGAGAGCCGGCTTAAAAGCTGGTTTCCCCCAAGCACCATCTCCGCAGGAGACAGGGTAGTAGCGGGTACTGGATGCGAGCCGGAAATCAGCTTATTCCTGACTTGTGCTCCATCCCAGATGCTGCGACTCTGCTTTTTAAATGTATTAAGAGCCTGCCATCTCTTAATACATTAAAAAATCAGAAACTCAGCAGGGGAGAGCTAGCGTGAGCCAGCAGTCAGGTATCCCGGCTCGCGCTTCAGCCTTTTATATGTATTAAGAGCCTGTCAGCTCTTAATACACTTTAAAGGTAGAGCTGCAGCAGGGTTAGCTGCCGGGACTGAGAGCTAACCCTACTGCGGCTCCCCCGCTTATTGACTAATCAACTAGTCGATGGAAAATTCATCAACTAGTCGATTAGTCGATTAAACTATATTTAATGTCCCTAGTGCTAAATAGTTTGATGAGACGCCAAGTGCCCTCAGCTCCCATTAAAGTCAAAAGTAATTAGGAGCAGGGCTGTCAGGGGTTGTGGGGTTTGGGGCACTCCCCAGGGGCGAGGCTTAGGGCAGCCCACCAGCCCCAGGCCCTACCTTGCCTCTGCTTCACCTTTTCTCCAAACTCTGCCCCTGTTTTGCCCTACCCTATCCCTTCCTGCCCCTGCTCTGCCCTGCTCCTGAAGCCCCCTCTTCTGAGCTGAGGGATTACTGGGGGGTCCTGGTGCAGGATGGCAGTAGGATGGGCTCCTGCCTTCGCAATCACCAAAGCAACAGGAGTGACAACAGGAGTGACAATGGCTCGGCAGCCCGCTTTTCTGCGCCTTGCCCCACAGCCCTCTCCCAGCATCGCCGTGGCCATGGGAAGCGCATTGCCTTGGAGCCGGGGCACCTTGCTTCCTACTGCCACAGATACAATGCACACAGCAGGCTGGGAGAGGGCAGCGTGGCAGGGTGGGGCAGGGCAGTGCAGGCTGCAGGGTCTCTCTTGGACCCATCCATAGGACAACTGAGGTGGCCACCATGGGCTCTCCCAAAGTAGGAGCTGGGGTGGCAACCCCAAAGTATCCTATGGAGTGTCCAGCATACCTCCTCGTGGGTTGACTGACTCTGAATAAAAAGGTATGTTACATTGGCATCGGTCCCTTTTATCATTGAAAGCTCAGGTAGTTTTAAGAAGATTGACTGCAGAGGGTATATTGGGGACAGCTATTCTTGCTGTTGTAAATTACACTGTTGTTTTGCCTCCTGCTTTATAGGAAACACAGAGAATTCTCTGAACCACGAACAGTGGGAGCACATGCTGCTTCAGGTACAGGATGACTTTCAGATGTATTAGCATACATCCCCGCACCCAAATGTATCAGCTGGGAAAGAATTAATTATAAATTATTCATTATTAGCAGAGTGGGACAAATCATTTTATTTGCAATGTTTGTTTGATGAAAAACTTTTTTTTTTTTCAAAAACATTTTCATGGAAACTTTTTATTTCGACCAAAAACAAAACAACCCCAACCCAAACAGAAAATATTTAGGTTTTTTTAAACGGATGGGTTTTTTTTTCAGTTGTTTTCCTGTTGATTTCTTTTTTTATCCTCTTTTCAATCAGAAAATGGAAGAGGGAAAAAAGGGATGGTGATGAGGGGTAAGAAAAGGAGAAAACAAAGAACTGAAAAATGGTTTTAGTTTTTCACTTTTTGTTTGTGGCATTGAAAATCAAGAAAACAAACAAACAAAAAATCCCACCTGTTTTGCGAAACAGACTTACCATTTTTCAGACTGCTCTAATTATAAATAGCTTCATAGTACCACTGGGAATGACACAGAACTTAACCTGAAAACCAGCATGCTAATGATCGTATTGCATCACTGGGGTACTTGTAAAGGAGTCTTTCTTACTTTTTGACATTCAAAAGAAAATCTATTATGTGAAAACCTAAAAAGCAGCAAAGACAAGACAAGGTTTGGTGACTTTCTCATGTATCTTTTTCTAGTTAGAGCTCTTTACAGTCTCGTGTAAATCGAGACAAGGAACATTTTTGTGGCAAGTGCTGAAAATGAAATGAAAGAACTTAGGGTATGTCTACACTACAAAGTTAATTCGAACTAACGGATGTTATTTCGAACTAACTTTAATAGGTGCTACACTAGCTCTCCGCTAGTTTGAACTAGGTAAATCTCATTTTACGAGGATTAAGCCTAGTTCGAACTAGCTAGTTCGAATTAAGGGCCGTGTAGACCCTTAATTCGAACTTGTGGGAGGCTAAGGCTTCCCAGGTTTCCCTGGTGGCCACTCTGGCTAACACCAGGGAAACTCTATTGCCCCCCTCCCGGCCCCGGAGCCCTTAAAGGGCCACGGACTGGCTACACAGTTTGTGCCAGTTGCAAGGCTGCCAGCACCCGTGCCAGCAGACCCTGCACCTGCCACACCATGAGCCAGCCACCCGAGGACACCCAGCCCTCCACTGCTCCCCAGGACCAGCCTGGCGGGTCCCAGGAGCCTGCCCGGGGGCGCAAAAGGTGGGCGCCCGCTTGGTCAAGTGCAGAGATCGTGGACCTCATCGAGGTTTGGGGGGAAGCCTCCAATGTCCACGATCTCCGCACTAGCCACAGGAATGCGGCCGTCTACAGCTGCATGGCTGCCAGCCTGGCTGCCAGGGGCCACCAGCGCAGCCGGGAGCAGGTCCGGTGCAAAATTAAGGACCTGTGGCAGTCCTACTCCCGGGCCTGCCAGCCAGGGGCCGACCCGGAGGCCTGCCCCCACTTCCATGCCCTGGACCACCTCCTGGGGCTCATGCCGTCCCTGCCCCCCGGGACGTGATAGACCCCGGGGCAGAGGGCCCGCTCCAGGAGACGGAGGAGGAGGCAGAGAGCTCTGAGAGCCAGGAGCCTGCCGCCAGCCTGCCCAGAACCCGGGACCCCCGAGGCACCCCACAGAGCCGTTCGCCTGTGTCGTCCGAGGCCGGGGAGGCGTCCACATGTGAGTACCATCGTGTTCCCCTCATGTGTACGGGGGGCTGGGGCGAGAGGGAGCCTCGGGATCGTGCGCCTGGGCCTTGACCACCAAGGAGCAGCAGCTGGGGATCCTGCAGGGGCCCTGGCCTTGCAGAGGGGAGCTGGGTTTCACACACCTGGGCCCCTGGAGAGCCAGGAACGAGGAGGAGTACCAAAGGCGGCACCTCCAGTTCATGGACAACCAGCTCTGCACCCAGGACCACTGGGTCCAGGAGGACCTGAGGCTGCACCGGAGGAGTCTGGAGGCCTTGGAGGAGCAGGGCCGTGCCCTGCGAGGCCACCTCCAGAGCCTGCTCGACCGCTTCCTATTTCCTCCTCCCCCTGCTCCTCCTGCTCCCCCTGTTCCCCCTTCTCCCCCTGCTCCCCCTGCTCCCCCTCATGCTCCCGCTCCTGCTTCTGCTCCTGCTTCCTCCACACCCCTGTCCCTCCTGCCCCCCTTCCACAACCATTTCCCGCAGTGTGGCGAGACGGGAGAGGCAGCCGGACTCCCACCACTGAGCTTTCCTTTCCCTTCCTCCCTTCCCTCCCCTTCCAGCTCCCTTGTCCCAGGTTCCCCCTCCCCTCTCCCATCCTGAAGTTCTGGGTCCACTGTCGGTCCTCCCAGCGCTCCAGGACGATGCGGTCCCACCAGTCGGTGCTGGTGTCCAGACGCCAGACGCGGCGGGGCACGCCGGTGCCGGGGTGCCGCCGCAGCTCCTCCACGGCCCCCAGGGCGGCCAGGCGGAGAGGCAGGGGGCTGATGTGCACCATGTGGTGCCAGGCAGCCTCGAGCCATTGGTGGCAGGCTTGCAGCAGCAAGTCCAGAAAGTGCACCAGAAGGTGCAGGGCGAGCTGTGGCTCCATGTTGCCACCTGCGGCGGCCCCCCCGAAGGGAAGCACCGACACAGACGGGCACAGAGACCAACGCTTTGCTGTCCCTCAGCGAGGTTGGCAAGGAAGCAGGAAAAGCTGAGAACCGGCTGTCCAGGGGGGTCCCTTTAAGCTCGAGCCTCAGATAGCCTCAGACAGCAGCCACAGAAAACAACTACTGACCTGATGCCCTGCCAGAACCAGTTTCAGCTGCCCTTAAATGCCCCCCTGCGTCAAATCAGTGTGGACGCGCTAGTTCAAATTAGCAAAATGCTAATTCGAACTAGTTTTTAGTTCTAGATGCGCTAGTTCGAATTAGCTTAGTTCGAATTAGCGCTGTAGTGTAGACATACCCTTAGTGACAGATAAGCCTGAGACGGTCTGGGGAAATTCTGGATTACTCACCAGAATTTTCCATTCTTCTTCAAGTGCTTGCTCCTGTCCATTCCAATACGTGTGTGCATGTTCCATGCACATAATCACTAGGGCTGTGTCTAGACTGGCAAGTTTTTCCGCAAAATCATCTGCTTTTGCGGAAAAACTTGCCCGCTGTCTACACTGGCCGCTTGAATTTCCGCAAAAGCACTGACGATCTCATGTAAGATTGTCAGGTCTTTTGCCGAAATACTATGCTGCTCCCGTTCGGGCAAAAGTCTTTTTCCGAAAAACTTTTGCGCAAAAGGGCCAGTGTAGACAGCAGAGATTTGTTTTCCGCAAAAAAGCCCCAATCGCGAAAATGGTGATTGGGGCTTTTTTGTGGAAAAGCACGTCTAGATTTGCCACAGACACTTTTCCACAAAAAGTGATTTTGCGGAAAAGCGTCCGTGCCAATCTAGACGTTCTTTTCCAAAGATGCTTTTAACGGAAAACTTTTCTGTTAAAAGCATTTCCGGAAAATCATGCCAGTATAGACATAGATTTTTTTTTTTTTACTAGCAGTACTGTTGGATCAGATTTGGAATCTTCTAGAGTGGCGCTTTCAGGGTGAGCAATGTATGTTGATCCCTCCTGAACTGATCAGCCATCCAGGTCCTTCCTACCGCCAGTGATGGTCTTTGGAGAATTTGATTTCATGTTTTGCAAGGCATCTCTTGCTGTAGTTGTTGTACGTTGTATTGTCCTTTCTGTCTTCCAAAATTGGTGTTATCCCTAAATGGGCCTGGTTGCCACAAGGAGCAACAATAAGTGCATCCAGTTCTGTTCCTTCCAGACCCACAGTTGTGGATCGGTAGCAGATGCAATCAAGATATCGTGGTCCAGTCACCTGGTGTACATGTCTCTGCTCTTTCCTCTAGTACACAAGGTTCTCCTCAAGATCTGGCAGGACAAGGCGGAACTCATCCTCAGAGCAGCAGTGTAGCTGCAGCAGCATAGGCTCAGCAGCCTGGTGAACCAATTTGTAGACAGACCGATAATCCTTCTGCTCCATATCCTGATTTCATCACCGAGGACCATCACCAGTTACAGCACCCTCACCTGGGGCACCTCCATTTCATGGTGCAGAAACTCCATGGTTAAACCAGCTCGAGCTACAGTGCTCAGACTCCATTAGAAAGGTTCTGTTGGGCAGGAGGCAACCCTCCCCTTGGGCAACATACCTAACAATCTGGAAGTGATTTTCAGTTTGGTCCCTCGAAAAGTACATCCCCCTACAAGAAACCTCCATCTCCCTTGTGCTTGACTACTTTTTATACCTTAACCAGTGCCAGGGACTGACACTGTCATCCATTAACGTCCACGTAGTGGTTATTTGCCTTCCATCCTGGGGCTGGGGAAAGATCTCTGTTCAGCAATGCTATGCTGGGATGTTTCCTTAAGGGTTTGGAGAGGCTGTATCCCCAGGTCAGACATCCCCATTTCACAGTGGGACCTTAACCTGGTCCTCTCTAGACTTATGGGACTGCTGTCTGAGCTCCTAGCAATCTGCCCTCTAGCTTGCCTCTCTTGGAAGGTGGTCTTTGTGGTGGCTATAACCTTGGCTAGTTAGGTCTCAGAGCTCCGGGCCTTTACCTATGAGTTTCCATACACTGTCATTTGTAAGGACAAAGTGCAGCTCTGTCCGCATCTGGTGTTCCTACCCAAGGTTGTCTCCCTCTTCCATCTAAACCAGGACATTTTCCTCTTGGTTTTCTTCCCAAAACATCATGCCAACCATGTGTCAGACAGACCCTACCCTAGCCTTCTACGCTGAATGCACAAAGCCATTTTGTAAATCACCACAGCTCTTTATTGTCATGGCTGAAGGAATGAAGGGACTTCTCATCTCATCCCAGTATATTTCATTGTGGATATTTCCTGTTATTACTTTGCCAAAATTCCAGCGCCATCAGCTCACTCCACCAGAGCACAGGCATCTTTGGCAGCGTTCCTCCTACAGATTCCCATTGAGGATATTTGCAGGGCAGCAACGTGTTCCTCTATTTGCACCGTCATGTCACACCACACCATCACCCAACAGGTAAGGGGTGATGTGATGTTTCAATTAATTCTGGCTCCCTCCTCCATGGGAACTGCTTGGGTGTCATCTATCGGAATAGACATGAGCAAGCCCTCGAAAAAGAAACAAACCAGTTACCTACCTTTTTGTAACTGCTGTTCGAGATGTGTGGTCATGTCCTTTCCAAATCCCACCCCTCCCCACTGTCAGAGTAGGCTGGCATGAAGGAACTGGATGGACGGTAGGTCAGCAGGGACCTATATATGTCTCCATGAAGGCTCTCTTGTGAGGTTTCCAGTATAACCTGGCTGCTGTTCAAAATTTGGATCTCCTGCTGACTTCAATGGGAGTTGAGGGTATGACTTTGGAAACTGACAGAGGTAGCGGGGTGCATAGAATTGCCAGGATCCTCTAGAGCTGATCTCTACATTTCAGTTCATCAAAGAGTATCATGTAAAGCCTCTGCTGGCCACACTGATCATCATAATCATTGCAAAATGTCTGGATGGATAATATATAAGGCCTTCTGGACAGGCCTTACAAGCTGCGTGTCTGCATGGCCACGCACAACAAATTTTAAGCCCACACACCTCGCCTGCAGAGCCACGCAGCAGCACTCTCCTCTCACTGTCCTGCTGGATCGGAAGGTGAGTGGTGACAGAGGCAGTTTAGCAGGGCTGCATGATGGCAAGCAGGCTGCCCTGCCCCTGTTTGCTCCGGCTGGAGCCAGGGCATGGTGAGGCTTTCGCTGCTCCAGTTCCAGCTGGAGTGGACAGGTCACCATGGCCCCGTTGGTGGGGCCAGATGGCCAGGGGTAGCTGCTTGGACGGCCGGGGCTCGAGCCGCGTGGCCAGTGGTGGCTGCCAGCAGCGACTGTTTGGGTGGCTTTGGCCGCCCTCCTAACTTTCCAGTAATAAGCTGAGGCAGGACCTATCACCTTCATCACAAACAAGTAACATCACAAATACCTCAGTCCTCTGCTATCCCTTCAGTGGAGTTTGGATACTGCAGTGGGATCTGGCAAGCATCTTGGGTTTAATTTCCTCATGTTGAGACGTATGGGCTCTGCTGAGCTACTCAAGCTTGGCTCCTGAATTGGCTTGTACTGGATACTTTGGGCACAGAAACCCAGTTTCGTCAGTTCTGTTGGGCCCTGAGGGATTGGCTTCTCTTGGTAGGGATCAAGAGTCCCTCAGACTCTGTTCCTTCTTTCTGGTTTGATGGCTTTACAGGTCAAATTGAAGACATAAATTATGGTAACCAGCTGCCACTCACTCATTAGACCAAAGTGAAGTGCCTTTCAGAATATGCTATGAATGATGTCCTCACTATATTAAATGCTTTGTATGAGCAACACAATAACCAATGAATACATTTAAATATCATCACTGGGCATCCAACTTAATTCATGATTGACCCAAATAAGGCAATTCATGTGTAGCAGAGCTATTTTTTATGATTTTCTGAAAATACGTGCAGCTATCACCACGTCTCTTAGTTGCACTTGCTTCACATTTTAAAGAGTCTTCACAACTACAGCTCTTTGAAAAAACCTGAATTTTTAAAATTTCAACTACTTTGGGGGTTTTAAGAGGTTTTTTTTAAATTGTACAAATGTGCTTTTTCAAGTAGGTTAGAATGCACACTATTTTAAGTATCACCATAATGTTTTGCAAACTTTAAAAAGAACAGACATTTCTTTTCTGCACACTTTTTAAAAAGTTATGATTTGAGAGAATATGATGGCAGTCTGAAGAAAGAAAAAGACTGCATATATATATACAGTATATATATGTATGTTAATAACTGGTAGGTGCCACAGCAGCGCACAAGACAAAACTCATTCCGTTCATGGATCGGAAATCTCAGGGTGTGTCTAGACTACAGGGTTTTTTCGATAAAAGTGGCCTTTTCTTGAAAAACTTCCTCTGCATATAGACTGTCACTGCATTCTTTTGAAATTAAATTGAAAGAATGCAGCCGTTTTTTCGACCACGGTAAACCTCATTTTACAAGGAATAAGGCTTTTTTTTGAAAAGAGGTGTTATTGAATGCAAATGGGGCTTTTTCGAAAAAAGGCTTTATTGAATGCAAATGGAGTTTTTTCGAAAGAGAGCATCCAGATTGCCTGGGTGCTCTCTTTCAAAAAAACGGCTCGCTTTTTTGAAATAAGTGGTTGCAGTCTAGATGTTCTCTTTCGAAAGAGGCTTGCAGTCTAGACGTAGCCTTAGAGGGAATACTACTTCTGGATGTATACTGAAAATTTATGCTTTTGAGGTCTATGAGTTGAGGCTGGTCACCAGAAGGTGAAAAGCAACTTTGTCTGGCTATATGTAGACTGAGTAATTATTCACAATGGATGTTAATCGACTGAGAAAATTCTAATTAAGTGATTGCAAAGTCTCCAGAGGCGACTCTATCCAAGAAAACCAAACAATAGGGGATACCTGTTTACTAGTGAGATGCTTGAAACTATTTTGGGAGGTCCAGAGGTATCCTGTACCAGTTATCCTTCATCTAGGGAATAAGCTGCCAACTTGCTTGACTTAGGAGGATCACATTTGGTCTGGGTGCTTCAAGCTGGGAGAGCTATCCTTTGTGAGACAGAGGAATGTTTGGTTATCTAAGTTTAACCTTTAGGAAGTGTGTGGTGATTTTACTTTTACATAATCTTTGTTTACATTAATTCTGCTTGCTGCTTCTCAAATTTCCATTCTTTGTGAATGAAACTCTACTTATTTTCACTGTATATGCACCTAAGAGCGGTGTGTTAAATGGATCAGTGATGCTGAGGTGAAAATAGTAAGGTGGTAAGTAGTAAACCTGTGAATTCTGGGAGTGTCCAGTGGAACAGGGGCTGGACCTTCTGGGAATATGTAGAGGGTGTGATGATTGAAGCATGCCTATTGCTTATCTGCAGGACAGCAAAGCTGGGTCCGGGTGAGAAGGGTGTGCTTGCATTTCCTGTGTCTGGCAGAGTCAGGAGCTGACACCTGGCAGGCATAGAGAATGCTTCCTCATGCCAAGGGCAGGTGGTAGTGAGATACCTCACAACCCTGCATACCCGCAGAAAGTGTTATGAAGAGTCTGTAGCACTTCAGAGAAGGTGCTTGGCTCTTTGTTAATGATGGCCCATTGATCAAAGTTCACTAGACCTATCCTCTGTCTGCTATAAAATCAATGGTCAGATCTCATTCTCCAATTTGCTGTGCATCTGAGTTTGGAGACTGAGCAGAATCATAGGTGTGATGATTCTGAGCAGAATCATAAGGCAAAGGTTAAAGAACAACCGGCAGAGGAAGTCTGGGTTGTCAATGCTCATAGTTCTCAATAGGGAAATAATCTTCCTATGACACCTGAATATTGGAATGGTTACAACAGAGAACAAGGAAGGGAAAAAACTCTCAAGCCCCAACCAAAAATTCTTTCAATAAACCAGCTCTTGTTTTACACACAGTTCCTCAGAACATCTCTGGAGCACATAAATGACAATGCCTGGAGCAGCCAGCTAAGCTTTGAGTTGAGCCAGCAGATGGCCGGCTATGCCAGCCCCTCCAAAAAGAAGGTTTGTTCTCTGTTAAGGTTTAGTTTCTAGTTAATTGCTCTTGGAATTCTTGTTGGAGGGCTGCATGAGACTTCTCTCTGCTTCATTGGTTTTTTTGTGTATAAAATTTGTGTTTGCTTGTTCCCTGCTCTTCCCCTGCTGGCATTTGCTTGGAGCAGCTATTGGTACTGAATTGTTCCCTAACTGGGTGGCGGAAGATGATGGGATGTGCCTGCAGCAGGGATGCTTGGTCTTGGCTCGGTTGTTTTTTCCTGTGTCAGTGTGTGTTGCTGGGTTGGTTCTATACTGACAAGCATGTGGTATTCTTGATATCTCAATGCTGGCCTCTTTCTTTCAGTGTTTCCTGTATAAGGCACTAGGAATTTGCTTGGCAGTTTGTCAGGACCCGGTCCATATTAAATCACAGATTCAGAAGTTTCTGAAGAAAACAGATTACATGGAAGTCCCTGATAGACTGGTAAGGACCCTGCCCCTCTCCCTACCTTATCATGTACCCTCTGAATGTCCCCTGGGCAACTCAGCTCTCAGTTTTCCCGGGACAGATGCCATTTTGCTTCATGTCCTCTTTGTTGCTATTTCACCCACCCTTTGCTCCCCCTCCCATGGGTCTCAGGCCTAATTGGCACTTTACACTACTTTGGGTGAAAGGAATTGACTTGTGGGGTCTATTGGGCACCTGGTCAGATTCACTAACCAATATTTTTCTTGAGTAACAGGGAGTCATTTCCATCCTTGCATTCTCTGCCGAGAGCCACTTGGACCTCATCTTGAACACACTTCAGGAGTTTGGGGCAGCAATGAACAAACTTACGATTTCTGGGTTTATTGGTTGCCTGAAGGTAAAGGAGCCAGGGGGTTCTCTCAAACTTCCTCTCCCTCTAAACTAGAGACAGTATCTCCTGCCCCCGGTAGAGTCTCATTG
This sequence comes from Pelodiscus sinensis, assembly GCF_049634645.1. Taxonomy (NCBI): domain Eukaryota; kingdom Metazoa; phylum Chordata; order Testudines; family Trionychidae; genus Pelodiscus; species Pelodiscus sinensis. The sequence continues at coordinate 333,876 of NW_027465914.1, forward strand.
GTCAGCTAACCCTGTCCCCCAATGGATGTGCTCTGTGTGATGCTTACATTTAAGCAGAGAGGAGCACAGTCTGGATCCGTGGCTCTCTCAACTGATTTTTAGCATGTGATGTTTCATGGCTTGAATGCCTCTCCTATGCACAGTGTGTAGGAACTATACCAGTTAATTATATGGAAAAGTGTTGAATGTATTTGTAGCTGTTTTTTCAATCCAGGTTAGTAGCTGTAAAGGAGGAGGTGTTGCAAGCAACATGTGACTAACCAACCTGCTCTCTGGACAACTGTTATGGACCCTGTGCTCTAGAGCAGCGGTTCTAAAACTTTCCGCACTAATATACCCATTTTAGAAATCTGAGTTGTCTAGTGTGCCCCAAGTTTCACCTCATTTTAAACCTTCTTTCTTAGAAAATCAGGCATAAAAATACAAAAAAGTGTCACAACACACTATTACTGAAAAATTGCTTAATTTCCCATTTTTATATGCCATACCAATTAAAATAAATTAATTTAAATATAAATATGTTCCTTACATTTCAATGTGCAGTATATAGAGCAGTGTAAATAGGTCATTGTGTGTATGAAATTTTAGTTTGTAACTTTGCTAGTGCTTTTTAGGTAGCCTGCTCTAAAACTAGGCAAATATCGAAATGATCTGATCTGTCCCCCTCGAAAACTTCTGCGTACCTTTGGTTGAGAACCATTTATCCAGAGGATAAAACAGCATATTAGGTCTCTTGGCCACCATTGCCAGATTTGCTGTTTACTCACTGTGCAGATCTAGGCATATCATTTAGCACCTAATTCTGTGCCTATCAGTGTCAATGACAAATCTCCCATTTATTTCACTGGGGTAGGGTCAAAACTTTGGGCTCTCTGTGTCAGAATTATCCAATCAGTATGTTTGAGACACCAATACCTCTGTGCCTCACGCAGTTATGGTTTGGCTTAAATACATTTTTCAAGTACAAGCTATTATCGCTGCCAAAAGCAATTCCTCAGTCAGCAACAGATCAGAATGTCAAGGCAAAATGAATCAGAAGTAATTGTCTCTTGTGACATTTCCAATTGTCCAGGACTACCATCATGGGAAAAGAGCCAAGACCCGCAGCACGCTGATGCTGACATACAGCAAAGTGGCTATGCATGCTCCAAAAGAGCAACTTCTGTCTCGGGTGGAGGCAGACATCACAGAGAACATCCTACACCATTATAGAACCGGTTGCCAAGTAAGAGTTTTTGCATAAGTGTTGGGGATATTACTCTGAAGTTAGATCAGTGCCTCCACTGGACCTGAGTTTACTAAGAGAGGGCTTATTTTTCTAAAAATCTCCTTTGAACAACCGTTTGTCATGTGCATCAAATCTAAAACCTTCATGGATGGAGTGTGAGCTGTAACAAATATCTTATTTGTTGCTGTTGTTTGTATTTTCTCTAGTTTTTCTGTGTTCTTCTGAAATTCTCTAGGTCACAGTTACATAGTATTTCAGATGCAGTCACACTCAGGCTGTGCAGTATAACACTCTAAGGCTATGTTTACACTGTGAACCTATTTCAGGGTATCAGAAGTATCCCGAAATAGCTATTCCGCATCTTTTGAGTGCGCCCGTTATTTTGAAATCTAACGGGCTCACTATCCCAACATCCCTGTGAACCTTGTTCCACGAGGGTTAAGGGACTTTTTGGAATAGTGCTTGTATTTAGTTTATTTGCTATCACTGTTTCTTGGACTATCTACTTCCCTTTCCCCATATCTGTCTTCCTATTTGTCTGCCTGCTCATTATTTCTGCTCCTTAGATATATGGCTGTCCACTTGCCAGCCCTGATTCTGGTCTCAGTGCATAGTTCTAATCTCTCCACATCACTTTGCCATTCCATTCTACTCTGTCTAAGGCTATGTCTAGGCTGCAGTACTTTTCCGGGATCCCAGAGGTATCCCAGAAAAGCAATACCGCATCCACTTTTTGGAAAAGTGGATGCGTTCTTTCACCATCCCTGTAAACCTTGATTTATGAGGAAGGAAGGGATGGCTTGAAAGAGCAGGTTTTTCCAAATTTCGAAAAAGCCTTTTTTGAAAGAAAAGCAGAGAAAGATTTATACTTTGCGTATCTTTTTCAGACTTTGCAGTCTAGACTTAGCCTAACTGAGACTCTCATTGTCAAAAAAAGTTGATCACAAATGAACCAAGTTGACATTTTCCAGTAGTTCACAAATACAAATATTAAGAACTATGGCCCCTGATATTGTCCACTGCAACACACCCAGACTGGGCACATTTCCTACTTTTTTGGAAGAGTCAGTAATAGTGATTTCTCTCTACTTCATGTTCATTAACCAGGATATTTGTAGAATGTGCATAATGTGGCACAATAGAAATTGCTAGTAGCGGTTTTACATTTTGTTTTTCAGGTGTTGGGGATCAATGTTGCGAACAAGTTAAATTCTAAATAATCTGCCCTCGTATCTTGTGCATTTACTAGGCACAAGTTTCTTGTTTAAATTGCATAAAATTTGTTTTCCCTCCCACATCAAGCAGGAGTCATGACTACTCTGTGTAAATGGACCTGGGTTTACTTGATCAACCTGGGCCTTTTCTTTTTCTGAGATGGGTGTAGAGCTGAGGTTCTCTGTCTTCTGGGGTCTGCAGACACTTCTCCTGAGACTAGATCTAATTTCTACTCTTCTGGAATCTGATTCTCTCAGTTTCTCACCCACATCCTCTTGTTTTTCCTGGAAATGTAGGACATGGACCTGAAATCAACCCTCATCCAGAATGCAACAGAGATTAGCTGTGCAGTTTTGAAGACTGGAGACTCCCAGGCATTTGAATTCTCTTACAAACTGGAGCTCCTTGATTACATGATGGTGAGTGATTAGGAACTTTGAAGCCTGAGCTACAAGGCATTTTGTTATTATGTAATGAGACTGATTGTCCGGGTAGATGTTATTCTTTCCATTGGCTGTAGCTATACTACTGCAGTGTCATGATTTACCTGCCTGGCACCCAGAATGCTGGGTCCACTGTGCTTGGCCGGGATGCTGGCATATTGTGGGCTGTAACTGGAAGGAATGGATAGTGTCTGATGAGTTACCAGGATACAGCTTGCTGACCTGTGTATAGCAGATGTCTCTACGGTCCATTTCTGAGGCAGAGAGCCACTGAAACAGTGTCTGTTTCTTACAGGTCTGGCATAAAGCCCTGTTTCAGAAGGTGAGGGGGAGGCTTCTCTGCCTTTCAAAGCCACTTCCTATTTTTATGTCTCTGTTCATGCATTTCAGGACTTCATTAAAAAGGAACCATTGGATTCCCTGGTGTCTCCAGTTCGTTACCAGGCAATGTTTGCGATTGGACAACTGTGGTAGGATATTCTATGCCATATTTCTTGGCACTGTGATGTCTTCTCATTTGTTAATTCATGAGTGTCAGGTTGGGAGCAGGCTGATGCTCACATGGTGTTTTTGTTTTGAGGGTTTGAATGCGTCATGTCTGTTTGGAGATTTGTGCTTGAAAGGCACAAGAGTGGAGGTTGTGGGGCATGCCATACTACGGAGAAGAGTTCAGGTGGGGATGGAGGTGTCTGGCTAGCTGGCAGGGGGAAGGAAGCTGGTGGATTCCTCTAAAAAGGGAATTGAAGTTTTAGCTTTACTTCTAGATGAGCAAATAATTAACAGAGGTACAAAGAGGTGCACAGCTGCAAAGTGAAGGGCTGTTTGCATTTGGGGTTCTAGATTGGGATAATCTTTATTCATTTAACCCATGTTTTACTTGGCTATGGTATTGAATCTAACACGTGACTTCTCTTTCTGTCTTCTGACAGCAAACTCAAACCATCTCTGACCCTGGAGGAAAACCGTGAGATCCTTGATCTGTGTTTTAAAAGTGTATTTCCCCTTCCTCCCTTGGAGAAGATGAAAGAGGAAGGCAAGAAACTAGAGGATACTCTGCACATAGAGGTATATGACACCAATTCCCCTCTGGCAGACTCCACTGAGATCTCTGCCCAGCAAGCACTGGGTGATAGCAGCCACACATGGCCTCCCTGCAAAGTCATGGCTAACTTCACCTCCACCTCCTGCAGAAATTATCTGGTGTTGAGCCTCACTCCTTCTCTTCTGGTTTCAGTTGATGTATGAGTGCTCCTTCGAAGCCCTTAGTGAGCTAATGAAGATCCTGCTTGAGGAAGAACCAACCCCAGACTGGTTCCAGGAAATGTTTCATGTGAGTAGCCCATAGGACCAGGGTGATAATTGTTTCTTGTGTTATAGCAGGGATGATGCTCAAGCTTCTGTTGTGGAGGAATTTTCCGCAGCGGGTGAATTTTAGGGAGAAAGCATCAATTTTTTCCTGAAGTAAGTGGGAATGTGTCCCATTGAAATCCATGGGAGCTGTTCCATTTTATGCCAGTGGTGGACTAAGATCTAGTTTTTCCAGTATAGTTAACACTACATGGACAGGAAAGAAAATCATCAGTGCAGTAACCAAATTCAAGAGGACCAGTGAGAACTGGTCACCTCTTGTAAAAGGAATGAATTAGTATTGAGTTAAGCTCTGTGTATGGAAACTCATTCACCAAAGACTTCCTGCTCTTCAGACATAAACAGAATAGTTTGAAGAGCTGAGGGGAGGGGAGTTAGGTGCAACGTTGGTATGAAAATAAAGTTATAAAAGGAGCTGGGCTGGGGAGACTTCTCTGCTCCTCTCTGTCATTTGCCACTCAGCATGGGAGAAGCTGTCCAGGAAAGAGAACACAGCACCGGACCCCAAACTGCATGCAATGTGCTAGACAGCTGCCATCAGACAGTCTACAGAAGCCCTCACATACACAGAGCCAGACTCATCTCTCATGTAACTCCTTTGGCTTTGATGGAGTTACGTACACCAGAGGTGAATCTGGTCCCTGGGACTTGTATATACAAGGGTCTCTTTTTGGAGACATATAAATCTTTTGCTATATGGAAGTTAAATGCTTTGGAGAGGGATTTTAGTGACAATCAAACCTATTTAAAAGAAACGTTTGGAAGGGTTTTTTGGTACTAACTTTGTCCATTCTCCTGCTTTGCCAACAGCTACTAGAGACCTGGCTCAGTTCAGAGAAGGAGTGGGAGAGAGAAAGGGCCTTGCAGGCCAGTGTCTGGCTGCTAACTGCCTATCAGGAGATAGTTAATAGCACAGTGAGTATAGTTCTACTCTTCCTTGAGCTGACTTTCCCACTTAAATCAAATCTGACATTCAACGTGAATGCATGAGAAATTCTACTAGGCCTGCAGCTGGGGCCTCAAAGTGACTAAGATCCCTCTGCTTCCATAAGAGAAAGGTTTCCATAAGAGTGCTGTGACAGCACTCAGGCCAGACTGTAAGAAACAGGGCAGGCAGTTCCCCAGACGAGTGATTTTATAATTAGATTCACCAAACCAGTAAGAAAAGAGCTTCTACTCTGGTTAACAAAATACCAAACAATAGTACCCTTTAGGCATTCCAGATCTTGGTTCCCATCTAGACAACTAAGTCTAATATAATCACCAATCACAAAGGACTAGACACTTATCCTTAGGTTAATATGAATCACAGGTCTTCCCTAAGTATCAGCCAATCCTTAATAACCGAATATCAGATTTGTTGTTAAAAGGAAAAAGAAGAGAGTTACAAATGGTTAAGTGATAGATATTTGTTAAAATGACTTTCACTTTTCATAGTTCAGGATCACAACCATGGTGGAATAAACGGCTGGCTTGTAAAAGTCTCTCTGGAATCATGCTAACCGGTCAACATCCAAAGCCAGTTTAGATGCAAAGGCTGTTAGTTTTTCCATGCATTTCCCAGACTATTCCAAATAATTATTTGGAAGATCTATGTCCTATGGCTTACACGTCCCCTGTTCAAAGTTTAAGCAGACTGGAGAGAGAAGATCAGTCCCATAACTTGTCTTTTATAGCTATTCTAGCCGGTTGGCAAGCCTCCTCACAGAAATTGTCTAAGCAGGATCTCTCCCTGAGAAAGAATAGGTCATGCAGATCTCCTGTCGTGCTTTGTTTTGAAGTTAATTTTCTATTTCCTATGCATACACTGGTAAATGGGTGATACCATCTGCTTTGTCAACAAAACCCTGTAGTCTAGACACAACCCTACATGCAATAACACCTTCTGTCGACAGAAATCTGTCGACAGAAGGTGTTATGCCTCGTAAAATGAGGTTTACCAGCGTCGACAAAACTGCTGAGTTCTGTCGACGTTATGTCGACAGAACTCAGCGGTAGTGTAGACGCAGGTATAGTTTTGTCGACAAAACTCAGTAGTCTAGACACACCCTTTGAAATAACATATAAGTGACTTGTCTTGATACAATTGCAGTGCCGCTTGTTAAGTTATTGTGGGTCACACATAGGTTGGCTGTGTCAGTGTCATAGATGCCTTCTTATACTCTCAGGCTGTTAAAGTTGAATTTCTATTTCTATTTAATCAGATAAGAACATAAAACATGAATGGCCATTCTGGATCCCCCAGACAAATGGTTCATGTATCCTGTCTTCTGGCAGTGGTGGGTGTTATATGCATCAGAGGGAACAAACAGAACAAGGCAATTGTTGAGTGATCTCTCCCCTGTTGTCCAGTCCCAGCCCCAGGCAGTCAGAGATATAGGGACACCCATATCATGCATCTCTGATCATCTTATATGGCTCTATCATACCCCCCTGTAAGCATCTCTTTTCTAAGATGAATGGTCCCAGTCCTTTTAACTTCTCCTTGTACGAGTTATCCCATATCCCATATCATTTTTGTTGCTTTTCTCTGAACTTTTTCCAATTATAACCTAACTTTATATAAGTTGGAGGACTACAATTGCTTGCAGTATTCAAGGTGTGGGTGTACCATGGATTTGAAACAGTGGCATGATAAGAACATAAGAACATAAGAACATAAAAACGGCCGTACTGGGTCAGACCAAAGGTCCATCTAGCCCAGTATCCTGACTACCGACAGTGGCCAGCACCAGGTGCCCCAGAGAGGGTGGACCGAAGACAGTGATCAAGCGATTTGTCTCCTGCCATCCCTCTCCAGCCTCTGACAAACAGAGGCCAAGGACACCATTTTATCCCTTGGCTAATAGCCTTTCATGCACCTAGCCTCCATGAAATTATCTAGCTTCTCTTTAAACTCTATTATAGTCCTAGCCTTCACAGCCTGATCTGGCAAGGAGTTCCACAGGTTGACTACACGCTGTGTGAAGAAGAACTTCTTTTATTAGTTTTAAACCTGCTACCCATTAATTTCATTTGGTGTCCTCTAGTTCTTCTATTTAGGGAACTAATAAATAACTTTTCTTTATCGGCCCTCTCTACACCACTCATGATTTTATAGACCTCTATCATATCCCCCCTCAGTCTCCTCTTTTCTAAACTGAAAAGTCCCAGTCGCTTTAACCTCTCCTCATATGGGACCCGTTCCAAACCCCTAATCATTTTAGTTGCCCTTTTCTGAACCCTTTCCAAGGCCAAAATATCTTTTTTGAGGTGAGGAGACCACATCTGTACACAGTATTCAAGATGTGGGCGTACCATAGTTTTATACAGGGGTAGTAAGATATTCTGGGTCTTATTTTCTATCCCTTTCTTAATAATTCCCAGCATTCTATTTTCCTTTTTGACCGCTGCTGCACACTGCGTGGAAGTTTTCAGAGAACTGTCCACAATAACTCCAAGATCCCTTTCCTGATTTGTCGTAGCCAAATTAGCCCCCATCATACTGTATGTATAGTTGGGGTTATTTTTCCCGATGGGCATTACTTTACATTTATCCACATTAAATTTCATTTGCCATTTTGTTGCCCAATCACTCAGTTTGGTGAGATCTTTTTGGAGTCCCTCACAGTCTGCTTCTGTCTTGACTATCCTAAACAGTTTTGTATCATCTGCAAACTTTACCACCTCACTGCTTACCCCTTTCTCCAGATCATTTATAAATAAGTTGAAAAGGATTGGTCCCAGGACTGACCCTTGGGGTACACCACTAGTTACCCCTGTCCAATCTGAAAATTTACCATTTATTCCTACCCTTTGTTTCCTGTCATTTAACCAGTTCGCAATCCAAGAAAGGACCTTCCCTCTTATCCCTTGGCCATGTAATTTACACAAGAGCCTTTGGTGAGGGACCTTGTCAAAGGCTTTCTGAAAATCCAAGTATACTATATCTACTGGATCCCCCTTGTCTGCATGTTTGTTGACCCCTTCAAAGAACTCTAACAGATTAGTAAGACAGGATTTCCTTTTACAGAAACCATGTTGACTTTTGTCCAATAAATTATGCTCTTCTACATGCTTCACAATTTTATTCTTTACTATTGTTTCTACTAATTTGCCCGGTACTGAAGTTAGACTTACCGGTCTGTAATTTCCAGGATCGCCTCTAGAGCCCTTTTTAAATATTGGTGTCACGTTAGCTACCTTCCAGTCATTAGGTACGGAAGCCGATTTAAAGGATAGGTTACAAACTACAGATAATAGCTCACCAATTTCCCATTTGAGTTCTTTTAGAACCCTTGGATGAATGCCATCTGGTCCCGGAGATTTGTTAACATTAAGTTTTTCTATTTGTTCCAAAACCTCCTCTAAAGACACTTCAATCCGGGACAGTTCCTCAGATTCATCACCCACAAAGGACGGTGCAGATTCAGGAATCTCCCCAACGTCCTCAGCCGTGAAGACTGAAGCAAAGAAATCATTTAGTTTCTTCGCAATGGCTTTATCGTCCTTGATTGCTTCTTTTATAGCTCAATCATCTAGAGGACCCTCAGTTTTTTTAGCAGGCTTCCTGCTTCTAATGTACTTAAAAAACATTTTGTTATTTCTTTTTGAGTTTTTGGCTAGCTGTTCCTCAAAATCTTTTTTTGCTTTTCTTATTACATTTTTACACTTGATTTGACAGTGTTTATGTTCCTTTCTATTTATCTCACTAGGACTGGACTTCCACTTATGAAAAGATACCTTTTTGTCCCTCACTGCTTCTTTTACATGGTGGTTAAGCCGCGGTGACTCTTTTTTAGGTCTCTTGCTATGTTTTTTAATTTGGGGTATACATTTAAGTTGGGCCCCTGTTATGGTGTCTTTAAAAAGTTTTCATGCAGCTTTCAGGGACTTTGCTCTAGTCACTGTGCCTTTTAATTTCTGTTTCACTAACCTCCTCATTTTTGTGTAATTCCCCTTTTTGAAATTAAATGCCAGGGTGCTGGACTGCTGAGGTGTTCTTCCCACCACAGGAATGTTGAATGTTATTATATTATGGTCACTATTCCCAAGCGGTCCGGTAACGGTTATATCCTGGACCTGATCCTGCACTCCACTCAGGAGTAAATCGAGAATTGCCTCTCCCCTTGTGGGTTCCAAGAAGCAGTCATTTAAGCCATTGAGAAATTTTATCTCTGCCTCTCTTCCTGAGGTGACATGTATCCAGTCAATATGGCGGTAATTAAAATCCCCCATTATTATAGAGTTCTTTATTTTGGTAGCCTCTCTAATCTCCCTCAGCATTTCAATGTCAGTATCGCTGTCCTGGTCAGGTGGTCGGTAATATATCCCTACTGCTAATTTCTTATTATTTATCATATTATTATTCATCCCTTTTCCTAGTGGTTCCTAACATACCATTAGCATTTTTAAGTGCAGCTGCGTGTTGAACAGATGTTTTTAGAGGACTATCCACAATGACTCTGAGATTTTTCTTGAGTGCTACAGCTAATTTAGACCCCATCAATTTGCATGTACAATAAGGATTATGTTTTCCAATGTGCCGTACCCAGGTACAGTAATGGAGTTCACAATAAGGAAGGCAAATAATGTCCAGTATAGCCGGAGAACTTTCATTCTTCATTCTTTTTAAATTAGCCTCAGGAAACTTTTCATCAGTTTGGATATCTGATTGGGCTATTAGCACCATATACCTGTGCTTCAGTAACAACATCGCGTCAGTTGGTGGTTGACTGTATCAACTGTCTTCTCAATATACAAGGTGAGGAGACCATGAGCAGGTGTAAGTAACCCTTCACTTTCTTTCATTGTTGTAATGACCCTTTTTTCCATCTGTAATTCTTTCTGTCTTGTTAGCGACACTTATATAACAGAATAATTGGGGCCTTGTAAGTACATTGCTGGAAGAGAACTGCACAAATAATAAATAATCTGCAAATATTAGAGGGTGGGCAAAATATAGCACACAGGCCAGATCTGCCCTTCTCCCCAGAATTTCTGTCTGGAGCGCTCAGCTGATTAGCAAGCATGCCAGCAGCATGTGTTCAGCTGCCCCTCTCCGACTTGCTCCATCCTATCTGCTGCTAGTGGTGTGTGGAGGGGAGGTGAGCAGGGAGGCGTGCAGAAGTCAGGGTGACCCCTTTGCCCCTGTCATCATCTCTGCAGAGCAGAGTTTGGGGAGAGGGACACATACAATAGCGCTGCTCCAGGTGAGTAACGGAGTGCCTATCTAAAGAGGCAGTGCACTGTTTCTAAGATTTCTCTGGCAGCCAGCATGTCCCTCTCTCTCTCTCTCTCTCTCACATACACACACACACACACACACACATTGTCTCACACACACTCTCTCCCCCGCCATATGCCCATATGCCCCCCCTCTGCAGAGTAGGGTGGGGAGAGGGAGATGACAGAGCAGGACAGCTTTCCTTTAAAGAGACAGTTCATGATTTAGAAGTGAGTGAAGAGCCTGGGTTTCCTACCTAAGCTTTTGGTCAGCCCCATCTCTTTTACAATGAGAGTTCAGTGGAGGAATTCTCCTCCAAATCAGAACCTCAGATCAATCTACATGAGTTCTGCTTGACTATGAGATTAGATTTAAATACTGAGAGCAGAGTGGCTACTGAAACCAGATATACAGAGAAAAAGGCTCCACACAGAATACAGTGCCTGTTTAACCCTGTATGAATCAGAATGAATCACATGCCATTACTGTTAACTTTCAGACATAGGGGCTACGTCTAGACTACATCCCTTTTTCGGAGGGATAAGGGATCTTTCGGAAAAGGCTTAATTTTCCGCAAGATCAGCATCTAGACTGGCGCTTTTCTCCGGCAAAGCTCCGTGCCGAAAAAAGCTGCAGCCATTTTTATGCTAATGAAGCGGGGGAGATTTAAATCCCCGCTTCATTAGGAATTGCGATACATCTAATTTACATCCCTTTTCCGAAAAAGGGATGTAGTCTAGACATAGCCTGACGGTAAAATTCTGACTCCATTAAAGTCAACAAGAATTTCGTCATTGGCTTTAGTGGGGCCAAAATTTCACACACAGCTGGTAATAACATACCCCATAGATCCTCCTGTATGATTATCTATGGATCAGAGGTTCAGTTTTATTAAATGTTGCCATACTTTTTCTCCTTTTCTCTATCCTAGGTCAGTGCACAAACCTGGGATCAGCAGACGAGGAGCTGAGATGTCTCCGTGAGGCACTAACAACTCCAGACCCTGAGGCTCTGTTTCAAACCTCTTGCAAAATGGCTAAGGTAACAGACACTAGGTGACTGTCCTAATGGTTGTGCACCATTCATTTTCCCTTGTCCAGAGGACTGGAAAAGGGCAAATATAGTGCCCATCTATAAAAAGGGAAATAAGAACAACCCAGGAAACTACAGACCAGTTAGTTTAACTTCTGTGCCTGGGAAGATAATGGAGCAAGTAATTAAGGAAATCGTCTGTAAACACTTGGAAAGTGGCAAGGTGCTAGGGAACAGCCAGCCTGGATTTGTAAAGAACAAATCATGTCAAACCAATCTGATAGTTTTCTTTGATAGGATAACGAGTCTTGTGGATAAGGGAGAAGTGGTGGATGTGGTATACCTAGACTTTAGTAAGGCATTTGATACAGTCTCGCATGATATTCTTATCAATAAACTAGGTAAATACAACTTAGATGGGGCTACTATAAGGTGGGTGCATAACTGGCTGGATAACCATACTCAGAGAGTAGTTATTAATGGTTCACAATCCTGCTGGAAAGGCATAACAAGTGGGGTTCCACAGGGGTCTGTTTTGGGACTGGCTTTGTTCAATATCTTCATCAACGATTTAGATATTGGTATAGAAAGTACGCTTATTAAGTTTGCAGACGATACCAAGCTGGGAGGGGTTGCGACTAATCTGCAGGATAGGGTCATAATTCAAAATGACTTGGACAAATTGGAGAAATGGTCTGAGGTAAATATGATGAAGTTTAAGACAAATGCCAAGTTCTCCACTTAGGAAGGAACAATCAGATTCATACATACAGAATGGGAAGCGACTGTCTGGGAAGGAGTACGGCAGAAAGGGATCTAGGGGTTATAGTGGACCACAAGTTGAATATGAGTCAGCAGTGTGATGCCGTTGCAAAGAAAGCAAACATGATTCTGGGATGCATTAACAGGGGTGTTGTGAGCAAGACATGAGAAGTCATTCTTCCGCTCTACTCTGCACTGGTTAGGCCTCAATTGGAGTATTGTGTTCAGTTCTGAGCACCGCATTTCAAGAAAGATGTGGAGAAATTGTAGAGGGTCCAGAGAAGAGCAACGAGAATGATTAAAGGTCTAGAGAACATGACCTATGAGGGAAGGCTGAAGGAATTAGGTTTGTTTAGTTTAGAAAAGAGAAGATCGAGGGGGATAGCAGTTTTCAGATATCTAAAAGGGTGCCATAAGGAGGAGGGAGAAAACTTGTTCATCTTGGCCTATGGGGATAGAACAAGAAGCAATGGGCTTAAACTGCAGCAAGGGAGGTTTAGATTGGACATTAGGAAAAAGTTCCTAATTGTCAGGGTAGTCAAACACTGGAATAAATTGCCCAGGGAGGTTGTGGAATCTCCATCTCTGGAGATATTTAGGAGTAGGTTAGATAAATGTCTATCAGGGATGGTTTAGACAGTATTTGGTCCTGCCATGAGGGCAGGGGATTGGACTCGATGACCTCTCAAGGTCCCTTCCAGTCCTAGTATTCTATGATTCTATGATTGTTTTATGCTTTTGTGATGTCTTTCCACACTTGGAGCGAGCTATGGGAGTGAGGCATTCGTGGGTAATCAGTAACATGCTTTTCATAGATATATGCTATGAATGCCATGTAAAAAACAGATTCCAGACAGTTGCATGAACATGCCCATGCATGTGCGCGCGCACATCCATCCATCCATCCATCCATCCATCCAGGGGGAAAATATGTGAGCGGGACATCAAGCTGAGAAACCAGTCTTGTCACCTTGTGTGTTTACCTGAACCTATATTTGTGTGCATGCATCTCTTTGCATATTTTTATATTTTGTGAAAAGATGTCATGTACATCATAGAATATAAACTGGAAATTTACATCCTGTTTGTCCCATACAATGTTGTGCTAACTGTATAACCTAAGATCTAACCTGATATTATTAGTGTAGAATAGAGATGTGGTAGCTAGAAAGATTACAGAGAAAATTTTAATTGCAACTGCCTTGCCAGATATGAGCCCAATTAGCAATTTGCTGATGAATACATTATTTTCCTATACAGCTCTTAGGCCTCCTTTCTTAAAAGTACTAGAGCCGACTATCATTGCAATCTTTCCTGTTTTTGATCTGTCCACAGGTGGTTAGTAAGTACTTTCCCTCTGACCAAGCCACAGATTTTATTGAGGCCATACTGGATGGTATGCTGTCTGCTAGCCCCTCCTGTGCCACAGCAGCCGGTCTGTGGATGAAAATCATCCTGAAGGAGTGTGGAAGTGCCATGCTGGATGAGGTAAAATAGAAGCTGGAGAGGTTTTTCTGGCTAACCTGCAGGCTTTCAGGTTTTTGCCATCATTTGCAGTGAATACAAGTCTTGCTGTTTCTCCCCCTGGGATTGGAAGGTAATTCCATCTGTGTTCCTATCCTGAGTCAGGCAATGAGGGAATCAACAGCAGAAGACAGAGATAATCTAACGATACATCTGCACTAGCTCGTTAGTTCGAGCTGGGTAGGGTAATGAGGGCAAGCGGAGTTGCAAATGAAGCCCGAGATTTAAATATCCCGGGCTTCCTTTGCATGTTCCCTGGCGCCACCATTTTTAAATCCCCCTTAGTCCGAACTCCATGCCCGCAGCTACATGCGGCATGGACTAGGTAGTTCAAATTAAAGATCCTAATTCGAACTACCGTTACCCCTCATGGAATTAGGATCTTTAATTAGAACTACCTACTCCATGCCTTGTGTAGCCGCAGGCACTGTGTTCGGATTAAGGGGGATTTTAAAATGGCAGCACCCGGGAACATGCAAATGAAGCCCGGGATATTTAAATCCTGGGCTTCATTTGCAACTCTGCTTGCCCTCATTACCCTACCTAGCTCGAACTAACAAGCTAGTGTAGCCGTACCCCAAGTGAAAAGGAAGATGCTTGATTATTTGTCTATCTTGTTGTCACAGTTTCCAGCCATGAAAGGCTTGGAAAAATTAGACTCCGAGTAAAATGCAAAAAGAGAATATCCGGCCCCAAGAGACAAGCTAAGTGAACTACATCTTAGGGCCTCAGATAATGAGGGGTCTCTAAAAATACCCCAAAATTGCTAGTTTTTACTTGCCTCTTTGCCTATCTACAGATAGATAGATAGATAGATAGATAGATAGATAGATAGATAGATAACTTTATTATTTCTATTTTCATTGTCATTTCTGTTAGAATAATACATGTTGTTTTGGAAATGCAGTGAGGCCTCTTTAACTTGACATAGCTTAGGGCCTCAGCATGTTTTAACCCGGTGTTTCAGCCAGGTATGGGCAGTGATATGTATAATTTTTGTGGGTTAAATCTATGCAGCCATGTCTAAATACTTGTTTTTTGAAGGGAGGATTTTCTACAAGAACAGCAAATTGCTAAACGACTAAATAAACGTTTTGGTTCTGCAGAATGAATGGAGAGAATGGAAAAAGGACATTTTTTCTGGTTTTATTCTGTCCAGGTGCCAGATATCCTGAGTATAATATATATACATATGCCTACCATCGAGCAGGGTAGCTTGAGGCAGTTCCTGGTGGAGTCAGTGTCCATTCTTGCTCACCATCACCTAGAGGCAGTGATCTTCAGCCTCCTCATCAAACATCTGCCGATGGACAGGTATATACTGCTCCTTACAGTGTTCATTTTGGTAACCATGGATCCCACGGCTTCACTGGAAGATGTAAGGCTTCATTTAAGCCACAGACAGTTTGAGATCATTCCTAAAGGTTAATAGCTTGGGTCTTTCTGCAGAAAGGTCCAAGACCATGTCAAGGTGGGTGCAGGGAGAAATTAAGTGTCATTCTGTTTCCATTAATTAATAGTTGCTTTGGCATCCTAAAGACTTCCCTTTACTGGCATCACTGGAGTGGATTTTTGCCTCTCCAGACCCCTGAACTAACATCACCCTGGAAATTGCCAGTGACTGTTCATTTTCTGGTAGCATGAAAGCTTCAAATCCAAATTCCTGGCTGATTAGCAAGGATAGGGCACCAGGCTTTTGGTATCAGCAAGGGCATGGCTGCTGGAATGGAGTTGTCATTCTTGGTACTTAAAGACAGGGCGGTAAGCATATCTATCATTTCATTCAAACATCCCTAGCTGAATTATCAGTCATCAGTGCTGGAATCTAAGAACATAAGAACGGCTGTAGTGGGTCAGACCAAATGTCCATCTAGCCCAGGATCCTGTCTTCAGACAGTGGCCAATGCCAGGTGCCCCATAGGGAGTGAACAGAACATGCCCATTCTGGCAAATAGAGGCCAGGGAATGCCATTTGTGAAGAGGTCATGGGCTAGCCACAAATATTTGTTCTCATAGTTGTACATCCAGTTAGTAGGAAGATCATTTTTCTTTCTTCAACTTGTCTCCCAGGCCCTGATCTTTGGGCATCATATGCTCATGATTCCATATCTACTGAGAAGTAGGAAAACAGGAACTGTGATTAGAGCTCTGTGTCCTTTCCTTCTGAAGTCTAGCATTAATGGTTATGGTGCAGTAAGACTAGGGTTGTGTCTATACAGCACCCTAAACTTGAAATAAGATGCACAATTTGCACTCCGCAAATTGCGTATCATATTTTGCATAGCCTATTTTGAAATGTGGCGCTTCTACACAGCACCAAATGTCGAAATAATGTGCTATTTCAAGCCATCCCTTATCCCTCATGCAACAAAGTTTATTGGGATGGCAAAATAGTGTGCCCATTATTTTGAAAACTATTTCAAAATAACGGGCTGCTTGTGTAAATGTGGGGTAGCTATTTCGGGATACCTCCAGGATCCCAAAACAGTCATGCACTGTAGAAATGTAACCTGAAATGTAACAACTTAGTTCTGTAACTAGAAACTCAATATGTAAAACATGAGGACCATATAAGGAGGACAGCACTCTGAACTTGCTCATCATAGGGAGGGCTTGACAAATAATACAATCTACTCACCCATGGCGTGTAGATTGTAACCTGGAAGAGCCAGGTTCGGGCGACCTGTGCATGCGCAGAACGATCTGTGCATGCACAGATCGCCGGACAGCGCGGTTGGTGAGCCCTGATCATAGTCAAGGAGAAAATTTGTTCTTTACTTGAATATGATGCATATAGTCAGAGCCACAAAAGTCTCCAGGGGTCACATATAACTTATGTTAAATTGCAGTGACACCACTGAGCTGTGGAGATCTCTGGGGACAGATCCCTTGCTCGCCCCTCAAGTCCTGAAGGTCCTAATAGAAAAAATAAAGACTCCAACAAGTCAAGAAGGAAGGATGACCTCAGAGACAGAAACAGACCTGCATTTAGCAGCTGCTGAACCTCTCATAGTAAGTTAGACGACAGACATGTATTTCTCTGCCTTGTGACAAACATGCTGATGGAAAGCTAGATGAGTGGTATAATATTGTCATATGGGCACTTCTTTTCTGAAGTACTGTTTCCTGGATTCCAGCTGTGCTTTCTGTGGAACAACAGATGGCAGATTTAGAGCATGTGGCTGATTCACTTAATACTATCTGGCAATTAGAAAGTCTTTGAATCAGATTTCTTACAGTGCTTTGCAGATGTTTTGTACAACTCACAACATGCTTTGATAGGTCGTACACATTTTTACAGCTATGGGACGCTAAGGCACACATGGAGTGAATTGCTCTCGGTCATTCATCAAGTTAGTGACAGGAGTGAGAATTTAGTCCAGCAGGTATCAGAAGGGGAGAGAGTGTGATAGTGTTAGGAAGAGACCTCTTCTTTTACCATGCTCTCCTTTCAGGCAACATGTGCCATCTTTGAAGTGGTGTCAGCATTGCAGCTGAGCAAAACTGTGCAGGAGCTGTTCCCGGAGTTGTTTACTGTTCTCCTGCAGCAGATCAGCCAAACCCTAGGACAAAAGATGCCTTTGCCCAGGATGAGCAGCCGAAGGAGGTTATTCAGAAAAGGACAACAACTATGTGAGGGCAACCCTTGCAGGTAATTAGAAGAAAGGGAGCAAAACAAAGAGAATCTCAGTCCATTTGTGTGACACTCCCCAGGAGTTCTCAGGGTTATGAGGCACCTTACCATCACCTGCTTTTAATATGAGAAAGTCTTGTTTGTGCTTGCTATAGGTCAGTTCCCTGAAACCACCAACCTCTGGCAACACAAACACTACTATCTAGGCCTCCTCAGGCCTCAGTCTCTTTGTCCTCTCTTTCTGACTACAGCTTAGAGAATCTCTATCAATGGATTCTCCTCTAAGAGAAGTCTCCCTGCGATGTACGTGCATCTCCGCACCAATCAGCGTTCCCCCATCTCTTAGTTTAAAAACTGCTCTACGGCCTTTTAATGTTTAGTGCCAGTAGTCTGGTTCCACCCTGGTTTAGGTGGAGCCCATCCTTCCTGTATAGGCTCCCCCTCTCCCAAAAGTGTCCCCAGTTCCTGATAAATCCAAACCCCTCTTCCCTACACCATCGTCTCATCCACGCATTGAGACTCTGAAGCTTTGCCTGCCTACCTGGTCCTGCGCGTGGAACTGGAAGCATTTCCAAGAATGCCACCATAGAGGTCCTGGATTTCAGTCTCTTTCCTAGCAACCTAAATTTGGCCTCCAGGACATCTCTCCTACCCTTCCCTATGTCATTGATACCTACATGTACCACAACCACCGGCTCCTCCCCAGCACTAGACATAAGTCTATCTAGATACCTCGAGAGATCCACAACCTTCGCACCAGGCAGTCAAGTGACCATACAGTTCTCCCGGTCATCACAAACCCAACTATCTATGTTTCTAACGATCGAATCACTCACTACTAACACCTGCCTCTTCCTAACATCTGGCATTCCCTCCCCCTCAGAGGTATCGTTGGTGCGAGAGGATACCGCAACATCCTCGGGAAGGAGGGTCCCAACTACGGGATGGTTTCCCTCTGCTTCCATTAAATTCTCTGTTCCCTTGAGACTTTCATTCTCCTTAAGAGCACTGGGACTCTCAGACTGGAGGTGGGACAGTACTACAGTGTCCTGGAAAGTCTCATCAACATAGCTCTCTACCTCTGTTAGCTCCTCCAGTTCAGCCACCCTGGCCTCCAAAGCCCGAACTCGGTCTCTGAGGGCCAGGTGCTCCTTGCAACAGGTGCACACATACGCCATTCGCCCACAGGGCAGGTAATCATACATGTTACACTCGACGTAATAAACAGGATAGCCTCCACTCTGCTGCTGGGCTTCTGTCTCCATTTTTTTATGAATAAATTTAAGTAAAAACTGGGCTTATTAAATCTCTGGAATATAGATTATTATAAAAGTTAGGTTTAAAGAAGATCAGAAGTCACTAGTGCCCTCTAAACTCCCACTCCAAAGTCCCTCTCCAAGCTCCCTGTTCGCGGACTCACAGGCTTATATAGCTCTGGTAGCCCCTCCCCCGACTGAGGCTCAGCCAATTAACATAGGCTTCTAGATTTCAAACCTTTTAGAAGCTCCTTCAAACAAACAAACAAACAAACAAACAAACAAACAAACAAACAAACAAACAGACAAACACCAAACTAAATCAAACAGAGAAACAGAAGCTCAGCACACAACAAATAACCCCCCCCCCACACACACAAACACACTCCCTTTTCATCCATCTCACACACAACAGTCTTGAGCCCCCACTCAGTAGCTTGGGAAATTCACACACCTCTGGACGCCTCTGAGAGGCAATGCTTCCCCACTTGCAAGCACAGAGTCTGAGTGTAGAAAAGAAACTTTTAATGAAAGAGAGAGAGAGAGGTCACATGGCATTAGCTTGGGAAAATACCACAGCCAGAGTTCATAACCAACCCACGAGTAACCATCCCAGCTCAAATGGATTGAGCAATGTCCTTTGCCCCTCAGGCTCACTAGTCCAACAATTTAAGGTTCCCATTCACTTACCCAAACTTTCTCCATACCCCACTTCAAACGCCCCACTTACAGCTCTGTCAGTACAGTCCCAGACACATCACCCTGATGACTCCACCCATTGAGCCTGAGGCCATGCCACCTTCGTGCTGCTCTTGTGGTCTGCTGCTCCACCAGCCGCTCTGCTGGCTGCCTGCCACTGCTCCTCTCCAGCTGCCCTGCTGGCCACCCTCTGGTCTCTCCCACCAGCCCCTCTGCTGACCGCAATGGGTCTGGCTCCAGGCCAAACCAGTGACTTCACCTCTTAGTGATTTCAACTCTTTAGCTACCACCTAGGCTGGCAAAAAGTTTCTAGCTTCCACTGGAATAACAAAAAGACTCCTAATGGAGTCTGCTTTAGGTCTACCCTTAGAAGGCGGGGGGCGGGGGGGGGGGGGAGAGACAGGTTGAACCAGCCTTACAGCTGACACCTGGCAGGCATGAAGCAGGCTGGCTCAAGCCCTTTGTCCCCAACTCAGTTCACTCAGCTCTGGAAGGGGGAGGCTTGTTTATCTGAGACCCCTTACAATGATGGTGTCTCTCCTGCAAGCACTGGTGTCATATTTTACAGTTCCTACATTTAGGGGTAGCATGGTTTGTGACCCCACAACAGCCAAATTAGTTACAATACATCACATTCCATTCTGACAACCAGTCCTCCATCAGCCCTGGCTGAATTGGATTTATATAACCACACCCCAGATTCCTTCCCCATCCCAGCATGAAGCAGTTAATTATCATACAGGCCTGTATTTACATATCAACAGTTAATTATCTTACAGGGCTAAACAATTTGAGTGAGCATGCCCACCCCCAAAATGTGGTGTATTCTCTCCTTTTCGCTGGCTGATTGCAAGCAGTAGTTCAGCCCCTGCTTACACTTATACTTTAGAACTCAGCTCTGGAAAACATACAACACTTAGATGTATTTATAGGGAAAACAAGAACTGGTATATTATCAAAGAACAGAGATGTCAGTGATAATGAGTTAGAATACAGGCAAAAAATGGTTAGAGCCCTGCGCGAATACAAACATCTACCCCTGGACACGGAGATCTGCAGATAGACATTGGGTTCTGCACATCCACAGGGCTCTGCTCCCAAGAGCCATTGTGACCAACAGAGAGGCGCATGGCCCTGTCATGCCTGGGAACCAGTGTCCTGCACCAGCAGCTCCTCCCATCCGCACTGCTGTGTGGTGTCAGTTGAAGGGCACACATTGCTCTGTGTCTCGCAGGTCCACCTGCTGCTCTTTTAAGGGTAGCCAAAACTACATCAGGGTTATTTTCAGGCCCCACTTTGCAGAACGCTACCTTCTGTGGCTGGTTTCCATTTCCTGTCATAAACTCTCCAAACTTCGGAGGAGTCGTTGCCATCCCTGGGCTTGTTCCCATATAAATTCCTGCTGGTTCTTTTGCTGCTAAGCCTAGCAGGCAAACAAGGACTGGTTTTCTGCATGGTGGGATTGTTGGAAGGTCTGCAGGGCCTTCTACTCCTGCAATTTTCAACTGGGTTTATTTCAAGGGCTAAGAAGCAGGGCTGGCATTAGACTAGCGGCAGCTCAGGGCAGAATGCTGAAGCTCTGAGCCCAGATGGGCTGGAGCATTGAGGCCCAGCACCTTGCAGTAAATCCTGAGCCCCAATGTCCCGTGGGGTTACAGACTGGAGCTGGAAGTCCTAAGCCCCAGTGCCTAGCATGACAGAGGCTTGGAACCGGGCTGTGGAGTATTAAATTAAATTAATGGAGATTGCCTATCTCCTAGAACTGGAAGGGACCATATTGGAGGGGACCTCAGAAAGAGAGGTTGAGAACCCATGTCCTACACCTCTCTTTGCTGCTCTAGAACCCTTTTGCAGTGTTCTCTCCAGTACCCAGACTTCTACATCTTCTCAGCCACGTTCTCAGTTTGCATAGATAAAAGGAAATCCTGGATGAGCCCCCCCAGCTGGGACAGGGTGGGAAGGTCTTCCACAAACACAGGTGTTCCGTGAACACAGCCCGTGTTGAGACTTTCTTGTCTGTACCTACCGATGTGTAGACTATTTCCAGTGTTTTAATCCACCTGTCCATGCATAGCACCGTTACATTATATCTCAGCTTTCTAGTCCCTCCTCCAGATGGAGGGAAAGTGTTTCCATTCAGAGAACTCCCTTTGAAAGGCTCTCCTAGCATTTTGCTCTCTGTTTCCCTCAAACACTCCTCTGTGTGTCCCTTTAGGCAGATTCCTTATTAATGGGATAATAGGTTTGTTGATTCTATAGCCCCACTCTAGCCAGGCAATCAGGTACATTTCTATCCAATTAGGCTTTCTCTGGGGAAGCTAATTAGTAGTAGTAGTTACCAGAGTGCTGACCCCAAGTACAAGCTCTCAGCACCCTGTCACATCTCGCTGGAGATAAGGCCCCAAAATATCCATTAGTGATCACTAATCTCTCTGTGTCCCAGCTTTTGGGGTCTGATTGTGAATTTTTTCCATATTACTGTACTGTGCTAGTGCCCATACGCCTTGCAGATAGGAGAAAGTGACTGCAAAATGTTGTCCATAGCAACACTAGTAATATGAGATGTATGAGACTGAAATACCTCCTGGGATTAAGTCCTTCCAAAAACAGTGGTCCCCAGGATACTGTCAATGGATGAACTGTCAATGAACAACAGCCCTGACAAGTAACTGGGGTTTCCTGACTGCTTAGGCTGTGCCTTTCTATTGGTTACTACAGTTCTGTGCCTCTTTTCCCCCAGGCTTTCTATTGAAGCATTAGAGGCTGTGCTTTTCAAGGCTGTGAATGAGAAGCTGATAAGAACACTCTGGAAGCAGAGAACTTGGATGCTTCTTGAAAATCCGCAGACTCACCACGAGGGGGTGCGTTTGCTGGTGAGGTAAGAGATCTAGGAGACAGCATTTCATCCTCAGGGATCGGCAACAAATAGAGTGACTGACAGGGAACTTTCAGGTATAGCTTTGTGCGGGGTGTCCTGGGTGAGAAACACAGAGCTTCCATGCGTACGTTTTATAGTTGTATGGTCATAGCAGCTAAGCTTTTGAAGTGCACAGTCTGCCCCATAAGTGGTTCCTTTTGTCTTCCAGTGTTCTGCAAAGATCTGGACTAATAACAGTGGAGATCATACAGAGCCTCAGGTATGAGCAGTTCCACCATTAGGCTGTTATCTGTTGTTTACCTTTCTCTGAGGAGTTGTACAGTTCAGTTCATAGGAATTCATTTTAGATAGTAGAATGTGTCCTTTGTAAGGAAATCTCACAAGGAACTTCATTACACCTTTCTTAATCATTTTCTCTTTGTTATTTTTGGGGCCTATACTAGCCTGGCCTAGCTGCCTATTCTAATTGCTGGTTAAGAGAGAGTGAGAAAGATATAGATAGGCTACGTCTACATTGGCAAGATTTTGCGCAAATAAGTTATGTCTAACCTACAGCACTAATTCAAATTAACTTAATTCGAATTAGTTAATTCAAAATAAGCTAATTTGAATGAGTGCATCTAGACCTAAAAACTAATTCGAATTAGCATTTTGCTAATTCGAAATAGCATGTCCACATTGAGTGGACCCTGAACCGAAGTTAAGGCTGGCCAGAACCAGTGCCGTCAGGGCATCAGGTTAGGACTTAAGGTTTGGAGCTGCTTCCTCAGGCTAGCCGAGGGCTGTGCTTAAAAGGACCCGACCCCCACCCCGGACAGACAGTTCTCAGGATTCCCCGCTTGCTTGTCTAACTCGATGGGGACAACAAAGCAGTCCTGTCTTGGAGTGCCCTGAATGCCCACACTCGGCACATTACAGCACTCGACCATCAGCCCGGCTGCACTTGCCGCAGGCTGCCATCCGGGGGAGGTCAATCAGGGGGCTGTCAGGATCCAGGAGGCCCTACAGGAAAGCTTCCACCCCGAGGAGCCCGCAGAGCCACCCCAGTCCTCCCCATCGGGGGCTCGTGCCCCATTCCTCCCTCACCTCCTTCCACTTACCCTTCCCGAGCCCCCTCTTCCTGATGTAAAAAATAAAGGACACGTGTTCAAAAATAGAAACTCTCTTTATTTAACAAAACTGGGGACGCGGGAGGGGTGAGTTAACCTCTGGGGGACTGGGAAAAGGAGGTGGGAGAGGGGAAGAAAGAGGGTGGGAGAGGGGAGGTGGAAACCTGGGAGGAGGGAGCTGGAAGGGGGAAGCCAGGGGAAGAAGGAGGAGGGGAAGTATAAAACTATGGTACGCCATATCTTCAGAACTGTGTACAGATGTGGTCTTCTCACCTCAAAAAAGATATGGCCTTGGAAAGGGTTCAGAAAAGGGCAAGTACAATGATTAGGGGTTTGGAACAGGTCCCATATGAAGAGAGGCTAAAGAGACTGGGACTTTTCAGCTTAGAAAAGAGGAGACTGAGGGGGGATATGATAGAGGTCTATAAAATCATGAGTGGTATGGAGAGGGTGCATAAAGAAAAGTTCTTCATTAGTTCCCATAATATAAGGACTAGAGGACACCAAATGAAATGAATGGACATCAGGTTTAAAACTAATAAAAGAAAGTTCTTCTTCACACAAAGTTCTTCTTATAGTCAACCTGTGGAACTCCTTGCCACAGGAGGCTGTGAAGCCTAGAACTATAACAGAGTTTAAAGAGAAGTTAGATAAATTCATGGAGGTTGGTTCCGTGGAGTGCTATTAGCCAGGGGGTAGGAATGGTGTCCCTGGTCTCTGTTTGTGGAAGGCTGAAGATGGATGGCACGAGACAAATCGCTTGGTCATTGTCTTCGGTCCATCCCCTCTGGGGTACCTGGTGTTGGCCGCTGTCGGCAGACAGGCTACTGGACTAGATGGACCTTTGGTCTGACTCAGTACGGCCATTCTTATGTTCTTATGTTCTAAGCGCAGGGCTCAGGGTCGGGGGTCTCACTGGAACAACTTGATTTTCATGCAAACCTGCTCCTGGTTTTGGATGTGGCCTTTGGTGGCCAGGCTGCAGCTATCCTGCCCTAGACGGCTGCATTCCTGTGCCTAGTGTGGAGGTCATGGACGCTGGAGGCCTCCCCCCCAAACCTCGATAATGTCCACGATCTCCGCACTAGACCAGGTGGGCACCTGCCTCTTGTGGCCCTGGGCAGGCTCCTAGGAGCCGCCAGCCTGGTCCTGGGAAGAGGCGGAGGGCTGGGTGGCAGCGGGTGGCTGGCTCATGCCATGCCAGGTGCAGGGTCTGCTGGCTGGGTGCTGGCAGGCTTGCAACTGGCACAGGCACTGTAGCCAGACCGTGCCCCTTTAAGGGCTCTGGGGCTAGGAGAGGGGCAGAAAAGTTTCCCTGGCTTGGCCCAGAGTGGCCATCAGGGCAACCCGATTAAGGTTAGCCTCCCACTAGTTTGAATTTAGTGGCTACACAGCCCTTAATTTGAACTACCTAATTCGAACGAGGCGTTAGTCCTCGTAGAATGAGGTTTACCTAGTTCGAATTAAGCGCTACGCTAGTTCGATTGAAATTCGAACTAGCAGTTTATATGTATAGCCGCTATTAAAGTTAATTTGAACTAACGGCTGTTAGTTCGAATTAACTTTGTAGTGTAGACATACCCATACTTTTAACGCAAGAGTTTTTGCGTTAGAATATTTGCACAAGAGAGCGTCTACACTGGCATGTGCTGTTGCGCTAAGAGGCGCTTTTGTGCAAAATCATCCGTGCCAGTGTAGACGCTCTCTTGCGCAAGAAAGCTCCGATGGCCATTTTAGCCATTGGGCTTTCTTGCACAAGAAATTAATGTGGCCTGTCTACACTGCCCTCTTGCGCAAGAACAGTTGCACAGGAGGGCTTTTTCCTGAGCGGGAGCGTCATAGTTTTTGAGCAAGAAGCACTGATTTTATACATTAGAATGTCAGTGTTCTTGCGCAAGAACTCCCCGCCAGTGTAGACAGGCAGCTGCTTTTGCGCAAAATCATGCCAATGTTGCAGCCAAGTTAGCTGGTGAGAGAAAGTGTGCCGTGTCCCTTTTGGTATTCCCTTTGAGGTAGACAGAAAAAGTCCCTGTGTGCAGCACTGAGCTACTATTAATCTCTCCGTGCTGTGACTTCTCATGCATAAATGGAGATGTTAATGTTCTCCTACTTCTCCAGTGTGGTGTTAGGAGGAATTTGTAATTTGCAATAGAATGCTTTGAGATGGCGCAGTCATTTAGTAGCAGAGGCTGGCACACTGTCACGTAGGGTATGTTTATTCTCCGATCAAACTAGTGTGCTAAAAATAGAGTAGCTGTGGCAGGAGTAGCAGGAGGGGTTAACTATTCCAAGGATGATCCCATCCAAACCCAAAAGTCTGTTCTCAAGGTGGCTAGCTCCTCCGACTGCTTCTGTCATCTTACCTGCACTCTATTTTTAGTAGTCAGAGTTAGTGTGGACTCAAACTATAGACCTAAGCTCAGTGTTGTTCACTGTTCCTTACTGGTGCTTCATCACTGGGAGGTAGGCAGGCCACCGCCACACAGTGCCTGCTGTTGCAGGTTCCTGATTGCCTTGCCCAGGAAGCACTAGATTCCTCCCCTTTGGCCCTGTGCCATCCTTTCCTTAGCACACCCATGCAAGCCAGGCAAGCATTGTGGCCTAATTAATTTATCCAGGTGAGATCCTTGCTTAGTACGCACTTATTCCTGGCCCCAGCCCCTTTGTTCACACCACTAGATTAATACACTATCCTAGTATATCTCCAATAACTGACAGCAGTGGCAAGAGGAACATAGATTGTTTAAAGCAAATGAGGTTTTATGTAAACATTCTTAATTTTTTTCTCTTATTCTCTTCAGTGTGGACGCTAAACTTTTCTAGTATTTTCTTGCCTACAGCTCACCTTAGACTCACAATAGAAGCCAAAGGGCCAATGTTATCACCTTGCACTTAACAAGAGAAGGTTTTTTATTGATGTTTATTTTACACTGCTTATTTAGGCATCATCCTGGAACATACGGACACCAAAAATATGAAATGGCTGGACATGGAACATCTGTTGACCTGTAAGTAACAAATACAGGTGAAATCCTATTCATTAGTGAGTTATAAAGAAATTTAGCTGACAAGCAAGCAGTAACTGATACCACAGGTGTGAAGTGCATCAGCCACACATCAAAGGACAGATTCAGCTTTAGTCTGCTCTGAAAGAGGTACGTCTACACTACAGCGTTAATTCAAGTTAACTTAATTCGAAATTGTTCATTTGAATTAAGCTAATTCGAATTATGCATCTATACACAAAACCTATTTCAAAATAGCATTTTGTTATTTTGAAATAGCGCGTCCACACTGAGTGGACCCTGAACCGAAGTTCAGGCTGGCCGGAACCAGTGCTGGCAGGGCATCAGGTTAGGACATAGTGTGTGGGGCTGCTGCCTCAGGCTAACTGAGCTCCGTGCTTCACGGGACCCTACCCCCACCCCGAACAGACAGTTCTCAGGGTTCCCCGCTCGCTTGTCTACCCCGATGAGGGACAACAAAGCAGTCCTGTCTTGGAGTGCCCTGAGTGCCTGCACTCGGGACACCACAGCACTCGGCCACATGGAGCCAGAGCTGCCCCTGGGCACACCGGTGCGTCTCGTAGGGTTGTTGCCATCAGCCCAGCTGCACTTGCTGCAGGCTACCGTCCGGGGAGTCCATCGGGGGGCTGTCAGGATCCAGGAGGCCCTGCAGGAGAGTGTCCACCCCGAGGAGCCCTCAGAACCACCCCAGTCCTCCCCACCGGGGGCTCGTGCCCCATTCCTCCCTCACGTCCATCTACTTACTCCTCCCTAGCCTCCCTTCCTGATGTCAAATAAAAGACATGTATGTTCAAAAATAGAAACTGGGTTTATTGAACAACAGGGTGAACCTCTGGGGAGACTGGGAAAAGGAGGTGGGAGAGAGGAATAGAGTGGGTGGGAGAGGGGAGGGTGAAACCTGGGAGGAGGAAGTTGGAAGGGAGAAGCAAAGGGAAGAAAGGAGAAGGGAAGATCAGGGCCCAAGGTTGGGGGTCTCACCGCACCAACTTGATTGTCATGCAAACCTGCTCCTGGGTTCGCATGTGGCCTTTGGTGGCCAGGCTGGCAGCTATCCTGCCATTGACGGCCGTGTTCCTCTGTCTAGTGCGGAGATCATGGATGCTGGGGCATCCCTCCCAAACCTGAATAAGGTCCATGATCTCCACCCTGGACCAGGAAGGCACCCGCCTTCTCCAGCCCCTGTCAGGCTCCTGGGTGCTGGCAGACTGCTCCTGAGGAGCAGTGGAGGGTTGGCTGCCAGTGCCTTGCTGGCTCACGTTTTGTGGCTACTGGCTCAGGGGCCCCGGTGGCCACTGCTGGCTCTTGGCTGGTAGGCTTGGATCTGGCACGGGCCAGGGTCTATCCCTTTAATGGCTCTGGGGCCAGAGGGAGAGGAGAGCAAGTTTTCCTGGTTGTGCCCAGAGTGGCCACCAGGGCTCCCTGGGAAGGGCTGGAGGCCCCCTATTTTGAATTAATTGTCTACACAGCACTTAATTTGAAATAGCTATTTCAAATTTGGTGTTACTCCTCGTAGAATGAGGTTTACCAAATTTGAATTAAGCGCTCTGCTATTTCGAATTAATTTCGAAATAGCGGTTTGCATGTATAGATGCTATTAAAGTTAATTCAAAATAACAGCTGTTATTTTGAATTAACTTTGCGGTGTAGACGTACCTGGAGGAAACTGCAGCCAGTGTGATATAAGTCAGTGCATCTCCTGGCTATCCTGGCAATGCCTCTTCCCAACCTGTGTGATCCACTCTTTGGGCTCCATCGGCTCCCTGGGAGCCACTTTTTGCTACCCCAAACTCCACACCATCAGATTTATTTCTGTCAGGAGATGTAAAATAACTTAAAAGCAGAAGCTATTGAGTCAATGGAGCACCTTCCAATTGGATGAGTTTCTGGTAGGGTCAGGGTCTCCCCTCTCCCCCCTCCTCCATCTCAGTTTGGAGCTTGGAAGGATCCCAATGGAGGAACCTAAAGCTTTGTTTGGACAGAGAGCTTCTGTAGCTTGGTACTCACTGGTACTAAATCTCCAGCTACTGCAGGCATAGGTGACTATATGAAAAGTGAGTCATATTCTCTGTAATTCCAGCTCTCCAGGTCCTACAGAATGACCCAAGTCCCATTGTCCAGCTGGTGGCAACTCAGGTCCTAAGAGACATCTGACCTGGATGAGTGCTCGGGGAATGAAGCACAGACAACTAGATCAAAGAGCTCCTGCTACCTTGAATGGGAACAAGAGAGGGATTGCTGGAGGACAATGTGCTCTGTCTGTGCCAGCTTGTTTCCAGCTTGCACCTCATATACTTCGGTGGGAAGCTAGACATTGGTGGTATGCGGCCAGCTCTGCTATGGGGTAGGAGAGTAGTATAAGGGCCCTACCATCAATCAAACATTAGCCCCGCCACCTGACCCTGGAAGTCCCCCCCCCCCCG
The DNA here is from genome assembly GCF_049634645.1 of Pelodiscus sinensis. Classification (NCBI taxonomy): domain Eukaryota; kingdom Metazoa; phylum Chordata; order Testudines; family Trionychidae; genus Pelodiscus; species Pelodiscus sinensis. Next base: position 362,675 of record NW_027465914.1, read on the forward strand.
ACTCCCCGGAAGTTCCTTCTCCCTTGTCACCGGCAGTCCCGCCCCTGGAGGGTAGTACATCCGGGTCGAGAGGGACAGGTGACCGGAAGCAAAAAAAGGATGTCATGTGACCCCCGTTAGGCCCGTCCCCTGTCACCGGAAGTCCCGCCCTTGGGGGTAATACATCCGGGGTCAAGAGGGGCAGGTGACCGGAAGTAAGGGGTGTCATGTGACCCCTCTAAGGACTTGCCCCGCCTCCCTCTACCAATCAGGAAGGGCTTTCCCCGTAGGACCGCCCCGCGAACCGCTTTGACCAATCGGGGGGAAGTTCCGGGACCGGATGACCCGCCCAGAAGTGGGTCGTGTGATCCCTCTAAGAACTCGCCCCGCCTCCCTCCACCAATCAGGAGGGGGTTTTTCCCTGTAGGACCGCCTCGTGAACTGCTTTGACCAATCAGGGGGCAGTTCTGGGACCGGATGACCCGCCCAGCAGTGGGTTGTGTGACCCCTCTAAGAACTCACCCTGCCTCCCTCTACCAATCAGGAGGGGTTTTTTCCCTGTAGGACCGCCCCACAAATCGCTTTGACCATTCGGGGGGTGCAGTTCCGGGACCCGTTGACCAGACCAGAAGCTGGTCGTGTGACCCCTCTAAGAGCTTCCCGTGACACCCTCTGTCAATCAGAGCATAGCACTTCCCCATAAGTTCTAGCGCCACACAAAAGAGGCCATCTTGTTCCAAGAGCGCATGTTTCAGAGAGTGTGCAAACGCTGAGCGGAAACATGGACTCCTTCACCACCCCCACCAGAAGTTTGGAGTTTGTTTTGGTGACAAGGGCCTTCCACCACATGAGAAGAAAGTGCCACATCAGCAACAGTTCCGAGGACGAGGGAGAGGCGAAAAGGGGCCCTTTGCCCCCTCTGCTATTGGATACACCAGAATCTGATCCCGAAACCCAACTCCTCCCACGGCAGCCTGACGAGCTAGACGGCCTCTCGTTATCTGTCCCTGTGGAGGATGCTGCCCATCTCTCCCAGGAGTCGGACAAGGTGAACGGAAAAGAAGTCAAACAGGTAAATGAAAAAATCGAGGTGGGGGGCATCATGGGTGTTTTGTGAATCTAAAAACCAGCAGCTGTAGCTTATTCTCTTTTTTGACAATCTCTTGCCAGGTCGACGATGACTTTCTAGAAACCTTTGAGAAATTGCACATCGGTAATCCTGTGGGAGTAAATCTATCTTGTGCCCGCTTTTTTTGCTCATATCTGACACATGGATCTCGAGAACAAACGTGCAAGAATGAATTAACTCGGACTCCCTAATAGCGATAGTGGTGGGGGTGTCATGGTGCCCATTTGCAGATGGCTGTAAAAGGGTGTGTTAATCCAGATGCTTAATAAAACTTGTATGAAATGTGCTGGTGTGAATGTGTTCCTTCCATACTTACAGCATCTTTTACTAACACAAATAACAGTCATGTCTACGCAGATTGCTCTGTTAGAGAAAATATATTACACCCCCAGGGAAGCTGGCAGCTTTGGTGGGGTGAACCCTCTGTTTCAAGCAGTCAAAAAGCACAGTAAAACTTTGAACAGAAGACAGGTAACATCATGGCTTTCGGACCAAGACGCTTACTCTTTGCACAAGCCTGCTCAAATACATTTTAAAAGAGACAAGACCATTGTCTCAGACATGGATGCACAATGGCAAGCAGATTTGGTGGATATGCACGGGTTCTCCAAACGCAACAGCAGTTTTAAGTATATTTTAACAGTGATAGACATTTTATCAAAATATGCCTGGGCCTTAGGCCTAAAGGACAAGACGGGCAAGGAGGTAGCCAAGGCCTTTAAAGCTATTTTCAGCGAAGGTCGCGTGCCTCAAAAATTACAAACGGATCGGGGAAAAGAATTTTTAAACAAACCTTTAAGTGGATTGTTAAAGCGGCATGGTGTCCACCATTTTGTTCCTAACAATGAAGTCAAAGCGGGGGTTGTGGAGCGATTTAACAGAACTTTAAAATCTAGGATGTGGAGATATTTTACAGCCCACAATACCTTTCGCTACATTGACATATTATCTGAGTTTATAAAGAGTTACAGCTGGAGCTTTCACAGAACTATACGGACCAGACCTGCTGATGTGAACCCCGCAAATTCTCTGAAGGTCTGGAAAACTGTTTATGGAGATGATGTTAAAATAAAACAGGCTGTTGTTCCTTTTAGAAAAGGGGACCACGTGAGACTCTCTAAAACCAAAGGTGCCTTTAAAAATGGTTATGAACAAACATTTACCGATGAGATATTCATAGTGGATGAAGCCTTAACCAGGGGTGAGAGACCTGTCTACCGATTAAAAGATTACGAGGGTGAGACAGTGACGGGGTCGTTTTACCCTGAAGAATTACAAAAGGTGAACCCCAAACAAGACAGGATTTACAGGATTGAAAAAGTTCTAGCAGAGAAAGGGAAAGGAAGAAAAAAGCAGCTATTGGTGAAATGGCTGGGGTGGCCCAACAAATTTAACAGTTGGGTAGAAGCTTCTCAACTCTGTAACGTTTAAGCGAGAATAAAAACAATCCCACCTGCAAGGAGAGAAATGGAGGACGGGGGCTTCTACATCACTCTGCCCAGCAACGCCAGCTCTGGGGTTTTTCCCCAAAACACCAGCTCGGCCTTTACAATACAGCTAATAAAGTCGTTGGATCTCCCGGGGGCCTAGGAAGTGGGGTTAGCGGAAATACAATATCCAAACAGCTGGAACAACATTACTGAGGACACCCCTTTCCAAATCACCTTTGGAGATAAACCATGGAGTTATATCCTACGGCGAGGTTATTACTCAACTATACCCGAATTATTGGAACATATGAATAGCATTGTGGCACGTCATTCTGGACCGCCTGATGTTATCATGAATTATGACCCTGTGAGTAGAAAATGTAGACTTAAATCCACCGATGCTACTGCTACGTTTTCTACCCTCGGGGAGCTAGCTAACATTCTGGGTTTGGCCCCCGGGCACAGTGTCCAGAAGAGTCCCTTCTCAGCAGACATCACAGGGGGTTTCAACTCCTTGTATCTATACACGGATATTGTAGAACACCAGTTTGTGGGGGACTTTTCTGTCCCCCTGTTACGCTGCGTCCCTGTCAGAGGAAATAACAATGAGTTTGTTACCATCACCTACGATAAGCCTCATTACGTACCCATCAGTCAACACCACATCGACACCATCACCATTGAAATAAAGACGGATCAAAACAGATGCGTTTCATTTTGCTTTGGCAAGGTGATTGTGAAGCTGCACCTGCGTTCCCGGAAAGAGCGAGGTTTCTAAAAAGCAAAACACTATTATGGCGATCGTAAAAAATTACGGTGACTCCAAAGTCTACAGCAACTATTACAAAGCCCAGGCTGGATATGCCCTTCCTGGATATCATGGAGCCCCTGTGATGTACGGGGCCGGCGTGGGCGGTATATTCCGTAGCCTTTTTTGAAAAGCTGTACCGCTTTTGCGAAGAGGGCTAGAGATTATTAAACCCCACATAAAAACAGCCGCTCAAAACATAGCCAGAGATGTGGTAGGCCACGTTTCCCAGGCTGTCTTGGAGAAGGTGGGGAATCCGGCTAAACAGGAAGGGTCAGGGCTGATGTATATTAAAAGGAGGAAGAGAAAGAGAAATGCGTCATATCCGCGACGCACAGGACCCCCGAAACCCTTTAAAAGAAGAGCCTTGACACGCAGGACAGGCCATAAGCAAAAGTCCAAGAGGAAGCCAGGGAGAAAGAGGACACGCTCTGTACCTGGTAAAAGAGATATATTTTAGTCAACATGGCTTTCGTTCACTGCGGGTCGGAAGAGTGCACCAAATCTGAACTAGACTTGTTTCAGATAGCCCCTACTCAGACCAGCATTGAGAAAAGCATCTACATCGAGGTGCCGCCTCTGTCAGCCGTGACAGAAACTGCCCCCATCGACTTTTTTATAGCAGGGAATGGCATAGATTATATGGATTTAAACAACATCCTACTCTACCTTTGTTGCAAGATAGTAAAAGGCGATGGGACTGCACTCCCCAGGGATGCCGCGGTAGGCCTGGTGAATTACCCAGTGGCCTCTATTTTCAGTCAATTGGACGTTACATTGGGAGACCGCCTAGTAAGCAATTTTCCGCCTGACTGTTTTACAAAGACACTCCTGGACAACACGAAAAAACAGCTGGATGGTGAGAATCTAGGATTTGTGAGGTGTGCAAGGCTGACGTCCCAGAGCAGGACAATGGAGTTGTTGGGTCATCTACACAGCGACCTGTTTTTTCAAGAAAAACTTTTGTTGAACGGGGTGGATGTGAAAATTAAATTGACACGCAGTAAAGCACCCCAGGTGAGGGGTTTAAAGGCAACTGATGGTTGTTTTTCTTAATTTTTCTTCTTAAAAACAATGAACAATTCAGAAAAAATACCTAGACATAATATATATATATTAAATAGATATTCTATATATAGAGAAGTGTTTTATTTAAAGCAAAATGTGATCAAGTTCAAAAATTATTTTTAGAACATGACAAACTTCACACACTGAGCCAGTCAGACAGTTTAGCCAATTTTTGTTTTTTAGAAGGCAAAAAAGGAGTTGGTGTTTCTCGATCCATCCCAGCGTCAGTGGCTGAGGCCTTCAGGCGTTCCAAAAGAACTCTGTTGTCTGCACTGCCCATGATGGAAGATGGAACGTTTAGTTCTGCCATGGCATTGATAAACACATCCCATCCTTTAGGTACATGTCTGCTAGGGACAGAACGCGTCTGGGTGACGGCTCTGACTAAGTCAAGCATGTTAGAACCATTCACCACCGAGCCTTTGTACACAAATGCACCTTTATCATTCCAGGAAGCGATAGTTTTATCCTGGCCCAGCTTATTTAGCAACACTGAGGCGTTTTTCTTATAACGCTTATTCACGTTATCCAACACCTCCTGAACCACAGAGTCTGAGGTGTTTTCTGTTTCTGGAGGTTTGGCGGTGTCACTCTGTTCTGGTAGAAACAGACTTATTTTCCTTTTATCTGCATCACTTTGCTTCACGTACGTTAGGTATCTCTGAAGCACAGCGCTGTAGAGTTTAGCCTTTTCGTATTCGGCTAAGTCAGTCCTTTGAAGAACAGACTTCATTTCAGCATCCAGTAAGCGAGTTGCAGTTGTTCTGATATTTTCCTCCACTGGAGGGGGAGCCCTTAATTGCTCCAGCTGATGGCTGGGCACCAGGTACATTTTTTCTGCATACTCCATTATCGGTTATTCAAAAGCCCCGTTATCAGAGGGACAGCAAAACTTAACAAAGGGCCGATAAACCCCCCAGACTGCTTCACCAGATGCTTCTTTCTTTTAAGCGAGACCCTTTTATTAGACAATGTTTTTATAAGCGTGCGTTTCTTTTTCAGCACGCTCACTTGATTCTGCGTCAAAGGCACGTTTCCTTTTAAGGTATTGAGTGCTAGTTCTGAGATGGCCGCTACTAAATCGTCAGAGGCCGAACACAGTATAGCCTTCCTTTGCTGCGGGGGTGATTTGCTAAGTAATTTTAAAAGAGCCAGGTTTCTCTTCACGCAGCTAGACATGTTTTCGGTCGGCAACCCCCAGCTGTTAAAAAGGGTCTGCCGATAAATCATCTCTTTTTATACCCGGCGGTTGTTCTTTTCAAAGTAGAAGCCACCGGCCAGTCTGGAGGGAAAAGACCAGTTCTTAGTCTATAAGCTTCTGGCGTGGACGCATTTAAATCCACCACCAGGTAGCCATAAGGTCTTTTGGTAGCATCCTCAAAAGCTTCTAGAAAGAATTGAGCCTTGCCGGGGTAAATTTGCCGAGCAAGCGTAGCGATTTGCAGTTTATCCCTGGGGTTTTTGAACAGAACCATGTACTTAGTGTTTAGGTTAATCGTACGGCTCTTTTTCCCCTGACAAAATACGTTCTGAACGATATACATAATGCTCAATTTCCTGTGGTGCACGTACTTGGTAAAGGCTTTCTCAATTTCATCGCTTTCACAAGCAGAGTTCATCAGATCATCCACGATAATCAGATTCACTTTATTAGTAGGAAACAAATGGTCATCGTCAAAAGCATTAGGCAGACCCTCCACAAAATTAGTAAAGGGATATTTACGGAGCAGTTCTTTATACAGAGGTTGCCAACAACTGTAACACCACAAAATATTCTCAGGCATAACAGACAGTGTGTGTTTGGCATTATCCAATACGTTTTTTATAAAGTAACTTTTCCCACAGTTGCTAGGCCCTGCGAGAATTGCAGAAAAGGGGTGTTTCCACCTCGTATCCATTTTTCAAAAGCCGAAGGGCCGGGTTTTAAACCCTTCTCCTAGGACCCTCTTGTTATAAACACCTTTGTGTTTTTTAAGGGTTTTTGTCTCTATTTGCCACTGATTTTTGTTTCTTACAATCGAGGGCTGTTGCACCTCTATCTTTTTTGAGGTGTTTTCTTGCAGACCCGTGCAATAGTCCAGGACTAGATCTTTCAAACTGTCAAAGTTGATCTTTTCACAGTTTGCTACGTTTAGGGTAATTCCTTTGACTTTCATACAGGCCTTTCCTCCCGACAGCTTATACCCGTAGGTTTTCGGGCCTGCTGACACAAACTCAGTGATGTGTTGATCTGACGGGATCTCGCTCGTGAGGTCCCCTAAATAATCCCCCAGAGGGGGATTCCAGTCACCTTCCCTTTTCACAAATATCACTGAGTCAGTGTCATGGTATAGGCACCGCTCTTGCAACCCATCTAGGAGACTGTATAATTCTAAGTGGGCATAAGCGGTGGTGAAACAGGCTATGAAAACATTGGTATTGCCAGAGACAGAGTACCGGTCTTTTGCGTGCTTCCAAGACACGCATGCTGTTTCATTGTCGATAAACTCGCAGGATGAAACCTCGTAATTGGGGGAAAACAGGTACCGAAAGAGTTCATCAGGGTCTCTTACGATGCTGGTGTTGGGTAGGTTTGTTCTTTGGCCGAATTTACCCCACAGAGAATTTAAAAACAGTTTAGCAATTTGGCGTTTAGCTGGGTTCGACCTGATCTCGTGTTGGCGTAAACGCACGCCTTCTTTTTGGTAAAAATCGTTAACGTACTTATTTTGTTTTTGTTCGTCTGTGCACCAGCCGGGATACCCTGAAGCCTCTTGTTCCTGACGGAGGTGTAATTTGATATACTCTGACAAGAGTTTGTCAGATTTGTCACTGAAATGCCAGATTTCACAGATTTTAGCCACTGTATACCCCTTTGCTATGGCCACAGTCAATTCCACCGTGCACCATGTCCCCAGGATAGCTCTCTCCTCATCAGTATGGGTGCACGTCTCCCGCTGCTCGGTTTCCGCACATGTTTGGCATAGCGGGAACATAAGCTTGCCACCCACTCTGACAGGTAACAATGGGAAAAAGAGGCCTCGCGGGGGGTACACCTTAACTTTTGCAATTCCAAAATAATTTGCAAGGGGTCCAAAGTTGTCATAAACTATATCGGGGTGTCCAATAGGGTATTCTTTGGTTTTGTTTACGAAAGGGTAAAATCATAATAGTGGATTTCTTCCCCGGGGTTAGGCTTGTAATATAGGCGGATAGTGTTTGTCCTCCCCCCGAAAAGAGCATCCCTAGGCCTGAGAGGCTGGGGTAACTGGGCTCGGTTTAAAAAGCCTGCAAGCTCCCTGTCTGTTTCTTTCATCACCTCCCACTCGTGCTCCCAGAGAGTCCTCACTACAAAACCAAGTCGTTTTAGATAGTCAGTCTTAAGCTGCGTCTTGTAATAAAGAAACCCAAAAGTTGTCCCTGTCATAGGGTTTTGTGCTTTTTCACAATAACAGGTGACACAGCCATGGAAAAAACACCCGTTAAACTCAAAGGCCGTGCGTACCCCGTCAACATTGGCATAACCGTCTAAAAAGTAGGGGCCTACCTGTAGTGCCCCACCCTGTAAAGCATGCCGTATTTGTATATTTTCTTTGTAAGAGGTATACAGCAGCCACTGAATAGATGGGGTCGAATATCTCTTTTTCTGCCGGTGGTAATTGTCTGGAGGGAGAAGAGCTACCGTGTTAGGCTCCAAAAGCATAAACCTGTACATCGCCATGCAGATGGAGGCCAGCGTGATGTACTGGAAAGGATCGATATACAGGTTTATCTCAGTGAATTTACCAGGGCCTCTCTCTGCTACATCCCCCATCTCTGTCATGTTCATAATCTCTTTTCTATATAGAATACAAGCCTGTCTCAAAATGTTAACATCCTGTTGACAGTAATACGCGAGCTCTTTCTGCAAGTCAAACGTCTCATAGCTGTGGTCCCGATACCAGTCGAGAAACTCTGCTTTTTCCCTGGGCATCATACTGTCTACACCATAGTGTCCCACACCAGGCATAGGCCCCACGTAATTTTGGTGTGAAAAAAATGTGGAAAATACCCTTTGCACCCTTCAAACCCCATCGCCTGCAGTAGCTTGCTAAGCTTCATGGGCAAGAAGTTTAAAGAGTCTATAAAACGAATGTCCAGGGCCTTAACTTTCACACACATTAGTTTACTACCCTGAGTGATCAGCTCTAGGCACATCTTTTCCTTCAGTAGCTGTCTCACGACAAAGTACGCATCATAACCTTTGGAATTGTGCGCTATGAATGTGTAGTCACGGAACTCTTTGCCAATAAAGGTCTTAACGAACATAGAAAGACACTTGCTACCCTTAAATTCCCAGGATTTTTCTGGCTTTAGGGCCAGAGCAAAAATGTAATTGGGAGTGTGCAACCCCGTCTCCTGCGTGCATTCGAAATCATAAAAAATATACTTTTCTGAGGCTTCGGGCTTTCTAAGGCTGTCCATAAAACAGAAATGATTGTCAATGTTGCCAACAAGCAAGCCCTTACACTGCTTACAGCGTCGCCCTTTACAGCGGTGCCGCTTGTCCATGTAAGACTGACACACATCACACAAAGTTTTAGACAGGCATTCAACTTGTTTTTTCGATGCGCAGTCTATGTGTCTGACTAAGCACTCTTTGGCTCGACAAAATAGTCTACAGCTAGGACACCGCAGCGGCACGCCCACGCTGTCTGAGCACGTTCCGCTCAAGCAGAGGCGGCAACAATACCTGCAAGAGTGGTCATGACTGTACACTGTGTGGCAAAACTCACAATAATTTTTCGCTCCGAACAACTTTTTCACATCCAGAACCCCATAATAATGCTCATCTCCGCCAAGCACCGCGCGCCCGGGGCTGGCACCCCCACCCTCAAGCACCGCGCGCCCGGGGCCAGCGCGCCCCCCCCCCCGCGCAAGCGCCACACGCTATGTACCCAGGGCCAGGTCAACCCCAAGCACCTGGCAGGTGCATGCAAATGCCCCTGCGGGCGCCATGGCGCCCGCGGGCACCGTGTTGGGGACCACGGACCTACGGCAATAACAGTATTTAATAAGCTTTCCAAACACAGTTCAGCACATAGGCCCCGGAGCTTGCAGTTTATACCCTCTGGAGTCCAAGTCAAACAGTCATGGTACTGCTGGGCTGGCGCATTTATGACACAACCCTCACAATCCTCAAAAAGCTTTTCCCTAAGACAGTGACTAAGGACGGTATAAACACCAACGCGTACAATAGAGCGCATAACTTTTTTACGCTTATGATGTGGCACTGGCTCAACTAGGTCAATGCACAGCCACCTCCTGAATTCTTCATGGCCGTCATCCTTGGCGTTCTCTTCAATGCTTTGTATCAGTGTTGAGCAAAAACAAGGTGGGCCCGGTTCGTCTTCCTCGTCCGATGCAATGCTGTCCCGGGTCTGACGGTCAGCTAGAAAGGCATCGTCAAGCTGTCAAAAGATTGCCAGAAAGAAATAATGTAAGACGCTCTGGTCATTTTTTTTTTAAAGTTTACAAAATCCCGGTTTCCTAACCCCATGATGCCCCAACTTCGATCTTTCATTTACCTATTTGGCTTCTTTTCCAAGCGTCTTGTCCGACTCCTGAGAGCCATGGGCACCTTCTTCCTCCAGGCCATCTAGCTTGTCTGGCTGCATCGTGAGCGGTTGGGTTTCGGCGTCAGATATTGGTGTATCCATCAGCGGCTGGGCCAAAGGGCTCCCTTCAACTTCTCCTTCCTCCTCGGAACTGTCGCTGATGTAGCGCTTTCTTCTCGGCACCAAAACAAAGTTGGTGAAAGAAGCCATGTTTCCGCTCAGCGTTTGCACGCTCTCTGAAACACGCGCTCTTGGAACAAGATGGCCTCTTTTGTGTGGCGCTAGAACTTACGGGGAAGTGCTATGCTCTGATTGGCAAAGGGTGTCACGGGAAGCTCTTAGAGGGGTCACACGACCCGCCTCAGGTCTGGTCAACGGGTCCCGGAACTGCACTCCCCGGATTGGTCAAAGCGATTCGTGGGGCGGTCCTACAGGGAAAAAACCCCTCCTGATTGGTAGAGGGAGGTGGGGCGAGTTCTTAGAGGGGTCACACAACCCACTGCTGGGCGGGTCATCCGGTCCCAAAACTGCCCCCCGTTTGGTCAAAGGGGTTCGCGGGGCGGTCCTACAGGGAAAAACCCCCTCCTGATTGGTAGAGGGAGGCGGGACAAGTTCTTAGAGGGGTCACACGACCCACTGCTGGGCGGGTCATCGGGTCCCAGAACTGCCCCCCCGCTTGGTTAAAGCGGTTCGCGGGGCGGTCCTACAGGGGAAAACCCCTTCCTGATTGGTTGAGGGAGGCGGGGCGAGTCCTTAGAGGGGTCACATGACACTCCTTACTTCCGGTCACCTGCCCCTCTTGACCCCGGATGAATTACCCCAAAGGGCGGGACTTCCGGTGACAGGGGACGGGCCTAACGGGGGTCACATGACACCCGGTCAGCTGTCCCTCTTGACCCGGATGTACTACCATCCAGTGGCCGGCCTTCCGGTGACAGGGGAGAAGGGAATTCTGGCGGTCAGGGGGCGGGACTTCCGGGGTCAGGGGGCAGGGCTAACGTTTGATTGATGGTAGGGCCCTTATACTACTTAGGGGATTACACATGCCGGGGGAATTCACTAAGGGTGGCTTTAATTGGCATTTAAGCATCTAACTGTGGATTTTGGTGATTTCCTTTAGATATCCAGGGCCTTTAACTGTGCTTGTATTGTCCAGTCCCATAAGTTGCTGAGTGTCCTCAAACTCCCTCTGATGTTATTGGGAGTTCAGAACACTCTGCCCTTCAAAGAAGGTACTCAGCAGATATCATTCGTCCTCCAAATTTAGAGGCTATGATCCTCCACCTCATAGAAAAAGTTTCCTGAATAGTTAGGTTTCTAGTCTCTCTCAGCACTTTACTCTTGCCCTCCTGGGTTCTGGGCCTATGAGGAGTCACCAGACAACAGTTAGCAAAGGAGGGTAAAAGGCTGAGGGGGTCTGGGATATCATTGTCTGTGGTTCTCAATGGGGAGAGAATCTTCCTGTGATGGCTGAATATGGGAAGGGGATCAGTGTTTTCCCCTGTTGAATTGACACTTTCTGATAATTCACTATATTAGGTAATAGGAGTTCCCCTAATCTTGTGGTGTTTCCTGTTTTGGAGATTGTTTTCCATTCCATATCCAGCAGCTTAATCCCAACCCATATTATTATATTTATTAAGGGGCATTGTACAAATGCTGATGACTCTTTAAGTTTATTTCTCAGGTGCTGGCCATGCTGTGTCTCACAAACAGTCACCTGTAAATAACCCTCCCCTGTAAATAATATAGTGTTTGTATTTACTGTGCACATGTTTCCAATTAAACTCTTTGAAGTATCTGTTTCAATTACTCAGGGGCCTGATTTCTTCTTTCAGAGTATGTCTACACTACAGCATTATTTCAAACTATCTTATTTCGAAATAGCGCGTCTACACACAAAATGCATTTTGAAATAGCGTTTTGCTATTTCGAAATAGCGCGTCCACACTGAGTGTACGGTGAATCGCATTTAAGGCCGGACAGAACCAGGTCCGGCAGGGCATCAGGTCAGGAGTTACTTTGTGTGGCTGCTGCCTGAGGCTGTCTGAGGCCTGTGCTTAAAGGCACCCCCCTGGACAGCCAGTTCTCAGGTTTCCCTGCTTGCTTGCCTACCTCCATGAGGGACAGGAAACCATTTTGTCTCTGTGTGCTCTGGTTGCCTTCACTCGGGACATCACAGCACTCTGCGACATGAAGCCAGAGCTGCCCCTGGGCACTCTGGTGCTTTTCGTGGACGCGTTGCTGCGGACCTGTCTGAACTTTCTGCAGGCTGCCATCTGAGAGGTCCATCAGGGGGCTGTCAGTATCCAGGAGGCCCTGCGGGCGAGCTTCCATCCTGAGGAGCCCTCAGAGCCTCTCTGGTCTGCCCCACTGGGGGCTTGTGCCTCATTCCTCCCTCACGTCCTTCCACTTACCTCTCCCTCTGCCCCCTTCCTGATGTCAAATAAAATACACGTATTTTCATGAACACAAACTATCTTTATTTAACAAAACTCCGGGGGAGAGGGGGGAGAATGAAACTCTGGTGAGACTGGGGAAAGGAGGCGGGAGAGGGGAGAAGAGAGGGGGGGAGAGGGAAGGGGGAAAACTTGGGGGGAGGAAGAAAGGGGAGGAGAAGGTCAAGGCTCAGGGTTGGGGTGCTCTCCAGACCAACTTGATTTTCATGCAAACTTGCTCCTGGGTTCACATGTGGCCTTTAGGGCCAGGCTGGCAGCTATCCTGCCATTGATGGCCGCATTCCTCTCTCTAGTGCAGAGATCATGGACATTGGGGGCAATCCCCCCAAACCTGAATAAGGTCCATGATCTCCACCCTGGACCAGGAAGGCGCCCGCCTTCTCCAGCCCCTGTCAGGCTCCTGGGAGCTGGCAGACTGCTCCTGGCGAGTGGTGGAGGGCTGGCTGCCAGTCTTTGCTGGCTCATGTTTTGGGGCCACTGGGTCAGGGGTAGTGACTGCTGGCTCTGGCCTGGCAGGCTTGGAACTGGCACAGACACTGTGGCCAGAGTCAACCCCTAAAGGCTCCGGGGAGGGAGGAAGGAGAGGAGTGATCTTGGTTGAGACTGGAGTGGCCACCAGGGCACCCTGGGAAGGCTGGAGGCCCCCTATTTCGATGTGTCTACACAGCACTTATTATGAAATAGCTATTTTGAATTTGGCTTTATTCCTCATGGAATGAGGTTTACCAAATTTGGAATAAGTGCTCCGCTATTTCAAATGAATTTCAAAATAGCAGTTTGGCTGTGTAGATGCTAGTGAAGTTATTTTGAAATAATGGCTGTTTTTTCAAAATAACTTTGCTGCGAAGACATACCCTCAGAGAAGTTGAGGTTTCCAGAAGATCCACTGTAAGTAACCAGTATGCAGGGTTTCTCCCTTGCCCTTTCTCCACTAAGATGGTAGAAGACCCTCAGTCCAGTGCCTCTTGGGGGTCTCTAACCACTCTTCTGTGATACACACCAAGCTAGATCTAAACCCTATAGCTAGTGATATGGGGTCTGGTTTTTTTTATCATCTTCACTTTGTCTTTCTGGGAATTCAGTGTTGCTGATGAATTCTGGGCTGTAAGTGGCATTGACTGTTCAGGTGTGTTACCCTCCCTCTTGTCTAGCCTCTTTCTGGGTCAGAAGGCTATCTGAGAACTGCATGGGCTCGTCTACATTGGCCCCTTTTCCGGAAGGGGCATGTTAATTTCAGAGGTCGTAATAGGGAAATCCGCGGGGGATTTAAATATCCCCCGCGGCATTTAAATAAAAATGTCCGCCGCTTTTTTCCGGCTTTTAGAAAAGCCGGAAAAGAGCGTCTACACTGGCCCCGATCCTCCGGAAAAAGCACCCTTTTCCGGAGGATCTTATTCCTACTTATTCAAAAAAGGGTGCTTTTTCCGGAGGATCGGGGCCAGTGTAGACGCTCTTTTCCGTCTTTTCTAAAAGCTGGAAAAAAGCAGCGGACATTTTTATTTAAATGCCGCGGGGGATATTTAAATCCCCCGCGGATTTCCCTATTACGACCTCTGAAATTAACATGCCCCTTCCAGAAAAGGGGCCAATGTAGACGTAGCCCATGTGTTTACTTACAGACTTAGGATAGGTGCCTGTAATAGTGATTGAGGGAAGGCATCTCTGCTTTTTTAAGCTAAGTCCCTGTTTGTGCTTTGCAGACCTTTATCAGGGAGGAACGATTGGATCCCCTAGCTTCCCCCACTGTTCTATGAGGGAATGGCTGTCCTGAGATATCACTGACAGGGCTGCTAGGCTCACTGGTCTTATGACTTCTCTATATCAGGGACCAGCTCATTTGTTAATAATTCACGTTGGACGGGAGCTGGGTGAAGGCTGGAGGGTCAGTTTTGCTGTGATGATCACCAGTTAAGCTCTACAGAGAATCATAGAAATGCAGGGTGGAAGTGACCTAGAAAGACCCCCTAGTCCAGCTCCCTGTGCTGAGGCAGGACCAAGTATTCCTACACACTTTTGTCTAACTGGTTCTTAAAAACCTCCAGTGATGGAGATTCCAGAACCTCCCTTTGAAGCCTACTCCGTAGCTTAACTGTTTTTATAGTTACTTAGAAAGTTTCTCCTAATATTGAACCTAAATCTCCCTTGCTGCAGATTAAGCTGATTGCTACTTCTCCTACTTTCAGTCCACATACTGTCTAGACCATCTCTGAGTTGACTTGATGTTAACTCGATAACACCACCAGTCCGTGAGCCACCCATCCAATCTTCTCAAGGCTCTGCCAGCCCTTACTTTACCTTGCAGGGTAAAAAGTAATGGTGCCTGACGGGAATGGGAGTGTGAAGTTTGGATATGAAGGTGGGGCGGAGGGGACGACACTTACCTGGCTCTGTACCTCCTGTCGCTCTCAGGCACCATGAATCTGGCCAATGGAAGCAGCAGGGAAAGCTTTCAGGTGAACAGTTTCTTGGACTGCCAATCCCCCTGCTCAGAGGAGGAGGAGTGGGAGTGCATGGAGCTGCTTCCTGTCCCCATGAGCTAGATCTGGCCCATGAGGATCCTCCCCCAAGAGGGGAGCTGCAGAGCTGGAGCACCAGTGTAGGCTCCCCAGTATAGGGGTGTGTGAACCCAGAGCCTGCAGCTTACCTGCAAGATGGTTGCAGACCACACTTTGTGAACCACTCACTGCCTTACATGCTTTCTCTGGGCCTTGTGGAGGGTACTCAGAGTCTGGGTATGTATATGCAGTAAGGAGGAGAAGGGAATGGGCTGGGAACAGAGAGCCTAAGTCGTGATGTTAGATGCACTTCAAGCACCCACCTGACAATTTTTGTCCTGCATGCATTGACCATATAGTAGTCACCGAGCCCCCCAGTGAAATGCAAACCACCAGCGTTTGACAGACAGGAATGTAGGATGGCAGAATAGTGCTGGGAGAATTTTTATTTTCATAGAAACTACTGAATACATTTAAAGAGGTTTTCAAATCTCAGTAAAGGTGCATCTCCACTGCACCCGTAGGTCAAAATAAGCTACGCAATTTGAGCTACGCAAATTGCATATCTTATTTCAATCTAATTTTGAAATAGATTATTTTGAAATTTCAGAATAAAGCGCTATTCCAGCAAGTCCCTTAACCTTCATGGAACGAGGGCTACAGGGACACCGGAATATATTTCGAAGTCATGGGTGCATTTAAAGATGCGAAATAGCTATTTGTGGATACTTTTGATATCCCAAAATAGCACTGCTGTCTAGACGTAGCCTAAATGTATAGGAGCAGAAATTGATCTTCAAACATTTGCCATTTAAAGAAATAAAATGAAACATTTCTGGTGTGAAAGAAAAGTACACTTGCTGACTTCTTCATTCTCTTTAAAAACACCATGGTTCTTTAGAAGTTTTCTCTTTTTCTGCCTGTGGAATAGAAATACGGAAATAATAAGGTATTTGTTTGAGACAAAATTCAGAGAAATATGTACCATGATTGCTGTCCCTTTGTGAAGTGTCTGATGGAAGCAAATGTTCACACACAAGTGCCATAGTTTTAGAGCATAGTTTTGCCACTGTAACTTAGAATGAGTAGGTCCTGACTCCGAGAACAGTGATGTGAGGGCCAGATTCTGCCATACTTACAGGCTACGTCTAGACTGGCATGATTTCCGGAAATGCTTTTAATGGAAAAGTTTTCTGTTAAAAGCATTTTCAGAAAAGAGCATCTAGATTGGCGTGGACGCTTTTCCGCAAAAGCACTTTTTGCGGAAAAGCATCTGTGCCAATCTAGACGCGCTTTTGCGCAAAAAAGCCCCGATCGCCATTTTAGCCATCAGGGCTTTTTTGTGCAAAACAGTACTGTGCTGTCTACACTGGCCCTCTTGCGCAAATGATTTGCGCAAGAGGGCTTTTGCCCAAACTGGAGCAGCATAGTATTTCCGCAAGAACAATGACAATCTTACATGAGATCGTCAGTGTTCTTGCAGAAATTCAAGCAGCCAGTGTAGACAGCTAGCAAGTTTTTCCGCAAAAGCAGCTGTTTTTGCGGAAAAACTGGCCAGTCTAGACACAGCCACATTGCACAATCTCACATTCAGCAAGCAGCCATACTGCTTTCAATATCCTCTTTGGTAGAGCAAGGTACTACTCACTGGCAGTTAGGTTAGCAGCATGCCATCATTGATTTCTGCAAAGCACTGGTGTGTAGGGGACCCTTTGTCAGTCCCGGTCTATAACTCCATTAGGTGGTTTTGCGATATGGACAGCTTGCTCTTAGACTCCAGAAAGAATAGGCGGAAGGGATAAAGTATATCATGTTGGCTTGATCTAAGTTTAGGTACTCTCACTGAGTAGTACCTTGCTCAGAGAGTAGACCATTCAAATCAGTTTGGCTGTCTGAGTAAGGTACTTAAAGTATGACAAAATCTGTCCCTTTTTGGTATTTTTTTATATCAAAATTAACATCTGACACTGAAATTACCATATAATCGCTGAATTCCTTGTCTGTCGTCATCTGGAAGGACGAAGGTGTTTGGATCCCAGTAGCGATAAATAGGGTACGTCAGAGCACCTTGAACATTTGAATGACCCAGTCCCAAAGAATGGCCAAATTCATGAGCAGCAACAAGGAACAAATTTGTTCCTAAAGTTTTCATATAATAAAAAGAGGAAAAGAATTGTTAACATACAATGGAACGGAGAATCACAAGCAGAAGAATTCACATCTTTTCATTGTGATGAAATCCTATAGGTTTAATTTAAGTTTATCTGCTCTCCCATGTTTTAGTAAGAATTTTTCAGAGGCCATGAATGGGAAGTCAGGAAACCTGCAATCTATTCCTGACTCTCCTTTTGTTAATGGAGATCACTTTTGACAATCACTTAAAGTTGTGTCTAACTTACAAAAACACCAGGATAATATTGCTCTCCCACTTTTGTAAAGTGATTTGAGCTCCACAGAATACAGACCTTATATATATGCTCTGGCAGGCAAAGGTAAGTATGTTACATTATATATAAGAGAGAGGGACAAACAGTTATAGGAAGAAAATGCTGAATTTGTTGCGACGGGCACAGGAAATACTTTACCTATATGATTTTGTGACCATTTCTCAGCTTCATCAAAATGAGCATCTCCTCCTATCCCTGGGCTTGGTGCAAAGGCATGAGCCAGTACTCCTCCCCTTCCATCAAAGGGAGATTGGTCGCCGTGTGCTGCATAGGAAAGGAAATTAATATGTCATCAATTAACACAATGATTCATTTTAAACACAGTTACATATCTTGAAGTTTAGAATTTGCTTTTATTCATTGTAGATATTAATATATTAAAATGAGACTAAAATAATGTTAAGGTTGCAAAGTCAAACATTCAAAAGGTAGGAAATGTCACACTTAAGATTGCCTGTTCAATGAACTCAGCTCCCATGTGTGTGCACATTATGGTACGGTTTTTAATTCCATGATTGCAAACTATTTTTTCCCATGGACTTCTGTCTTATGGAGGGCATTTTCTCAGTAATGGCTGAATCATCTTCTCTGAAACTTTCCAAAATTTCAGCCTGAGGCTGAAACCAAGTGAGAAAATGTCTGGCTTAAGTTTTGCAAAGTTATAAGCATCTGAAGGCAAGGTCCTAGAATTGAGAGCATTGGGCAATAATAAGGATAGATTATGCTACCTGCACTACCTGTGCTACTTCAAGTGAATGATTTTAGGGAACCACTGCTTTGAAAAACTGAGCCTCTCATTTGGTAAACTAATTTAATGTGTCTTCTGTTAGAATCTCCCGTAAGAGTGGCTGAGGTGTCTGGATCTTCAGCTGGAGTGGAGGTTGGATGGAAAAGGTTGACTCTCCTCTTCTGCCTACAACATTATTGTACTATTGGATGTTTGGGAATGAATCTTTAAGGGTTTGGCTACACTCAGAATGCTACAGCTGCACCACTGTAGCACTTCAGCATAAGTAGCGCCCACAGTAATAGGAGTTCTCTCCTTGGTGGAGGTACATCACCTCCCCAAGAAGGGGTAGCTAGGTCAATGGGAGAAGTCTCCTCTTGACCTAGCACTAGTCTACACTGGCTAGTATAGATGACTCTCAAGGGTCAGGATTTTTCACACAGCCGACCGACCGAGGGACATAGCTTTATCAAAATAAAAATCTAGTGTAAACAGCACTTAAGAGGAGGACTAACACTTGTATGTCTACACTGCATCTCTTTAGCACAAAAGCCTATGCAAACAAAGTGCAGATTAGCATATTTCCCTGCTTCATTTGCATAATTAATCAGGGGACATTTTTGCACAAGAGGCTTTTGCACAAAAAGTAGCCCTCTACACAGCTCCTTTTTGGGCAAAAACACCCTCTTTCACAAGAGCCATTCTTCTCAATTTTTTCAGAAAGAATAGCTCTTGCGCAAGAGTGTGTTTTTGTGCAAAAAGGAGCTGTGTAGATGGCTCTTTTTTGCACAAAGACTCTTGCGCAAAAATGGCCACTAATGAATTATGCAAATGAAGCATGACAATATGCTAATCGGTGCTTCAGTTGCATAGGCTTTTGTGAAAGAGGGGTGCCCTGTAGTTGTAGTGAGAGAGGAACTAAAGTATGTGCATGTGTGCGTATACACACACATTCTCCCCCTTTCAGACTTCTTAGAAGCCTAAAATAAAACTGTAATCCAAAATAGTCCCCCTTGCGTTGGACTACAGTGGAAAGAAGCTCTGTTGTATTTGTGTTTGTCTCTAATGAGGCAAAAAAAATGTTTTGAGGCATATGACCAAGGTGTTTAAACCGTTCACAAGTGTGAAGACTCCTTGTTTGCTCATATATAGGAATAATGATCTTAGCAGAGGAGTACTTTTACAATCACATATACGTTGACACTATTTTCCTCATTTTACAGTTTGAACTTCCAAGGGATTTTGTGATGGTTGATTAGTTAAACTGATACACAAATATAAAACTGCAGGACATGATAAAGATCGGATGAACTCAGAATGAAAATAATTGTTCTCTCTTCAGCCTTTGGGTATGAAAACATGTAAGCTTTTAAAGTATAGCTTCAACTTTAAATAAATGTAATTCATGGATTCTTAAAAACATAGCAGTAGCCTCACCACCATGTGCAAAACGAATTAGGATATCCGCTTCTCCCCTGGCAACGTTTTGAAATCTCAGTGGAGTCACATCACTCCACACCTGAAATGCCTTTTTGATCGCTTTCACCACCATAGAACGAGGCAGATCAGGTGTATAATTCAGAATCCTTTCAGCAGCAAAAGAAAAGAAATTATTGTCATTTAAGGCATGGAATAATATGCCAGCATTAAAACAAAACAAAATGCACAAAAGTGGCATATAACCAAGCTGTAAGTCAATACATTCTTCCTCCATCTTGGAGTTCCTGGAAATGTGCTGTAATCTAATACATCGGGGACTCCACACCTTGGCCGTGCCATCATTTCTTCTGTTTGTGAATTTAATTTTCCTGTTACAGTCAGGTGGAAAAATTTCTGCATCTCTTTAATTTTCTCTTCTAAGTCCCAACCACCTACTTTATTAATAGATGGAAAGAACCTGTGCAGATAATCCTGAAAATAAAAAGAAACTTTAGATTCAGGGTTCATCTCCAGTTGTGTTCTCTTATACCTTAAAGAATCAATTTGTCGGCAAGTATAAGATCCAGATCCTTGACTATACTTCAATTACTAGATCCCTAGAAAATCACAGTACTCTGTCATAAAAGGGAAACAGTTCAGACAGATATGAGACCACTTTTCCAATATAAATGAACACTAGGGGCTCGTCTACATTGGCCCCTTTTCCGGTAGGGGCATGGTAATTTTTGAGATCGTAATAGGGAAATCCACGGGGGATTTAAATATTCCTACTTCGAAGTAGGAATAAGATCCTCCGGAAAAGGGCGCTTTTTCCGGAGGATCGGGGCCAGTGTAGACGCTCTTTTCCGGCTTTTCTAAAAGCCGGAAAAAAGTGGCAGACATTTTGATTTAAATGCCGCGGGGGATATTTAAATCCCCCGCGGATTTCCCTATTACGATCTCTGAAATTACCATGCCCCTTTCGGAAAAGGGGCCAGTGTAGACGTAGCCTAGGAGAAGACACAATGGGCTTAAACTGCAGCAAGGAAAGTTTAGGTTAGACATTAGGAAAACTTCCTAACTGTCAGGGTGGTTAAACACTGGAATAAATTGCCTAGGGAGGTTGTGGAATCTCCATCTCTGGAGATATTTAAGAGCAGGTTAGATAGACATCTCTCAGGGATGGTCTAGATGGTACTGGGCCCTGCCGTGAGGGCAGGGGACTGGACTCAATGACCTCTCGGGGTCCCTTCCAGTTGTAGTATTCTATGATTCTAAAATAACAATGTGGATTTGTGTTAAAATTGTCACTACCTTTCTCCTTTGAGAACTCTGTACTTAATCTTACTTCATATCAAAATGCTGCAGTGCTCTATTCTGTCTTTTATGAAATACACAAAAGAGTGTTGTGCAAGGGTTAGTTAGTTCTGGATTTGAGTAATTGCTTATGCCTGGACCTTTTCAGGCCTAAGAACTTAGGCTCCTACTTCTCATTTACACCAGTGCCTTTTGTACACCATTTTGGTAGTGTAAAGGGATCTTAAAATGGGTGTAAATTTACATTCATTGTAAAGTCCCTTTATATTACCCATCTGGTATTATAAAAGACCCTTAGTGGTCATGAGAATCATACCACCCTGTCATTTATAAATAATATTAAGGATAAGATTTTTTCATGGACATTTTTGTAAAAGTCACAGAGAGGACATGGGCAAAAAAGAAAAATTGATGGAAGCTTTTCCTGACTTTTACTAAAAATAGCCATGATCTCTCTCTCTCTCTCGCTCTCTCTCTCATCTTTGGGTAATTTTATATCTTTAATACCTGGTCCTAATTCACTTTTGCAATTTCACATAGGGGGCTTTCAAAATTTTACTTTATACCTTCTATTTTTTGTCAACTGACTTGTAACAACTACATACCACTGAAATAAAATACAATGTCACCTGCTCTCTGGAAAGAAATATAATTATTAAGATGTAGACTTACAATGGAAAAGCAGTATATTTGCGGGTTAGTTGAACAGCCTGACAGATAGCCCATTCATGACATACCTCTATACGCTTCTGGTTGTTGGAGTTCCATGGCTCTGGTTTAAGCGAACCTGGGAGACCAAGAATTCCAGGCAAGAACGGTGCAATGCAGAGAAGGATGTATTTCATGGTGTTATCAGATGGTCACTGCTGAAAAAGGAAAATCTGAGGTCTTCTGTGTCTGATGGTCACAGCTATAAAGCTTATATAGGCCTGGACTGGTGTGTGTGTGTGGTAACAGGTTTCATGAGTCATTTTTAGGCTTCCTCTGTGGTTTTGTTATTTGCTGTAATGCTTTTAAGGTGTCTTTATTCCAAAATGTAAATGAAGAAACATTAACTTTTTGATGACAGCACAGCTGATGTCACACTGACAGAACAGGCAGTCAACTCTCTTTATCTCCCTTTCATATGATTCAGGTGCAAAAACCACAGGGGCAGAGGGATGTTAGTTTTCTTAACCTCAGGCAACACATTTGCTTGCTGACCAATCTCAGCTTTCCAACATTACCTTGGTGCCATTAATGCACATTGCAACACACTTCTGGCTTGATATTTAGTCTACATGTGTTGATTGACTGCAGAGGACGTGACTACATAAGTGTAAGTGCCGTGCGAGCGAAATCACTGAAAACTACATGCTTTGTAATACCTGCCCGTGTGAAAGTTTCTATTTAAGCATTCTAGTACAAATTCTGAAAATCCAGAGGAAATTTAGTGATGCTAGTAAGGTTTGTCCAGATTTAACTAAGCTCTGAATCTGGCCACTTCTATATGTGGAAAGATTATGGAGTCCCTTAAAGTTTTTTGACCTCAAATCTGATGAGCTCTGATGAATCAGTCTTTAAAAAGGATTATTTAGTATAAAATAAAGGAGCTAGAATTATCCTATGTGGAAAAAAATCCCAGATGCTTCTACGGAAGAGTAAGGAGCCATACTCAGTTATGGTGGATTTCAGTGAGCAGCAGGCCTCATTTGCGCTCCATGGAATGCTACAGCAAGCAATGGATGAATTTATTTCATAGGGTACTTCAGCCGAATATCAGCGTACTGTTGCATTTTGGGTGCACAGCTTAGTGACAATGGAGCTAAGCTGCAGCACAAGGAGAAATAGCCCTCCTCCCAGCAGTATCCGGCACTGTGACTGCGTAAGAGGTATCTGTTGTATTTCACCATGGAACTACTCACATGCATAAAGTTAAGCGTGTATTTAACTGCAGAAGAGGGCCCCTAGGGCCCCATTGTATTCTGACTGAAGCTAATACAAAGATGCCTGTGGCTGAGCTGTGCTTTGGCACAGCTGAAAATGGGTGATACTTAAAAGACAGATGTAAGCCACTTTGTGCTCTGTCATTCTGAGGAAATGTCATTCAGGGAAATGATCTTGTTCCTCATACAAATCAGAAAAATTCCAAGGTCAATGAAGCCCATGACTAGCCCACACTAATTAGAGCAGCATCTAGGATTCTCTTACAGGGGCAAGGGCCAAAGCTGAACCAGAGAATCAGGGAGCCACAACCAGCTCACTAGCACCCCTCACTCTGCTGTACTTAATGGAAACCTAGGGCAGTAGAAAGTCTGGCCCCAAATTGGGAAATTTCAACCTCGGAGATGAAAGTTATTGAAAGCGATAGCATGTTAGACTAAAAGCTGTTCTGTGATATTTATTTTGTAATATTTATTTTCCACACAATGAAGCATCTTAATACTATATTAAAAAAGCTCATGACCTTGCCATCTAAAGCTTCATACCTAGGGTCTTTATGCTGGTAAGTAATCATTCTATGAGAAACAATGCTTGTTGAATAGTCCCACTGACTGAGCAGGGAATTTTAGTGCTGTAGGCAAAAGTGCCTATCAGCATTTCCCCATTGAACTAGGAACTATGTATAATTTCTGATACAATACATTCTATATTTTGTCATTCAGTGTTTTTAATCTTCTTCAGTTATGTGAAAAAGTGAAGTAGAATCTAGTGATTCACTGTTGAATATTCACTGGTCATTGTGTTGGATGAGAGAACTGAGACAAGTTCTGAATACATGTATTTTAGGCAACACTTGACCCTGTCCTTAATGAAGAGTTCAAGAGTGACTCGAGTGTATTGGCTGATGCTCAGAAGAAAGAATTACCATAAAAAGTCATGAAATCATGAGAAACGTTTCTGTTAGCCCACTTGTGAACTTTATTATACTGTACATCTGTTATTACAAGACTTTTGATAGCTAAGACATTCAATCCTTTTTGCTATGCTGTCTGAGTATTCAGTCTGACAAATATATTTTTCATATCTGCATTTATAAAATTCACCAGGAAAAGCTACAGTTCACATTTTTATTTATGAAAAATTGACCATTTATGAAGATTATATTCAGAGTCTGCTCCTACATTCTGAGCCTGCTGGAAGTTTTACATGGAGCCAAATTGTCATTCACCTTCCAATCTCGCCTTTATACCCATCAAATGGCAAATTTTCTGTCCTTCCACTTTTATTGCTGGAGATGACGAAGATTACAAATGCAGAGTCATAAGAGGGAGATTAGATGTAGAGCTGATTACAGTAATCTCACAACATTTTAAGTGTTCTACATGAATAATATTTTTGTGTCCTTCAGTTTGGTCTTCCTTCCATATTTGGGCCTGGTAAGTGGTAAGTTAGGACCCCGTACAATTAAGTAATGGTAGAGTAGACTCATTGAATGCTTATGATCTTTCCTGAAATGAGGCTCATCCATTTTATAGGCCTGCTCCAAAGTTCACTGAAGTAAACAGAAAAACTTCCATTGTCTTCAGTAAGCTTTGGAGCAGGTCTTATACACACTAGGTGCCAAATGAAGCTGCACTACTTCATTTTCAGAACTTCCTCCATAGGCTGAAATGAAGAACTTATTCTGTTAATTTTTTTACTCACTTTTGCTTTTGTGCTCTCTAACTATTCTTAACCAAGTTTATTTCAGCAGAGGCAACCCCCACAAGATTTCCCATGCATTAACTTCACACTGGGTGCCACTTATTCATTACTCTGTTTGTTTTTCTAATCCTTATCACGGTATGCAAAATGTTTCTTTCTTTTTTTTAGGAGAAAATGTTTAGTTGGCTTATGGGTTTTTTGTTGTTTGTGATTATTGCATCTGTCACAAGCAGCTCAGTCAAATAAATGAGTTTGCATTTCTTGCTGCAAGTGGGGAGAAGTCTGTGATCAGACTTATTTCTTGCAAGAGTGAATTCCATAGGTTAACTTCAGCTTCTATGTAAACTGTCTCCCTTTGTTGCAAACATCTCCACTATTATAACCCCAGTGCGTAGGATTCTTCCCTTTTTAACAGGTTTTTAAGCTTCCTTTTGGCTACGTCTACACTATTCGTTTTTTGCAGAAGTGGAAATGCAAATGAAGTGTGCATTAGCAAATCTTACGCTCTCATTTGCATATGCGGAAGAGGTTTTTATGGAAAAAATGCAGTGTAAATGGGGACATTTTTTGGAAAAAAAAAAAACCTTTTGCGCAAGAACCCTTATTCCTATTCACTGTGGGGTTTTTTGTTTTTTTTTCAAAAACCTCTTCCACAAAAAGGATCGGAAGAGAATGTGCAAATGAGAGTGCAAGATTTGCTAATGAGCACTTCACTTGCATTTCCTTTTCTGCAAAAAACGAACAGTGTAGAAGTAGCCTTTGGAAGCTCATGACTTTCAAGAACCCACATAGATTTTATGGAACTGAACAAAATCTATGTTTAAAATAAATGACGTGGGAGGGGTCATTTTTTCAGTATGGTGAATCTACCTAAGAAGTCTGAGCATGTGGTTAAATCATTGTTCCTGGCCTTCCGGGTTTGATGCCTGGGTTTGCTACAAAGTTCCTGTGTGACCTAGACTAAGTTACTTAAATGACTCTGCCTCAGTTCCTCATTTGTAAAATAGGGATCAGATTGCTTCTTTTCTCCCTCACTTCCGCTGATCTATTTAGATTGAAAGTTCCTCAGGCGAGGTGTAGTTTCCATACTTGCACAATTCCTATTTGAATGAGTCTCTGATCTTATCTGGGGTCTCTAGGCATTACTGGGATGCTGTTGTTAATAATAAAAGTTTTTCATGTCGGTTTTATGCCAATTATGAGTACATATATTGTTTCCTAATTGCCATCCATACAAATTCTATCCTGGAATAGGAACTCAGGTTATGTTCTTTCTAGTTTGCTCATTGTCTCCAGTAATAAAGACTTTGCAGGTCTGATGATAACTCTGCTACACTTATTCAATACCATTGTTTTCAATATGTGTGTTCAGTTACACCCACAGAAGCTCATTGTCTTTATTGGAGCTGGGAAGGAAAAGCTAAGCACATGCACAGGAAACTTAATTAACTGCTCCATTAGAAGTGGATGAGCCAGGGCAGCCACATTAGACTCTCCCATATCTGCATTGGTTTTGCAGTGGTACCTGGTGTTAAAGATGGTAAAAATGTATTTTGGGAAGTAAGGAAGTGAATATTGCTTTGACTGGACAGATTGACAGAACAGATGAGTGTGGAGGCACTTTTAAATCGTTTGTCTACATTTAAACTATAGTGGCACCACTGCAGGAGACCCGTTGTAGCAGGTAAGTGTAGATACTACTTATGCCAACCAAAGGGATTACCGTGCCAAAGTAGGTGATCCGCCCTCCCATGAGGCAGTAGCTAGTTCTGTCACCTCACTCCACTCAGAAGTGTGGATTCTTCACACCTCTGTCTGAAGTAGTTAAACTGGTCTAATATTCTAGTGTAAACCACCTCATAGTAATGTTGGGGAAAAAAAATTAACTTAACACTGACTTTCACTGTACACCAAAGGATTCTCAGGGAGGGAAAGGACAGCTGTCTTCTCAAACTCACATTCTTTCAGCAGATATGCCCATTTCTAGCTATCTAACAATTAGAAATACAGTAGAACCTCAGAGTTACAAACACCAGAATTACAAACTTACCAGTCAAACCCCAGACCTCATTTGGAACTGAAACTGTTCAATCAGGCAGCAGAAGGGACAAAAAAAACACCCAAAAAACCACCCCCCCCCAAAAAAATACAGTCTAGTACCATGAAAAATGTTTAGGACTAAAACAATAAAGGGGGGAAATTAAAGAAAATGAGAAGGTAAGGAAATTGTTTCTGTGCTTGTTCATGTGCATTAAGATGATTAAAAGCAGCATTTTTCTTCTGTCTAGTAAATTTTCAAAGTTATACTTGTCTGTGCTCAGTTGTACATTTTTGAAAGAACAACCATATTGTTTTGTTCAGTAGTACGAATATTTCAGTTATAATCTCCATTCCCAGACTGTGCCCGTAACTCTGAGGTTCTACTGTTGTTCGATTCTGTAGGTGACAAGTAACAGGGTGTCAACTTTATAGTCTGTTTTGCCAGCAGAACCAGAGAGTGTCATTGTGCTCTAACTAAATTAAGCTCAAGACTGATTTGAATCCTTTGCTGAAGGGCTACGTCTAGACTGGCATGATTTTCCGCAAATGCTTTTAACGGAAAAGTTTTTCCGTTAAAAGCATTTGTGGAAAAGAGCGTCTAGATTGGCACGGACGCTTTTCCACAAAAGCACTTTTTGAGGAAAAGCATCCATACCAATCTAGATGCGGATTTGTGCAAGAAAGCCCCGATCGCCATTTTTACCATCGGGGCTTTATTGCTCAAAACAGTTTTTAGCTGTCTACACTGGCCCTTTTGCGCAAAAACATTTCCGGAAAAGGGCTTTTGCCCAAATGGGAACATCAAAGCATTTGTGCAAGAAGCACTGATTTCGGACTGTAGGACGTCAGTGCTTTTGCGCAAAATCAAGCGGCCAGTGTAGACAGCTGGCAAGTTTTTGCATAAAAGCACATGGTTTTGTGGAAAAACTTTCCAGTCTAGATGCAGCCAAGATGTTGTGCAATGCTGGTCTCTCACCATCATTATTTACTACATTACATGCCTCATCTTCTAGAAAGGTGTTTAGTAGTCACCTTCCCTCAAGAAGGCTTGGAGACACTATCCCTGCTTGTGTAAGATATTTAAGTGCCAAACTCCCCTTGGATTTCAATGGGAATTAGGTGCCTAAATATCTTGAGAATATGGGCCAGTGTGCTTGTCCTTTGCCTAGTTTGGGGGCTAGTAAGGAGGCCACCTTCTCCCCTAAATCCTCTAGCCTCCCCTAAATCCTCTTTCTGCACATTCTATTGCAATAAGGCCCCAAAATCTTCTCTGAGACCACTCCTGTTACTATGACACTGGAGAAACACTTGAGCCCTCACTAATTAAGCAATAGGGCAGAATGTCTTTCACCCTATGGATTCACAATCTTCTTATCGTATTTGCAGTCATTTGTTGTTAATGGAGGTATGGCAGTGCAAGTGAGTTTTGTCTATAAAACAAAATGCCTAAATACAGCAGTATCTTTTTGCAATAATCAAATTAAGCAATAAACCACAACAGGATGTACATTCCTGAAAATGTTACCTACGTTATACCTAGACCTAATATTTTATCTATTTCATTTTGTACTTCCTTGATCATCTACAGTTGGGTTGGGGCCATTGACCCACAGAAAAGCCAGCTGGGAACTACACACAAGAGAGAAGCAAAAAAAAAAAAAAAAAAAAAAGGAAGATGGGAACCCTGAGTCTTGGGGCCAGATCAAGGCAAGACCCTGATCTACATAGACATCTAATCTCTTTATTTCATGGTGACCGACCCATACCAGCGTTATATAAGATTTTTTTTTTCTGGAAAGCAATTTTTGTTGTATTAAATTTGATTTGGAAGCAGAAAGAATAGCCACACAAAAAAGGATTGGCAGGAATGGTAAAGAACCTATAATTCAATGTCTATTTGTCCAATAACCTAAGCTTAGACTGTTAGCTGTTTGGAGCAGGGATGATTCTTTCTTTTCTGCCTGGAAAGTACCTATTACATACTGGAATTTTTTAAAAATAGCTTTGTGCATCAAACAGCAAGTAACTGGCATATTTTAAAAGTTGCAAGCATTTTCTTAGTCTTTATAGAGTCACGTTAGGAATTTCACCAATGTAATTAAAAATAAATTACAAAATAAAGATTCAGAGGGGTAACTATGTTAGTCTGTATCTGCAGAAACAACAAGGAATCTTGTGGCACCTCACAAACTAACATTTATTTGGGCATACACTTTCGTGGGCAAAGACCCACTTCATCAGATGTGTGTTTTTGCCCACGAAAACATATGTCCAAATAAATCTGTTCGTCTAAAATAAAGACAGTATGTTATTTGGGTCATGAGCATCCTTTTGATTCTGTGTTTATACAGTGCTTAGTACAGTGGGGGCTAAGGCTGGGGCTGTAGGCATGACCGCAATACCATTAATAATAATGCAAAAATAAATGACAGACTCTGGCAAATACGGAATAGTCAGAATCAGCCACAGAGGCCCAAAGCCTGAAAGTTCTGTAGGGGCCTAACTCCTACCCTAGAGGATATGGGCTTGTCTATTAAGAGACAAAGTGTGTGGCTTGCTAAGGTGAATATTGAGAGTGCTATGGAACTTTTAGTATGTGGCTGCAGGATTTTTCATTCGGAGATCTGGTTACACCATTTTAATTGATTCTTTTAATCCTACTATCCTGATTGGCAACCATGTTGTGAAATTTATTCTGAAAAATTCTATGGGGCTTTTATTTTTAGAAAATTGAGGAGCTAAAACTAAATTCGGCTTCATTAATTTGATCAGCATCCAATGAAAGATTCCTAGATCTCACTCCCGAATTTCTCGAGAGAGCAGAGGAGCATGAAGAAGAAAACCCTCCAAATGAACTCGACTCAGAGTGACTCTTCTCTTCACTGAAGTTCTGGATGGCACATTGTTCTCTATAAGGGTAGGCCAGGGAATACTACCTAGAGCCATAGTTTTAAACTACTGTAGTTGGGGAGTAGTTGTGCAACTTGCCCCTATAACAGTAAACAGTAATTCATACTCAGGACTATGTAGCACTTTAAAGACTAACAAGATGGTTTATTAGATGATGAGCTTTCGTGGGCCAGACACACTTCCTCAGATTAAAAAAAAAAAAAAAAAAAGTGGGTCTGGCCCACGAAAGCTCATCATCTAATAAACCATCTTGTTAGTCTTTAAAGTGCTACATAGTCCTGTATTTTGCTTCAGCTACACCAGACTAACACGGCTACATTTCTATCAGTAATTCATGACTGTCTGACTAACTTCAATGGTACTGAGTATGTAACTGCTCACGAGCATGGCCAAGGGCCACACTATCAGGCCCTAAAGAAATCAAGTAGTCACAAAAAAAAGGAGATGAAATTTCAGAAAATCAGAGCAGAAGCATCCATATACAACCAAAATGGCTAATTGCCATAACAACAAGGGAGTTCTTCTATAACTTTCCTTTTATGTGGTAAGGTCTTTGGGGCAAGCTCAATCTTTGTGTATTACACGTAGCAGAGTGGAGTCCTGCAGGGTGACTGGTTTCTAGGCACTAGAGTAACACAAATAATAGATATTATAGGGTACCTCTCCTACATGATGTTTTAAGATTGCTAGAGAATCAGCTTAAGCAACAATGGAAGTGAGCTGAAAATAAACCCAAATGTTTAATTGGATGCTAACAGAATTAATTAACATACACACAAGAATACAGATCTTGTCTACACTTGCAATTAAACCACTTCCAGCAACACTTCAGTAACAGGGATGTTTCTTTGGCTACATAACAATGAACTGGGCTATAATTCACAATTGTGAAGCTATCGTTCTATGAACAGTTCTAATTTTAATGGAAAAGACGTCAGTGAAAGGGACATTTCAATAGTTGGTCTTTCTGTGGAATCAGTTACAAAAATTAACACATTTGGGTCAGATTGTAATGTCAGTTATCTCAGTAAACTATACACCTGGAGCCATGCCACACAGTTCACATAATTACTCCATAATAACACCAGCGTGTTCAGAGTCTGGGTATGTCTTGACTACATGTCTTCGTCGACGGAGCCATGTTGATGAGTTTACTAGAAATAGGAAAATGAGGCAGCAATTTAAATAATCGCTGCTTCATTTACATCAAAATGGCTGCCGTGCTGTGCCCATCAGCTGTTTGGTTGCACAGCACAGTAGTCTGGACGCTCCGCAATCGACAATGGAAGCCTTTGTCGACCGCTCCATTATGCCTCGTGGAATGAGGTTTACGGGAGTGGTCGACAAAGGCTTCCATTGTCAACCGCGGAGTGTCCAGACTACCATGCTGTGCCGCCAAACAGCCATGTAGTCTAGACATACCCTCTGTGTCTTCATATTGGCTATGGGAGATTTTTCTTTCCTCATCTCTGCCTCAGGCAAATGAATGATGGTATCTTGGGTCTCATAGGGCAAAGTTCTTTATCTTCAACATGGGTGGAATGTGGGTTGCTGGGAAGAGGTATACATTCTAATGTCCTTTGTGGCTTCTGTTTCTGTGGGCTAAAGCAATCCGGCAGACAAAACCATATATCATAGGGTGTGTCTAGACTACATGCCTCCGTCGACGGAGGCATGTAGATTAGCCAGATCGGCAGAGGGAAATGAAGCCGCGATTAAAATAATCGCGGCTTCATTTAAATTTAAATGGCTGCCCCGCTCTGCCGATCAGCTGTTTGTCGGCAGATCGGGGCAGTCTAGACGCGCCGCGCCGACAAAGAAGCCTTTCTTGATGGGCACAGGTAAACCTGGTTTCACGAGGCATACCTGTACCGATCAAGAAAGGCTTTCTTTGTCGTAGCCAAATTAGCCCCCATCATACTGTACGTATAGTTGGGGTTATTTTTCCCAATGTGCATTACTTTACACTTATCCACATTAAATTTCATTTGCCATTTTGTTGCCCAATCACTCAGTTTGGTGAGATCTTCTTGGAGTCCTTCACAGTCTGCTTCTGTCTTGGCTATCCTAGAAAGTTTTGTATCATCTGCAAACTTTACTACCTCACTCCTTACCCCTTTCTCCAGACCATTTATGAATAAGTTGAAAAGGATTGGTCCCAGGACTGACCCTTGGGGTACACCACTAGTTACCCCTCTCCAATCTGAAAATTTACCATTTATTCCTACCCTTTGTTTCCTGTCTTTTAACTAGTTCGCAATCCAAGAAAGGACCTTCCCTCTTATCCCATGGCCTTGTAATTTACACAAGAGCCTTTGGTGAGGGACCTTGTCAAAGGCTTTCTGAAAATCCAAGTATACTATATCTACTGGATCCCCCTTGCCCGCATGTTTGTTAACCTCTTCAAAGAACTCTAAGGGTATGTCTACACTACAAAGTTAGTTCAAACTAACGGACGTTAGTTTGAACTAACTTTCATAGGCGCTACACTAGCGCTCCGTTAGTTCGAATTTAAATCGAACTAGCGGAGCGCTTAGTTCGAACTAGGAAACCCTCATTTTACGAGGATTAAGCCTAGCGCGAACTAGCTAGTTCCAATTAAGGGGTGTGTAGCCCCTTAATTCGAAATAGTGGGAGGCTAGCCCTCCCCAGCTTTCCCTGCTGGCCACTCTGGCCAACACCAGGGAAACTCGTCTGCCCCCCTCCCGGCCCCAGACTCTTTAAAGGGGTATGGGCTGGCTACGGTGCCCGTGCCAGGTGCAAGCCTGCCAGCACCCAGCTAGCAGACCCTGCACCTGGCACGGATCGAGCCCCCCAGCCCTCCCCCTCTTCCCAGGACCAGGCTGGCGGCTCCCGGGAGCTTGCCCGGGACCGCAGGAGGCGGGCACCTGCCTGGGCTAGTGCGGACATCGTGGACCTCGTCCACGATCTCCGCACTAGGCACAGGACAGTGGCCGTCTAGGGCACGAGAGCTGCCAGCCTGGCCACCCAGGAGCAGGTGTGCATGAAAATCAAGGTGGTCCACTGAGACCCCTGACCCTGAGCCCACAATGGCCGTACTAGATCAGACCAAAGGTCCATCTAGCCCAATAGCCTGTCTGCCGACAGTGGCCAACACTAGGGACCCTGGAGGAGATGGACCGAAACAATGACCAAGCCATTTTTCTCCTGCCATCCATCTCCAGCCTTCCACAAACTTGGGGCAGGGACACCACTCCTACCCCCTGGCTAATACCACTCCATGGACCCAACCTCCATCACTTTATCTCACTTCTCTTTAAACTCTGTTCTAGTTGTAGCCTTCACAGCCTCCTGCAGCAAGGAGTTCCACAGGTTGACTCTTTGCTTTGTGAAAAACAACTTTGAGTTACTAGTTTGAAGCCTGCTACCCATTCCTTTCCTTTGGTGTCCTCTAGTCCTTCTAGTATGGGAACTAATGAAGAACTTTTCTGTATGCACCCTCTCCACATCACTCCTGCTTTTAGAGACCTCTATTCTGTCCCCCCTCCCTCTCCTCTTTTCTAAGCTGAAAAGTTCCAGTCTCTTTAGCCTCTCTTCATATGGGACTTTTCCAAACCCTTAATCATTGTAGTTGCCCTCCACTCTCCCACCCTCTCTCTTCCCCTCTCCCACCTCCTTTTCCTGGTCTCCCCCACTTTTGTTCAATAAAGACAGATTCCATTTTGGAAGACACGTGTCCTTTATTTTGTACATCAAGAAGAGGGGCTAGGGAGGGGTAACTGGAAGGAGGTGAGGGAGGAATGGGGCACGAGCCCCCGATGGGGAGGACTGGGCTGGCTCTGCGGGCTTCTGGGGGTGGAAGCTCTCCTGAGGCCCCCCAATTGCTCCCTCTCCCCAGATGGCAGCCTGCGGCAAGTGCAGCCGGTCTGATGGCCGAGTGCTGTGATGTGCTCAGTGTGGGTAGTTGTAGCCAGACACAAACCCCATCTTGTTTTTCCACAAACCCCATCTTGTTCCCCCCCCCCCCCAGAGAGCAAGAGAAAGGCAGTCAGGCTTTGATGCCCTGGGAACGCAGGTGTGCTGCCTGTCCCTGACTCTACCATAAACAGAAACCAGACAGTAAATGGGCTAGCTGACGACCCGGGACCTCCCGTCGCCCTGATGGCTAGTACCAGTAATTGACACGCCTGCACTGTCCCAGGAGAGGAATCTTCGCCCATCACATTCCAGAGGTGCCCATTGTCTGCATTTTCCCAGGTGTAAATTATGCTTTGCACCCTTCGTGGGAAACTTGGCATTCAAAGCCATTTTTCCTAATTGGCCACTTGAGCCTAGGAAGAAGCCTTCATGACCCAAGGGGTATAAAAGAGGTTCAGCAGCCCACCCCATTTGAGCTCCAATCATCTATACCTGCTGGCAGGTATTGATTGTCTCCCGAGGTCTGTGGGACGCCCAACCTCGCCCTACTTCTTCCCGAGGGATTGAGAGAAAGACGCTGGCCATGCCAAGTCTGGAACGCAGGGGTGAGAATATATACCTGCTATGTGTCTATTTTGCATGCATTTAATAAGAGCTCAGAGAACCAAAGGGTTTCATGGTACCTGTAAGTGACTTATTAGTGTAATTTCTGTCCTGTCCTTTGTAGTGTCTGTGTTATCTGTAACACAGTAGTAGCATTTAACAACTAAGTTTACCCTGTAACAATAAAATAGTAACTGTTTAAGCTTTAACCTGACTCCTTCAGTTGCTGTAACAGAACCAAGCACAATTTAAAAAGAACTTCAGCCGGTCATAAGGGACTCACTGCCCTGATCGTCGGCTGACAGAATTGGCGTAGTCGGCAGGATTGTGCTACTGGTTCACATACAGCAACATGAAGCCTGTCATGATAGACATGGATTTTAGTGGTATAGAGAAAGGGTTTGCCCAGGGTGGTTGGGGCAACCCAAAATTGGATAGAGAAATGTTAGAAGAGGATTGGGGAAATCCTGAGGAGTTGTGGGTGCACTTCTGTAAGTATAGAACTGCCTGCAAGCTAAAGAATGGGACAAAGCCTGAGTCTGTGGAAAGGAGCCACTTTCCATTTAGCAAGAAAAACAGGATCAGGCCCAGACAAGCAGGCAGAAATGGAAAACAGGATCAGGCCCAGGCAAGCAGGCAGAAAAGGAAAACAGGATCAGGCCCAGACAAGCAGGCAGGTAACAGATAAGATTGAAAGCCTTGTGGAGAACTGAGAAAAAGGCTGTAAGTACTGGAAATCTAAATCCTTAAACATACTTACAAGTGTAATATCTGAAACAAGGCCAGTTTTTATTTTAGAGATAAGAAAGTGTTTTAAGAAAAGAGAAACTGAGAATTTAAACTCTGCAGAGAATGGAGAGAATTGAGCAGTTGTGCAAATGCTAAAATGGTGTAGATAGAAAACTGTGGTTTCTTTACAGTCATTCTGAAGGAAAAATGGGCCCTTTTTCCAAAGGAATGTCTGTAAATAACCCAGGCAAATTTGACTCAAATCTGAACATTTGATTAGAGAGACTGCTAAAAGAACTCTAAAGGGAGAGGGTTCTATTGGAACTGAACTACCCCAATGAATAAAAAGGGAATGTAATTGTTGTACAGCTATGTAGAAGTAGTGTAAGAA
Organism: Pelodiscus sinensis; assembly: GCF_049634645.1. Taxonomy (NCBI): domain Eukaryota; kingdom Metazoa; phylum Chordata; order Testudines; family Trionychidae; genus Pelodiscus; species Pelodiscus sinensis. The sequence goes on from NW_027465914.1 coordinate 397,708, forward strand.
AGGTTCAGAGAGAATGTATGTGTAACTCTGTGTAGATATATATATATAGTGTAAATAAATGAAGTTTTAAGGTCCAGTAATCTTGTTTGTTTGTAGGTTTAAAACAAATTGGTTTGGTTTATTTTCAGTAAGACCATTTTAGTCCAAGTTGTTTAATGAAGGTACAAAAAAACTGTAAGCATAAAGAAAGAGTTACACTCTATGCAAAGTTTAATGTGGCTAAGTAGTGTTGTAAACAAAGATTGCACACTTTCCTGTAACATGCCATGTACACTATAGAATGAGTAAAAACTGCAAAAATGTAAAACCCTCTGCTGCAGAAGTGGAGAGGTAGAAATGCATGTCCCTCAGTACCCAGACAGAGCTAGATTCCCTTAAGGATGGGTGCTGAGAGTTAAAGCAACTCTCAGATTTATTTTTTTTTCTTCCCTCAGGAATATGTTTAAGAAAAGGACCAGGAGGTATGAGGCTTAGTAAACAAGCTCACCCTCCTTACCAAATTAATAGTAGACAAACATGTGTCATTGTAAAAAGTCATTTAGCAGGAATTAGGATGGACCATAAGAAGGGGAAAGCAAAAAGTTTGGAGCCCTATGGGCATAGTTGAAGGAATAAGGAAAGTAGAGCAAACATTGGAAAGTTACTAGGAATGAGAAACATTTTCTTTGAAAGGACAAAGCAAGTGATTTGAGGGAATGTGAAGATAAAGGTGGACTCCATGGGAGTGTGGAAGGAACTAAGTGGTGGTTGTAATATGTAAAGGGAAATCTTGTTTTAAAATGACACCTTGTTTCTTTGCAGCCTCTTCCTTAAGCACTGTGCAAATCATGTAGGCAAAGAAACAATCAAATGTAAACATTTTGTCTATGGACACCTTTGTTAAATCTGCAAAGGAAAATTAAGGATTCTACTGAAACTTAATTGGTTAACTGCATAAAGAATGAGCTCTATATATTGTAACCCTATTTTGTGGGTTTCAAATGAACTAGTTTTATTTTGTTTTGGATAATGTCCTCTTGCTTAAAATTGCAAACAGACAAGGCACAAATTAGTTAGTGCTTGTGTTGGGCATTCAACTTTTAAGGACATTTAACTTTCTAGAAACCAACTTATTAGTTTAAAACCTCAAGCTTTAAAACTTAACTGTCTCTTTCAAGGCTGAGTTGATAACACTTTTGGCTTGCTTTTAAATTCAACATTATATGTGAATACAGGCTGCCTGGCTATTTCAAAGGAAAGTGGACAGGGAAGGCTGTTGCTGTTTCAGCAGACACATCCACTGCACCCCTGTCCACAAACATAGAAGGAACAGCTCAGCTTGCAGAGCTGGCAGCAATCAATTAGCTTGTGAGGCAGGGACCAGTACCATCTACATTAACTCCTATGCTGTATGGGCTGGAGCCACCCAGTGGATAACTAATTGGAAGAATAATAACTGGGAAATAGGAAAACCTGTTTGGAGATTGGAATATTGGAAATGGATATACCAGCATGCAACCCCACATGCCTTAAGCATAAGTCATGTGTCCAAAAGAATAATACTCTAGCTGCACAGCTAAATAACCTAGCAGATGCAGCAGTACAAATTTTTGCTGTCCAGGTGGATTGGGAACGCCTGTACATTTGGCTACATGAAACCTTGGGACACGCAGAGAGCGATAAGCTGGTGCGGCAGGCACATGCCAGGGGGTGGCCTATCGCCCACAAACAAGCCAGAAATCTGGTACAAGCTTGCACCCTATGTGCTGAACTCAGAAACATATAACAGAAAGGCAATGATTTGCCAGGCTAAGAGATGGAAAAATGCTATGGGCAACCTGGCAAGGAGAGTATATTGGTCCACCGCCCAGCAGTAAGCAAGGGTGGGAGTATGTTTTAACTGGAGTAAAAATTGTTTCAGGAATTGGTTTTGCTTACTCAACCCCAGTGGCAACAGGGTTGTTTACAGTCATGGGACTAAACCACTTAATAGCCCTGGTCCCAACACCCCAGTTTGGGAACACAAACCCATTTACTGCACTCCTACAAGGGAAAAGGAGTCTGGACCACTGCAGATGCTGGGCTAACACCAATAACCATTACTGAGGCTTGGATTGTATCCAAGACCGGCGAACCTTATGTTTTATCACAGGAAACTGAGGCAATGACCCTGAACAGTGCTCCAGTGGGATGGATCCCTCCCAATGCTGGTGTGGATCCGGGAAACCACCATGAACTTTTGTATATATATATACACCGCTTGCTGTTGTAGCGCTTGCAACCACTGTTGTTAGTTACAGACTATTGAAATGAGACATGGCACTCCAACTCGCCATGGTCTTCTTCCTCATCCCAACTGCTACTGCTGTACCAGAACACCTTACTTGACTCCTCTACTGGACTGGGAATCGAGTTTGTCCCTCTCAGCCCAAATGACTGGTGAAACAAAGTGACATCTTCCGATGGAGACCGGTATGGTTCGATGACAGCGACTACCGCAATCCTCTAAATAACTCTGGGGGGAGGTTAAGGGGGGAGGCAAGGGAAGTGGCAACAAACGGTATGGGATAAGACATGCTGTAACTAAAAATGTAAAGCCTCATGGCTAGATTGTCTAGCCCAACACCTAGGACTATGTATTGTTAGGCATTTTGTGTACACTGCTACCTCCTCTGCACAAATCTGGTATATGGCGTTGGGAAGCGATCCTAATCAATCCCTTGATCCAAATTATCTGATCAGACCCTGCTGATAGGGCAATTTTAGCTTCCTCCAAGGAGGGCAAAGGGTGCTGGCATCACCGCCATCTTGCGTTCTGGGACATAGTGAGGCGTGTCAAGGGGGTGGAATGTAGCCAGACACAAACCCCATCTTGTTTTTCCACAAACCCCATCTTGTTCCCCCCCCCCCCCCAGAGAGCAAGAGAAAGGCAGTCAGCCTTTGATGCCCTGGGAACGCAGGTGTGCTGCCTGTCCCTGACTCTACCATAAACAGAAACCAGACAGTAAATGGGCTAGCTGACGACCCGGGACCTCCCGTCGCCCTGATGGCTAGTACCAGTAATTGACACGCCTGCACTGTCCCAGGAGAGGAATCTTCGCCCATCACATACCAGAGATGCCCATTGTCTGCATTTTCCCAGGTGTAAATTATGCTTTGCACCCTTCGTGGGAAACTTGGCATTCAAAGCCATTTTTCCTAATTGGCCACTTGAGCCTAGGAAGAAGCCTTCATGACCCAAGGGGTATAAAAGAGGTTCAGCAGCCCACCCCATTTGAGCTCTAATCATCTATACCTGCTGGCAGGTATTGATTGTCTCCCGAGGTCTGTGGGACGCCCAACCTCGCCCTACTTCTTCCCGAGGGATTGAGAGAAAGACGCTGGCCATGCCAAGTCTGGAACGCAGGGGTGAGAATATATACCTGCTATGTGTCTATTTTGCATGCATTTAATAAGAGCTCAGAGAACCAAAGGGTTTCATGGTACCTGTAAGTGACTTATTAGTGTAATTTCTGTCCTGTCCTTTGTAGTGTCTGTGTTATCTGTAACACAGTAGTAGCATTTAACAACTAAGTTTACCCTGTAACAATAAAATAGTAACTGTTTAAGCTTTAACCTGACTCCTTCAGTTGCTGTAACAGAACCAAGCACAATTTAAAAAGAACTTCAGCCGGTCATAAGGGACTCACTGCCCTGACCGTCGGCTGACAGTAGTCCACGCAATCCAAGCCAGGACTGCTCTGCAAGCGGGGCACTCCTGAGAACTGTCTGTCCGGGGTGGGGGTAGGGACCCTTTAAGCACAGCCCTCGGCTAGCCTGAGAAAGCATCTCCACACTCTAATTCCTCCTCTGATGCCCTGCCAGCACTGCTTCCGGCCATCCTTAAGCCTGCTTCAGGGTCCACTTAATGTGGACATGCTAGTTCGAATTAGCAAAATGCTAATTCGAACTAGTTTTTTAGTCTAGATCCGTTAGTTCGAATTAGCTTAGTTCGAATTAACTAATTCGAACTAAGTTAGTTCAAATTAACGTTCTAGTGTAGACATACCCTTCCAGGCTTCACTGCCCTCCTAGTGAAATAGTTTTTCCTAATATCCAACCTGGACCTCTCCCACCACAGCTTGAGACCATTGCTCCTTGTTCTGCCATCTGTCACTACTGAGAACAGCCTCTCTCCAGCCTCTTTGGAACCTCCCTTCAGGAAGTTGAAGGCTGCTATCAAATCCCCCCTCACTCCTATCTTCTGCAGACTAAACTGACCCAACTCCCTCATCCTCTCCTCATAAGTCATATGCTCCAGCCCCCTAATCATTTTGGTTGCCCTCTGCTGGACTCTCTCCAATGCGTCCACATCCTTTTTGTAGTGGGGGGCCCAGAATTGGACACAATACTCCAGATGTGGCCTCACCAAAGCCGAATAAAGGGGAATAATGACATCTCTGGATCTGCTGGCAATGCTCCTCTTATTGCAACCTAATATGCCATTAGCCTTTTTGGCTACAAGGGAACACTGTTGACTCATATCCAGCTTCTTATCCACTGTAACCCCCAGGTCCTTTTCTGCAGAACTACTACTTAACTGGTTGGTCCCCAGCTTGTAACTATGCTTTGGATTCTTCCGTCTTGTTGAACCTCATCAGATTTCTTGTGGCCCAATCCTCCAATTTGTTTAAGTCACTCTGGACCCTCTCTCTGCCCTCAAGCGTATCTACTTCTCCCCCTAGTTTAGTATAATCTGCAAACTTGCTGAGTGTGCAATCCATCCCCTCATCCAGGTCATTAATAAAGATATTGAACAAAACCGGTCCTAGAACCAAACCTTGGGGCACTCCGCTAGAAACCAACCACCATGCTGACATTGAGTCATTGATCACTACCCGCTGAGCCTGGCCTTCTAGCCATCTTTCTATCCATCTTACCGTTCATTTATCCAATCCACATTCCCTTAACTTGCTGGCAAGAATATTGTGGGAGACGGTATCAAAAGCCTTGCTAAAGTCAAGTATATCACATCCACTGACTTTCCCACGTCCACAGAGCCAGTTACCTCATCATAGAAGCTAATCAGATTGGTCAGGCATGACTTGCCCTTTGTGAATCCATGCTGACTATTCCTAATCAGTTTCCTCTCTTCCAAGTATCTCCAAATCGATTCCTTAAGGATCCCTTCCATGATTTTTCCAGGAACCGAGGTAAGACTGACCGGCCTATAGTTCCCTGGATCGTCCTTCTTCCCTTTTTTGAAGATGGGCACTACATTTGCCTTTTTCCAATCATCCGGGATTTCTCCCGACCTCCACGACTTTTCAAAGATAATGGCCAAAGGCTCCTCAATGACATTTGCCAACTACTTCGGTACCCTCGGATGCATTAAGTCTGGACCCATGGATTTGTGTACGTTTAGCTTTTCTAAATAGTTCCTAACCTGTTCTTTACCCACCAAGGGCTGTCCATCTTCATCCCATCTTGTGTCATTTAGCGCATTAGTCCAGGAGCCCACCTTGTCCACGAATACAGAGGCAAAGAAAGCATTGAGTACTTCAGCTTTCCCCACATCATCTGCCACTAGGTTACCTCCTTCATCCAGTAGAGGCCGCACACCCTGTCTGATCACTTTCTTATTATTAACATGCCTGTAGAAACCTTTCTTGTTATCCTTCACATCCTTAGCCAATCGCAATTCCATTTCCGCTTTTGCCTTCCTGATAACCCCCCGGCATTCTTGAGCTATACATTTATAGCTCTCCCTGGTCATTTGTCCAAGTTTCCACTTTTTGTAAGCTTCCTTTTTGGGCTTAAGTTTACCAAGGATCTCCCCTGTAAGCCAATCCGGTCTCCTTCCATGTTTGCCTCTCTTGCTACGTGTCAGGATGGTTACTTTCTGTGCCTTCAATAAGGCTTCTTTAAAATACTGCCAGCTATCCTGGACTCCTTTCCCCTTCATGTTAGCATCCCAGGGGATTCTGCCCATCCGGTCTCTGAGGGAGTCAAAATCTGCTTTTTTGAAGTCCAAGGTGTGTATTTTACTACTCTCTTTTCTTCCTTTGGTCAGGATCCTGAAATCTACCATCTCATTATCACTGCCTCCAAGGTTGTCACCCACCTCTACTTCCCCTATTAGTTTCTCCCTGTTTGTGAGCAGACGGTCAAGCTGCGCATGGCCCCTGGTTGGATCCTTCAGCACTTGGGTCAAGAAGTTATCCCAATATTGTCCAAAAACTTCCTGAATTGCCTGTGTACTGCCATTTTGGTTTCCCAACAGATGTCAGGGTGATTAAAGTCCCCCACAAGAACCAGGGCCTGAGATCTGGAAGCTTCTCTCAGGTGTCCGAAGAAAGCCTCATCTACCTCATCCACCTGATTCGGTGGCTTGTAGCAGACACCAACCACAACATCACTGCTGTTGTTTACTCCTTTAAACTTAACCCATAGACTCTCAACAGGTTTTTCTCCCTCTTTATACTGGAGTTCAGAGCAGTCATAGTGCTCTCTTACATATAGTGCAACTCCTCCTTTTCTTCCCTGGATAGGGCCAAGGAGGAGGGGGATTCAGGGCTGGGAGTGGTGCGTGGTGCAGCTGGAAGTGCCACCTCAGGTCTCAGGACCTCGGCAACCTCGGGGGGTGGGTGGGGCCTGGGACAACAGGAGAAGCTGGAGCAGGGAGGGCAGTGGGAGCAGCGGGGACAGGGACAGGGACAGTTGCTGGGTGTGCCATCATTTCATATATCACCATCTGATGCACCATCTGAGCCCATATTTGGGTCCCATCTAGACTGCAAGCCTCTTTCGAAAGAGCATCTAGACTACAACCGGTACTTTTGAAAAAGCAAGCCACTTTTTCAAAAGAGAGCACCGAGACAGTCTGGATGCTCTCTTTCGAAAAAGCACAGTTTGCAATACATAGTGTCTTTTTTTGAAAGAGCACTTTTGAAAAAAGGCGTTATTCCTCGTAAAACGAGGTTTTCCATAGTTAAAAAACCAGCCATGGTCTTTCGATTTACTTTCAAAAGAACATGGCAGCAGTTTAGATGCAGGGGAAGTTTTTTCAAAAAAAGGCCACTTTTTTTGAAAAAACCCTGTAGTCTAGACACACCCTGGCTACATCTACATTGGCAAGATTTTGCACAAATACTTTTAACGCAAGAGTTTTTGCGTTAAAGTATTTGTGCAAGAGAGCGTCTACAGTGGCATGTACTTTTGTGCAAGAGATGTGCTTTTGCGCAAAAGCATCCGTGCCGGTGTAGACGCTCTCTTGCGCAAGAAAGCTCCGATGGCCATCATAGTTCTTGCGCAAGAACTCGCGGCCAGTATAGACAGGCGGCAAGTTTTTGCGCAAAATCTTGCAAATGTAGACACAGCCCCTGAGCGTCCTCCTGGTCCTTCTGGGCCAGGATCCGTTGCATGCCTTGGAGGATGACCACGTGCTGTCTCATCAGGTCCCCCTGGACCCTCCTGCACTTGTGGCTCCCCCAGGGTCAGGCGGCTGCCTCAGCTGGCGGTGATCGCCCATTAGTGACGCTAGTCCGGCTGTGGAGAATAAAGAGGAAGAGGCGGTCAGTCATCCATGCAGACACTGTCCCTGAGTCCGTGCCCTCTGTGAGCTGAGAACAAGAGTCCTCAGGCTAGAGGGCAGGAATGTTCCTGGAGCAAGGCTATGTGTGGCCTGGACATCGGCCCTGCCTCACAGAGGCCCTGAGGTGCCCAGGGGACCATGCTTCTTGCTCCCCCCCATCCTCATCCCACAGACAGGCAGGGCAAGGGAAGTGGTCGGCCACAGTGGGATGCCATGGGCTGGAGAGGGGCCTGGAGCAGTCTGCTCTTCCATGGGGGCTGCACGCACACCTGCCAGCGCTGTCCGTGGAAGTGGGTGGTGCCTCAAGTATGCAGGCATTCCCGTGCGTCGTGTGCGGCACTCCTAAGTCTGTGTGCAGCCATGTGTGTGCACTTGTCCCCAGCCTGCTTCCAGCAGTGGTTAGTGGTGGGAGGGCATCTCCCCATCTCCCCCAGGGGTCAGATGTGTGTGTGGCCTCCCCAGAGCCCGTGAACAGGACCCTGGGGACAGGGCCGGTTGGAGGCATGGGTGAGCCGGGCAGCTGCCCAAGGCGCCAACCGATGAGGGGCGCCTGATGGCAGCTGTAAGGGGTTTCCCTTCCAGCTGCCATTAGGAGCCACGTGCCCGGATCCCGCAGCGCCGGCCCCGCGGCGCTGGCCAACAGCACCCTTCCACCCATGGCTGCGGGGCCCTGCACGGCCCGGCGTGCGTGCCAGCAGCGCTGGCCGGGCCAGGCTGGGCAGCGCATGTGCTGTGCACCCTGGGGGCAGGCCCCGGGCTGCGCGCCAATGGCCGTGACCAGCTCGCGCATGCGCCGAGCACCCTGGGGGACGGGCCCACACATGCTCCCTGCGCCTGGGGGTGGCGCCGCATGCCTGGGCCCAGGGTGCCAAAGGGCTCGGGCCAGCCCTGCCTGGAGGTGCTTTGGGGCTGCCTCCTGGGGCTGCATGTTGCAGACTGGCACTGCATGTAGTTCCACGTGCACGGAGCGTAGCACAATATCCAGGCCAAGATGACCAAGCGATGATTGCATCCCATCCCCTCTGCGCCCGCCTTCCCTGCCCTGTGTGTGTGAAAAACAGAGCACTCACCTGATGATTCCTCCCCGTGCTCAGAGAATGCGTTTAAGACATCCGGGCCCTGGGGTACGGGCTTGAGGGTGAGGGTGACTGTGCTGGCCGTCTCCTCCTCCTCCTCCAGCTCGTCGTCGGATTCCTCCTCCTCCTGGCCTGGGAGCCCTGGGTTGGCAAAGATGAGCGTCTCCAGCCTCAAGTCCACCACCAGGGGTGAGGAAGGGGCTGAACCACCCCCCAGGATGTAGTGGAGCTCAGCGTAGTAGGGCTAGGAGTGGGGTCCTGCCCTAGAGAGAGAGCTGTGCTCCCTTGCCCTCGCATAGCCCTGGCAGAGCTCCTTCACTTTGCTCCATACTTGTATGAGGTTCTGGAAGTGGTGGCCTCTTGTGGCCAGAGCCTCGGCCATCCGACCGTATATGTCGGCGTTGTGCCACTGGGAGCCGAGATCCTGCAGGGTCTCCTGCTCACCCCACACCTACAGGAAGGCCAGGATCTCTGCCCCGGACCACAATGGCACAAACCTCTTTGGCCTTTGGCTGAGCTCTCTGGGCCAGCCCCCTGCCACAAGTGTTGTCCCAGGTGCCTGCAGCTTTAAGAGCTGGCCGGAGACAGGGACTATAGAGTTCTGATTAGTTTGGACGGAGTGGCCACCAGGGCACCTGTGCTATTTCCTGGAGGCCTCTTCTTTCAAAAGAACTCCCTCTTCTGCTCTTTCAGACAAAGACGTCTTCCTCGTGAAAGAACCCCTCCGTTCTTTCAACTTTTTGTCAAAAGAATGCAATAGCAGTATGGCTGCAAGTCTTTTTTTCTGGACTAACGGCAGTTATTCTGGAAAAACACTGCAGTGCAGGCATACCCTAAGAGCCTAAATACCTCTGAGGTTCTGGGCATAAGGCCCTTAGACTTGGTGTCTGCCCTTTAGGTCTGAATAGGGTTTCCTGCCCCGCAGGTATACTAAGAAAGACTCCCTCAGGGTATGTCTACACTACAATGTTAGTTCGAACTAACATTCATAGCCGCTACACTAGCGCTCCGCTAGTTCGAATTTGAATCGAACTAGCGGAGCGCTTAGTTCGAACTAGGAAAACCTCATTTTACGAGGATTAAGCCTACTTCGAACTTACTAGTTCGAATTAAGGGCTGTGTAGCCCCTTAATTCGAACTAGTGGGAGGCTAGCCCTCCCCAGCTTTCCCTGGTGGCCACTCTGGCCAACACCAGGGAAACTCGTCTGCCCCCCTCCCGGCCCCGGACCCTTTAAAGGGGCACAGGCTGGCTACGGTGCCCGTGCCAGGTGCAAGCCTGCCAGCACCCAGCTGGAAGACCCTGTACCTGGCATGGCACAGAGCCACCCACCCGATGTCCCCCAGCCCACCCCCTCTTCCCGGGACCAGGCTGGCGGCTCCCGGGAGCTTGCCCTGGACCGCAAGAGGCGGGCACCTTCCTGGGCTAGTGCGGACATCGTGGATCTCGTCCACGATCTCCCCACTAGGCACAGGAAAGTGGCCAGCTAGGGCAGGAGAGCTGCCAGCCTGGCCACCCAGGAGCAGGTGTGCATGATAATCAAGGGGGTCCACTGAGACCCCCGACCCTGAGCCCTGAGCTTACAATGGCCGTCCTGGGTCAGACCAAAGGTCCATCTAGCCCAGTAGCCTGTCTGCCGACAGCACCCTGGAGGGGATGGACCGAAGACAGTGACCAAGCCATTTGTCTCGTTCCATCCCTCTCCAGTCTTCCACAAACTTTGGGCAGGGACACCACTCCTACCCCCTGGCTAAGACTACTGCATGGACCCAACCTCCATGACTTGAACTCACTTCCCTTTAAACTCTGTTCTAGTTGTAGCCGTCACAGCCTCCTGCAGCAAGGAGTTCCACAGGTTAACTCTTTGCTTTGTCAAGAACAACAACTTTCTCTTACGAGTTTCAAGCCTGCTACCCAGTCCTTTCCTTTGGTGTCCTCTAGTCCTTCTTTAGGGGAACTCAGGAAGAACTTTTCTGAATGCATCCTCTCCACCCAACCCCTGCTTTTAGAGACCTCTATCCTGTCCCTGCTCCATCTGCTCTTTTCTAAGCTGAACAGTCCCAGTCTCTGTAGCCTTTCTTCATCTGGGTCCTGTTCCCAACCCCTGATCATGTTACTTGCCCTCCCCTCTCCCAGCCTTTCTCTTCCCCTCTCCCACCTCCTTTTCCCAGTCTCCCCCAGTTTTGTTCAATAAAGACGGAGTCCATGTTGGAAGAAACGTTATCTTTATTTTGTACATCAGGAAGGGGGGCTAGGGAGGGGTAAGTGGAAGGAGGTGAGGGAGGAATGGGGTACGAGCCCCCGATGGGGAGGACTGGGCTGGCTCTGCGGACTTCTGGGGGTGGAAGCTCTCCTGCAGCCCCCCAATTGCTCCCTCTCCCCAGATGGCAGCCTGCGGCAAGTGCAGCCAGTCTGATGGCCGAGTGGTGTGATGTGCCCAGTGTGGGCACTCCGGGCACTCCAAGCCAGGACTGGTTTTCAAGCAGGGCACCCCTGAGAACTGTCTGTCCGGGGTGGGGGTCGGGTCCCTTTAAGCGCAGCCCTCGGCTAGCCTGAGACAGCAGCTCCATGCTCTAAGTCCTCCTCTGATGCCCTGCCGGCACTGCTTCCGGCCATCCTTAAGCCCTGTTCAGGGCCCACTCAATATGGACATGCTAGTTCGAATTAGCAAAACGCTAATTCAAACTAGTTTTTAGTTCTAGATGCGTTAGTTCGAATTACCTTAGTTCGAATTAACTAATTCGAACTAAGTTAGTTCGAATTAGCGCTGTAGTGTAGACGGACCCTCACTCCCTCACTCCCACCTAATTCTCCACTTGAGTCATTTTCTCCTGTTTTTTGTCTTGTTGCTGAAACTTTCAATTTTCTCTTTTTAAAAAAAAAAATATTGTTCTGAGTTTCCCCTGCCACTCTTTTGTGCTACTGTTCTGTCAGCTGACGTGGCTACCATTGCATTGAGTCAGCTTAGGGTTATCATCGTTCCTGACCAGAGGGATGGGACACCATCGCTGTGAATGGCGTCCAGTCCATCCAGTTGGGAACAATGGTAAGCGTAATTGTCAGCTCTTCCTAGTCTTGCCTGTTTACAAGAGATGCTTCATTAAATGATGCAACACAGGAGGCAGTTTGTATTGGCCCATGCGAGCTGTCCAGGCCCCACAGTGGATGTCTCAACCATCTGATGGATGGGACCCATGGTGCCCAGGGAATTATCTGGGGAAATCTAGCACAGGGCGGTCAGAGGGGGTCATGCCCCTAAGCACACACCACAGTGGTGGGAACTGGAACAACCAACAGCCTACTGTGCTCCACCATCTCCCAGCTGGGTTGCTCTACTTCACTATGGTGGTGGCCGGGAAGCAGAGTGTCCTGGCCCTAGTCTCAGTACCCAGTGGGGTGAAGCAGGAGTGGGATTTGGGGGAAGGGATAGAGAGGGCTTGGGGCTCTCAAGTTTTCCAATAAGGGCTGCTGCTAATGCAGCAGCAGCCAGAGCCCAAGACCCTATAAATTGCTGCTGGAGCACCACACACTTTGGGTAGCTCGGAGGCAGGGAGCGCCACACCCCTTATGTGCATATTGGACTGCTCTCTGTAACAGAGCAGCATTCACCTCTCTTGAGTACCCCTTCTGGCTAAGCACATGTGCCTGCACTCTCTTGTCTGACTTCGGTGACACAGTCTCTGGCCGAGTCTCACTCATTGTGTGTGCTCATCAAAACCCCTTCCAGGGTACACATCTAATCGGCGCCTATCTTGGGTAGCTCTCTTATGTCCTTTCAAGTTTGTTCCCCACTCAAAGAGAGTGGTGTCCCCAGAGCTACCCCACCAAAATACAGCATTTTTGCCCTTACCTCAGGGCTTTCTTTCAAAGTCCCATCACAGTCCAGCACTCGCCAATAGCTCTTCACAAGGAGCTGTCTGCAGTGCTGCCACTCTCTCAGGCAGCCTGTCTCCTGGTTCTGCATACCTTGTGGCCTCCAGAGACACTGACTGATACTGGTCTTTCAGCTGCTTTTATAGGACTTTCCTGGCCCTGATTGGTTGCTTCTCCCACAGCCACTCCAGTCTGCCTGGAGGACTTTTCTATTGTCTCTCTAGGCAGGGTATGGTCGGACCATAGGGCCTCCGGGAGGGGATCCCAAGGTCAGGTCAATTGCATCACGTTCCCTTTGTCTGTAAAAATGTTTATGGATGAAGGGACCTTGAGAGGTCATCGAATCCAGGCCCCTACCCTCATGGAAAGACCAAATACTGTCTAGACCATCCCTGATAGACATTCATTTAACCTACTCTTATATATCTCCAGAGATGGGGATTCCACAACCTCCCTGGGCAATTTCTTCCAGGCTGTGTCTAGACTGCATCCTTTTTCCGTAAAAGGGATGCAAATTAGACACATCGCAATTGCAAATGAAGCGGGGATTTAAATCCCTCCTGCTTCATTTGCATAATCATGGCTGCCGCTTTTTTCTGGCTCGGAGCTTTGCCGGAAAAAGCGCCAGTCTAGACGGGGATCTTTCGGAAAATAAAGCCTTTTCCGAAAGATCCCTTATTCCTTTTTTTAAGAGGTATAACGGATCTTTTGGAAAAGGCTTTATTTTCCGAAAGATCCGCATCTAGACTGGCACTTTTTTCCGGCAAAGCTCCGAGCCGGAAAAAAGCGGCAGCCATGTTTATGCAAATGAAGTGGGGGGGATTTAAATCCCCACTTCATTTGCAATTGTGATGTGTCTAATTTGCATCCCTTTTACGGAAAAAGGATGCATTCTAGACACAGCCCTAGTGTTTGACTACCCTGATAGTTAGGAACTTTTTCCTAATGTCCAACCTAAATCTCCCTTGCTGCAGTCTAAGCCCATTGCTTAATCATTCTTGTTGCTCTTCTCTGGACCCTCTCCAGTTTCTCCACATCTTTCTTGAAATATGGTGCCCAGAACTGGACACAATACTCCAACTGAGGCCTAACCAGCGCAGAGTAGAGCGGAAGAATGACTTCTCATGTCTTGCTGACAACAAGCAGTATAAGAACCTCTATAGAGTAGTGAAGGAAAAAAGAGCCTCTTCCCAGGATTGTCCCTGTCCCTGTCCCTGTCCCTACAGATAGAATCATAGAATCATGCGGAGTATAATTTGATGTATTTCTACAACAGGGAATATAAATAACAAAAGTTATGCAAACCCACACCACTAGGTGGAGGCAGATATTTTGAGGAGTTTGTGAGAAAACTTTCAAAAAAGAGAAGTAAGATTGGAATTCTGCTTTAAGTCATTTGGCTCACATCTCAGTAGAGTGATCTGTACAGAGCTGGATCTTTAATTTTTTTCCATGAAAGAACCTGGTTAAAATCTTTTAAATAAATCATGTTATTTCCACTCTCCTATTTGTCTGTGCTCTAATAGGGATAGAAAAAATATAATTATTTGCTAATAATGGCTTATATTTGAATCAGAGAGTTAGTAAAATTATTTAAAAAAGAAAATCTCTCTAGAAATGCATATTGTTGTTGCATCAAATTCTGCCATCCTTGCTCAGATCCTCCCAGGTATTGAGGTTCCTGGCTCCCATTGGTTTCAATGGAAATTAGTCTAAATACCTTTGAGGATCTGGGCCTCATACCCTACTCTGACAAAACTTAGGTTGAATTAGAGTCAGTCAAACACTGAGCGGGATTAAGGTGTGCATCTTACTGCACATTGTACAAAAGCTTCTTGCTATCAGTCTATTTTTTGCAGTACAGCTGCTCCCCGAGTTGCGAATGGTCGAGTTACGACCGTTCGCACTTACGACCAAAGCTCCCATGGAGCAGTCGTAAAGGCGGTCCCTGAGTTACGAATGTGACCCACGCTTACAAACAGCGCGGTCACGTGTAACTCAATGGGGTCCAAGTTACAAACTGATCGAGTTACAGCCAAGTGTTTGGTCTGTAACTCGGAGAGAAGCTGTAATGTTTTTTCTGTATTCACCAGTTTTGTTTTCTTGCCTCCTTGGACATGTTGGACTTTGTACATAATGGTGAATAAATGGTATATTTATCATCCTCTCTGACTGTAATGTGTTTTGAGTGATGGCAAATTGTCAAGCCATATTCAGTACAGGCTGATCAATTGATACTCATTAGTGAGATAAGCCTGTGAATTGTAAGCCCAGGACTTGCTAAGGGCAGGATCCCACTACTAATTGCTGCAGGACAGTGTGCGTTGCTGCAGAACTCTTAGTTGTGTATGTGCACATGACTTCTTTTTGTAAAAATCTGGCCCTGGGGCACATAAACTAACATTCAACCAACGATTCAGCTTTTTATCTTGTAAAATACAACCAACTGATAAGTAAAATACAACCAATTAATAAGGAAAGTTTCCTTTTGAGGATATACTATTGCACCAAGATCTGAATTAAGGTTATATGCTAACTTATGAGCTCCCTGACGTCTGCACGGTGTTTGTGATGACTTTGCCACACACATTGGTGTCCTTAATCTGTTCTGTGGTCCTGGGGTTCTTTGTCACATGCACAAACATTATTCCTATTGCTGATCCACCCATAGTGGACTGATATTGGATGCCTTGCCCTCATGTGAACAGATACAACGAACAAGCATTGTTACAGTTACCTGTACATGATGCGGTGTTTTTGAAAGGCCTGAACTTATGGAGCAGGTGTAGACAGTGAGGGATGCGTAAAACTAGCAGAGACAGGAAGTCTCTCTGTGCTGACCATGCCCTTAGCTTCTTGAGGAAGTGGCCTCCTGTGCATGTATTAAATATGGAGTACTCTTGAACTGTACTGCTGTACACTTTCTATCTAGCGCAGTTGTATAAGACCCCAGTTTGCACAATGGTATGGAACTGGGGCTTAGCCACGACAGACCCTGAATCAGGGAGAAAGTTTCCTAAATATGTAGTAGTATTACACTAGTTTCATGTTGGTACCTGGTCAAAGTAGGCTTATCTTCTTGCTTAATTATCTTCTCTGTTGTGCTGTGAATAAATATTACTTAATGACAGTTAAGGACCATCTTATTCTGAGTTTGTACAGGTCGTAAGGCAATGAGATTCTGGCCTATGACTGGGACTATGAGGCAGTACCGCAATACAAATAATCACATGCTGATCTACAGAAATATTTTTCTGCCTTGGACATCCCCACTAACTTGAGAGATCCAGATGGATCAGTTACTGAAAATGGAAGCATGTGAACTTGACAGCTTCAGTTTGAGTCTCCTTGTTTCCTGCACTGAGTGTTTTTTCTGCTCTTTACACTAAATGGTAAGCATGTCCACACAATAGTGTGATGAGGATGGATGGATGGGAGGTTTTGACTTCCTCAGTCATGGCATACTGTTGCAGGAAGGAGGTTTGCTGGGAAGAGATGGGGTGGATCTGACCACAAAAGGGAAGGACATCTTAATGCAGTGACTCACCAATCTTATTAGAAGGGCTTTAAACTAAGTTGAGTAGGGGCAGGTGACAAAAGGCAACTAGGTTCAAAAGGTATCTTTAATAGAGGACTAGTTCTTTGGGGAGAATCAGATATGGAAAATTAGAGTAGAATTACAGGAGCAACAAGAGGGAAATCCCTGGGGGGAATTTGATCAATACCTTAGATCAGTGTTTCTCAAAGTGGTCCGTGAAACCACTTTGAGAAAGTTGCTAACCGGCCGCGCCGGTGTGTTTATTTACCAGCACTGAGGCCACGGAGCCTTGCAGGTCCCTTTGGCTCTGGTTAGCCAGTCATAGCAAAAGGAGCTGTGGCTGCTGCTTCCCATGGCTTCCTTTGGCTGCAAACAGCAAATCGGATCCAATGGGAGCCACGAGGCTTTGTGGCTGCGGCACCAGTAAATAAACACACCAGTAGCCAGTTAGCAGTTTTCTCAAAGTGGTTTCATGGACCATTTTGAGTATCACTGCTTTAGACGTCTGCTCACAAATTCAAGGAATAACAGGACTAAGCAGTCAGAATTGGGAGTACTAATAGACAAGTCATAACTGAGCTTAAGTGGCATCTCAGATACTTGATGGGATAAATCTCATAAGTGCAGTATTGGCATAGAGGGGTACATCTTGTTCAGGAAGAGCATGTAGGAATAAAAGGGCGGTGGTGGTGTATTGTACACTTGTTCTGAGTTCCAGAAAGAGGCAAGAGGCAGACCAGTTGAAAGTCTCTGGGTAAAGACGAAGTGGGGAAAACACATCCAAACCAGGAGGAGGAGGGAGATGAGGCATTTCTAGAAGAAATAAAACAAATATCCAGAACACAGGCCCTTATAGTAATGAGGGATTTTACCTACCTAGACATCAGTGGGAAAAGTAATATGGGAAAACACAAAATATCCAATAAGTTCTTGGAATGTCATGGGGACAATGCTTTGTTTCAGAAACTGAAGGAAGGAACCCAGGGCACAGGCATTTAAGAATTAATTCTGACCAACAGGGAGGAGATGGTTGTGAACCTGTAGGCAGAGGCCTATTTGGGTGAAAGTGATTATGAATAAGGCTGTGAATCATTCATGGAGGTCACAGAAATCATGAAACAAAAACCAGGACTATGTAGCACTTTAAAGACTAACAAGATGGTCTATTAGGTGATGAGCTTTCGTGGGCCAGACCCACTTCCTCAGATCAAAGAGTGGAAGAAAATTGACACAACCATATCAATCAAAAAAATGAACACATATGAAAAGGACAAATCAAATTTCATGTGTTCATTTTTTTGATTGTATCCTTTGGTATATATGGTTGTGCCAATTTTCTTCCACTCTTTGATCTGAGGAAGTGGGTCTGGCCCACGAAAGCTCATCACCTAATAAACCATCTTGTTAGTCTTTAAAGTTCTACATAGTCCTGGTTTTTGTTTCAGCTACACGAGACTAACACGGCTACATTTCTATCACAGAAATCATGGATTTTGGGACTTTCTGGGACCTTTGTGATTTCCACAGTAGTTGGCGTGGTACATCTCAGGGCATCCCTGGGGCCAGATGCTGTGCTGGAGCATTGGTTGGAGAGCAGTCAGGGTACCCTGGGCAGTTCCCCCACCTGGAGTGGAAGTAGTAGTGGCACCCCAGCCTGCTCTCAGAGCAGTGGAGTCTGCTGGAGCGCTGCCTTTCCCCAGCACCTAAAATTTATTTAGGGCCATTTTTAGTAAAAGTCATGGACAGGTGACAGGTCATCTTAACCATAGTTCTCTCCAGCACAGTGACAGAGTCCCTGTGTGCCTACCTGGTCATCAACAGTTTATGGAATTTGCTTTGGTCACAAGGATGTCACAATAGTGCTTGTGTAATTTCAACTGGAAGTTCTGGTTGACAGACTGAGAGGCCATCTATCTCTCAGTACTGGAGCTAGTTGGAGAAAGGATTGAGAGAAGGTGTTGAGGAAAGACTAAACCATGAATACATTTGTGAGTGAACAGGAGGTAATTGATAGAGGTAAGGGTCATTATTGTATTTTTTATATCCAACCTGTATCCACACATACACATTCAAGAGCATGGGTGCATAGAAACGTGTAATATTCTCCACTTATATGACCAGATCATTAGCTGCTGTAAATCCAGTGAGCCTCTGCTGACTTCCCTTTTAATTGACTTGAGTTGAAGGACTGGCCTACAGCCTCTGAACCTGGAAACTTTCCTGACAACCTGTGTCACTATTGGATGTTATGGGGAAGGTCTTCTTTCCTTTCTCCAGTTGTTTTATGTTTAATATGGGTCCTTATTTTATGGCTTCTGCATCCTTGGAGCCAAAATCTAGTGGTGCAAAGCATCAGAGATGGGAGAAATTAGAAAACACAGAAGGACTTCTCTTCTAGCTGACTGTGTCTAGACTACAAAGTTCTATCACTTTTCTTCTGAAAGAGGCTTTTCTGACAGTTGGCCCGTCTACACTGGGCCAAATGTCAGAAAAAAAAGCCTCTTTCAGAACATCCCTTCTTCCTCGTAGAACGAGGTTTACAGAGATGCTGAAAAAACATGTCTGCTTTTCCAATATTTTTTTGGAAAAGCAGACGCATTCCTTGGACGTGGCAGAGCTTTTCTGGGATATCTCTGGTATCCTGGAAAAACTCTGCAGTCTAGATGTACCTGCTGTCTACTTAAGATATTAAGTGGATAGCTAGCATATTAAATGGAGGATAACCAAGCGTTTCTTAGCAACACTAGTGCTCTTAATCCTACACCATTACTATTGCAACTGTATGGGCAATGTAAGTTACAGTTCTGATTCCATCTGCATCTGGGTGTTGGAATCGAAGGGTAAGGATGGGTAATCGCCTAATCTTGAGCAATCTTTCATGGGAAGGGTAAATTCTGATCAATTCCTCCTCCATGCCTTGGAATGCTGTTACAATGGAGACAGATAAATATGGCATTTCAGATTTCTTGTTAAATATTAAGTCTCCAGGAGAATTTCTGCTGAGACACACATAGGAGATAAAATCCTGATTTTATTAATACATCAACTATTTCACAGTTTCATAGAGTTTAAGGGTGGTAGGTCATTAGATCATGTACTTTAATCTTCTGTATGTCACAAACCATTACGTTTCACCTAGCAACCCTATGCTGAAACCAAAACTTGTCTTGGACTAAAAATTGTCACTCTTGAAGGGTATGTCAACACAGCAGACAGGATACTGGGCTAGATGGACCTTTGGTCTGACCCAGTACGGCCGTTCTTATGTTCTTATGTTGTGCATTGGGGGAAAATCTTTTAGGGTCTCTAGAGGCAACTGGACAAATACCTAGTCCGTGTGTCTTCTCTGCAAGTATTTAAATTACCATAAAATAAAACTGAAGCCTTTTTTTCAAAACAGAGTGCATAAAGTTTGACTTCTAAATTCATACAGTGGGGTCTTTAAAAAGTGGCTTGATTTTCAAGAGATACTGAACCCCTAGAAGGTCTTTGCACTATCCATAGGTAATTCTGGGTGCTCAGCACTTTTGGAAATGACACCCTGGCTTAGCAAAACACTTCAGCATGCACGTGTTTAACTTTAGATTTATTTGTTGGCATAGAGTTAGGCATGTGATTAAGTTGCTGAATCAGGATGTAGGCGTGTTAATATGGATTTAGGAGTTTTAGTTTAGGCACCCAGTTTTAAAAATCTTGGCTATAAATTATTCTGTGTGCTAGCAAAATGCCTAAATTAATAGTAAAGGTGGAAAAGATGATTTTATGTGGGGATCTTATTTAAAAGGAGCAGCTTTTCCTTATTATAATCCGTCCCCCCACAATAGTTCTGCAAACAGACATGGTCACCATGAGGGAAGAAAAGGATTTGCATGACTCCCAGGTCCACTTATCACCATGTCTGGTCTCCTACAGAGTCTTTATTAGATAGTGAATTAAAGACACAAGCACCGAATCCCAATATCAATGATAACCAGCAGAATCCTTTCCTTTAATTTCAGTTGTTTACAGCGAGGTTGTTTTACTCCTGGACCATATGGACAATCAAGATAAGGCCACTATTGCCCTTCAGATTGTCAAGATTGCTGAGACCAAACTGGCTGTCGTTGTGACTGTTCTGCTAGAAAAACTTCAGCAGGATGAGGTAGGGCAGTTTCATCAAATCACATCTGTTTTCCATGTTTCCACTCCAAATTCTGTTTGACTTCATGGAAGTAATTCAATACAGAACTTGGCTCAGCCCACCTTCAGTGTAATCAGTATTTACCCTTCTGTCTTCATGCAAAACTCATCATGCAAAATTCTGTTACAGGTCAGGATGATATAATAAAGAGACACTCAGAGGAGCACTGTCCTTTTGTACACACTGGAGTGCATGGGCTGTATATTATAAAAGTGCACTGTAGGGGTATCTATAATCTCTTATAGCAGTATTTTGTCCTCCTTTAGCATCTTCATCCAAAAACCTCAAAGCACTTACCTACTTACTCATGAATTAGGTTTTACAGCACCTTTGGGAGAGTGATAAACTTCCCTATTTACTGATGGGCTGTGTCATGGGGAATTAAATAACTTGCTCAACACCACATAGTGAGTTAGTAGAAGAATGGTGAATAAAACCCATGTGAACTGACTCTCTGCTCTAAATCCAAGACAACACTTCTTAATTATAATGACATATGATTGGGCTATAGCTTTGAAGGGTTCTTAAATAATCCAAACCCCTTTTTCCTTTATTAATACTCGCATCCAGCAAAGTCCATTTCTCTATTAAGGGTCAACACAGAAGGCATTTTAGTTTCAAGTACCAGGAAGCCAAGACAAGCAGTTCATTTCTGGCTCGCTTGAATAGTGTGGGGCTCATGTATTCATAAGTTATCAATTATGATTTTCAATTGAAAATCCTCCTTACATTTAAAAATGAATGGAAAGAGGCAGAGCCTCTCCCCACTAGAGCAGTGATAGCAGTTTGCAGCTGCATCCTTTAAAAGCACAACCACTGGAATGTGTAGCCAACCATTGGCTTTGAACATTCCAAAGTGCTTTATGACCTTAGCAGGCAGTTCACACCTTCAGCTGCCTGAATTCAGAGTTATAGACTCACAGGAGACAGATGTGAAAGGCTTGTTGGATCATCCAATTTCCCAGCAGTGCCTTTTTCATTTTTTGGGGCCAAACCAATTTTAAAAGCTCCTAGTGACTGGGTTTCCACCACTTTCCAATGAAGACTATATAATAACCTGATAGATGTCGTATAGCTGGGGCATTTTTCCTGATGTTAAAGTCTAAATTTTATGTCTCTGATACTGCTCTCTGCTGTGCAATGTATGTGCTGCAGGGTAGGAAACACTGACTCCTAAGCATCCTCACTCCACAGTGCATGCTATGCAGCAAGGAGGTGGTGGCTGGCTGGAGTAGGCAGTCATGGTTGTGCTGACTCTGTGGAGGAGAGCTGACCTGATCTGAGCCCACGGGAGTCCAGTTGTTTTCCCAGTGTGATGTGATTCGATTTATTTTACATCCAAGAGAAACCGGGACACTCCAGGGGTACTTAACCACTTTCTTATTTATTGCAAGCTTTAAGCAGTTATTACAGTTGTTTAAGTTTTACAAGCCTTAAAAACAATTACTACACAATTTAAACCTTAAATGCCATACATTCTAAAGCAATAATATAGTGCAAAGCAATGCAAAAGCAATTAATAAAAGAGCTACTATAATACAATAATAAAGACTAGTTCACTTACACTTCACCCATATGCTACCTACAGTAGCAGGCAGGAGGTCAGGGTTCCTTTTCTTCCCATGCATTGGAACACCATGCACTGGATCACCGGTGTGAAGGGCCTATTTACTTCTAGTTACATCGAGCAGTATCTGTGGGTCAATCCTGCTCATTCCCTCCCACTGATTGTTCTTACTAAGCCCATTTTATAGCAAAGCGAGACTTGGTTGTTCTAATAATACTTACCAATTGATTACGTATTGTGTAGGATATGTAACATGCCCAATACCCTATCTGGAGTACATCTTGTCACTCAGGATGTTGCTGCTATGTGCATAGTTGACAGTTGTATGGCTGCATCTGTAATTTGTGGTTATCAGAAACAGAAGTACCTGTACAAGATTGCTTGCCATGTGTTCTTGACATGGTCTCAGGTACCACGCTTCATCTGCATTGTTATGCAAAACATTCCTTCCTCTCACAGCTTCTCCCATGACCTTGCCTGCATGTTTATGTTCACCAGACTTGAGACAGGCCTGGGTTTTGCTTGTTAGAGATCCGCACGTGTTAAAGGGAGACATGGCCATTTACTGTCAAGGCAGGCTCCCCTACACCCACCCAACCTCACCCTGATGCATGAGGTCAGATCCCATAGAGGTTGCAGGTCTCTATTTAAAAGTCAGTTCTGCTGGCCTCCCTGCACTTTTTAAAATTTTCTCCTGAATTACTTCCAAGCTGTTGATCTTTTCTGGGGAATGTGGTGCCAAAAAAGTGAAATAAGCCAGAAGCAGTCACACCTCAGATGAACAATGAGAAACTTCCTGCTTTATGACAAGATTCCTGTATGTAACAAACCCAGCCCAGATGGCTGTCTTTTTTTTTCACTGTCACTCCAGGTCACTTGTTGTTTCCCACTTTTCTCCCTCTCATTATGTCAGTTATATTGACCCCCTCTCTAGGTGCGCTAGTTTGCAGTTCTCTGAAATCAGTCTTGTTCTGCTCAGGTTTCTAATTTCTCTGTGCCCCTCTTTATTATTTCTCTGTCACAACTCATACCTACAACTCCTCCATATTTAGTATCATCTGTGAATTTCAACTTTGATGGACCCCATAAAAGAGACCTTCAAGTGTGCTACTGTCAATGTAGAGCTAACTCCTGAGCTAATTTTCCCTAAAAGCTGCAGAAGATTTACTGCAGGAGTTGGGTATTTTATAATTGTATTTACAAATTCTGCCTGGAGTGGATAAAAAAGGGCAAGATGCTAATAATAATAACAACAACAATAACAATAATCATCATAATAATAACAACAATAATAAACAAAATTAGATAAGGGGGCAGTGCAGGGCCCTTATTCTGATTAAAAAATTTGTGAATTGCTCAGCTTCTTCTGAAGTGCTGCTAGCTGGGGTGATTGTGGAGGGCATAGCAAGTTTTACACAAATGAAGACAAGGGGTTACTTGAGTGAGTATGCAGGCTGTGGAATCAGTGTGGTCTAGTGGAGAGGACTCCAGATAGTGAATCAGAAGACCTGAATTATTTTCCTGGCTATTGATCTGCTCTTTTAGCCTGGGCTAGTTGTTTCATGTTTAGATTGTAAACTCTTTTGGGCAGAAGCTTATTAGCGTAAGTGTTACTATATTGCGTTACTATATTAGCTTATAGCATTACTATATTGTCATCAAGGAAACATTTTCCCCAATTGTTCTTTTATGTTTTGTCCCCAGAAAAACAGAGTAGACATTTACTGTATCCTGGAGAAAGTATTACAGCAGGATGCCCAGGTCCTAGAGAGAAGGCTACTGAGCAAAATAATAACACTTGCCTCAAACCACATGAGAGAGACTCAGGTAAGTTAGACTAACGGAAGTGTTGGAGCATAAGCTTTTGTGGTCAAAGACCCACTTTACTGCTTTTGCAGATTCAGACTAACACGGCTACCCCTCTGATACTCAGGTAAGTTAGTTTTCCCTATATGCTAATGACAGGAATGAAAGCTTAAACTAATTAAAACATTTTTTGTAAACTATATACTGAAACTCCAGGATTAATGACTGCTAGGGGCCCATAGATCCCCACACCGTCCTCCAGAAATCCCAGGTCCTAAGCAGCATGTGACTAGTTTCATCTTGTTCAAGTTACACATGTGCTTAAGTGCTTTGTAAGGTCAGGATATTGTGACATATATCAGATGCAGAGAGGCCTACCGTTTCTTAACAAGCAAGTTTTTTGTGAAGTCTACTAGGGATTTCATTATTGATACTGATTTTCTGTGGAAGGTGCTCTGATACTATGGTGTTAAGCAGCAGGATGAAACCTTAAAACAGAATCTGAGCTATTTCCAAAAGAAGCAGTATTTGGATTTAGGGTATAGTTTATTCAGGAAAATTCTCTGAATATCTTGAAGCTGCCCACCTCCTCTGAGGGAAAAATATCATGTCACTATGATAGCCAATCATCCACCACAAATAGCTAATAGCGAATAGTCTAAGCAGCTTGCAAACAACTGAAAGGCTGACAAGTGTTTAGCCAAACGATTCAATGATTATTTATGACTAATGATTCTGTTCACAGAAAGTTGGGTGGAAAACAGAAATAAAAACTTGATTCATTTGAGCAGCATTGGCTGGTATAGTTGGCTTTAATCACTTCAGTCTCTCTCTTTTTGTATTTTTTAAGGAAGCAACAAATGAACTAAAAGTGGCAGCGAGCAACACATTAGTGGCTCTGGCACGCTGCTATTTCAATGAGGTGATGTATGAGCTTCAATGTCATCTGAAACCACTGGAGCTGTCTGACGAGTTCACTTTGATTACACTGGGCAACCTATCATCAGCCTATAGTATGTCAACTTCCATCTTTTGTTTCAAAGTTATTGTCTTCCATTTAAGGACAGAGGTTCACGCTCTGTACAGCTACACAAAGTGCTATTTGGGGGGCATGAGATGAACTGCTGTGGCTGGTTCCAGTTGCTAGACCATGAGCTATCCACACCAAAGTGCAAGCTCTTATGCCCCATTTGAATTTCTTAAAGGACAGGATTGAGGAAAATCAGGTCTAGTGGAGCTCTTCTCCATTCCATTTCTCATCCCTCCCCAGTGCTCTCTCTCCTACTCTGGGAGAGGATTGGACATCCGGCACAGCTGCACATTGGTGGAGAATGCTCCTCCTCAGGGTAAATCCCCCACTGATTTTTTACTGCTGCCTTATCATTTGTGTACGCAGCACAAAATGACCTAGGAGCCCATAGCATCCGACCCAGCGGTGTTTCTAAATGCGATAGTAAGAAGGCAGATAACAGTCAATTGTCTGTCTTCCTTTTCTTCTGGTCCTTCTTTTCAGCACTCAAGTGCATTCCTTTTGTGGGAATGACCCTGTACGGCATGAGCTCCATGCGGATGTTAGTCGACGAGAGCAGGCTGAGGCAAGCATTTTGTGGTGGTAAGTGCCAGCACTTATTGTAGATGTCCAAAATGGATATTTAGGGGCCTTGGTACAGAGTTAAGTGACTGATCGTTTACAAACAGGCTCTGAACTGGATTGTACCAGGGGCTGAGTCCTCATGCTCCTGTGGCACTCAGTGGAGTTGAGAGTGCTCCTTACTTTGCTGGAGGTGCTGAGCATTTGTAAGTTCAGGCACTTTATGACTTGTGGATATTTTAAAAATAAACAAAAGCTGATGCTGCCCATGTGCCAGGAAACTCCTGGGGGAGAATGTGCAGGCAACAGATTGAATTACATTTAAAAATTTCCCGTTTTCCACCCCTCCACCCATTCCTCCTCTTTATTTTCTTAATTATCATCTCCTTTCACCCTCTTTCTCTGTCCTCTGGTCTTCTCCACTTCTCTCTTCCTTTGCTTTTTAGTTGATGCTCAAGTAAGGCCACGTCTACACTATGCAGAAGATCAATGCTGCTGCAGTTGATCACCAGGGTCCAAATAAGCAGGTCTAGTGAAGACCCACTAATTCGAACTGAGTGGGTGCTCCCGTTGGCACCGGTAGTCCTGCTTCTCATGAGGAATAACACTCCTGTCAACCTTCCACTGTGTGGACAGTCTGAAAACACGATTTAAGATACGTCAACTCCAGCTACATAATTAACATAGCTGGAGTTGCGTACCTTAAGTCAACTTTCCCCTTTAGTGTAGATCAGGCCTAAGGGCCTAATCCTGCACCTTTGAGATAAATGGGAATTTTGCCATCAGCGTCATAGAACATGGGATTGAGCCTTAATTTTCCTTTCAAGGGCAGGGGGTGCATCTAATTTTAGGGCAAAATGCTGTCAAATCTCAGTATAGCTAATAGGAGTTAGGGGCACTGAACATCTTTCAGACAAACTGTAACCCAATAGGAAATCATACAGTTTTAGGGCTAAATAAGCAATAACTGCAGAGGACATGAATCATTCAGAAAACAGCTGGTCAAAATATTTTGGTTTTTTTATTATATGTTTCATATTTGTTTCCAATTTGATGGAATATTAAACTGAAAAATGTCAATGACAGTTTTAATCAGGATGTGTTCAGTGTTTTTGTGCAGCTAAAAAGGTGGCTGAAATTTGTTGATTTTTGAAACATGTGAATGATCTTTGTAATTTGAAATTTTGAAAAAAACAAGAGTAAACACTTTTAATTTAATTTAAACTACCTTTTCAATCAGCTCTAATTAAGAGGTAACAAGGGAGAAAAAATATGTTTTCAAATGATGGGAATTAAAAAGAGATGGAGAGAGGCAAAAGAGAAGAAAGCCTTTTGAGAAACAAGAAATGGAAAGGAGGGAAGAGAAATAATTCAAAACTGTTATTGGATTTCATCAGCTGTTCCTGAATTGGGCATGGAATTGTAATAAACTACAAGCCTGGGTGTCTTCACTGATGAAGCAACGTATCCTTATTACTATTGCATCCTTTTCATATTGCCTGTCTTTTTTCCTTCCATGCAGTTCTGGAAAAATGGTCAAGGGCAGTAAATGTATATTTTAGTAACTGGGAAAAGTGCCCATTTCCCAGAATGGGTAAATCTCAATTCTGTGATCAAATTCTTCCCCTCTATCGTCATGTGACAAGCAAATGGACCACATGTAAAGATTTGGAGGTGAGAATTGTAGGTTTTCTAAACCATTATGAGAAATTGTATTGTTAAATTCTCTGTGTATGGCATTCTTTGTGATGATGGAGTTCAATGGCAGGTTCTTTGGGATAGAACAGAGTATGATGTAAAACATTTAAAAAAGATTATAATGTCACAAGCTCCTGGAAATTCTGTCTGTACATAGTGTACATAGATTCCAGTTTTGTCACCTGACATGCAGATGAATACAGGAGAATGGGCTAAATTCATTCCTGGCAGATGTCTATTCAGTTCCAGTAGAGTTACAGCAGGAATGAGTTGGTTTAGTGTGCATACTAATCTGGGGAAATATCCCACTTGGGAAAGTTGTGAGGTGCACTAGAATATAATTCTGAAACCAACATCATAGCTGTGTCTAGACTGGAAAAACTTGCCAGCTGTGTACACTGGCTGCTTGAATTTCCGGAAAAGCACTGACGATCTCATGTAAGATCGTCAGTGGTTTTCCGGAAAGATTATGCTGCTCCCGTTCAGGCAAAAGTCCTTTTCCGAAACACTTTTGCGCAAAAGGGCCAGTGTAGACAGCACAGTAGTGTTTTCCCCCAAAAAAGCCCTGATCGCGAAAATGGCGATTGGGGCTTTTTTGCGGAAAAGCGTGTCTAGATTGGCCACGGACGCTTTTCCGCAAAAAGTGCTTTTGCGGAAAAGCATCCTGCCAATCTAGACGTGCTTTTCCGAAAATGCTTTTAACAGAAAACTTTTCCGTTAAAAGCATTTTCGGAAAATCATGCCAGTGTAGACGTAGCCCATGAGTCTTAATTCTTTACCAGGAAATATTGAGATAGGGCTGTTTCAACAGTGGAAAAGGGAAATTGCACTCATCAGACGTAGAAAAGATGGGCCCATTGCATGATATTGAATGAATTCGTAGGAACATAAATTCTGTGTCTCTTTGTAGCTCAAGCAGGCCATCATCAAAGCCCTTGGTCCCATGATGAGCCTCCTCCTGCATAAAGAAGAGTATCAAGATCAGGTGTTCGAACAGATCCCATGGCTCCTTGAGCAATATAAAGAGGATGTTAATGTTTTTCATGCCACCAAGGTGAGATACTTATTAAAATAACTATCAATGTGTGCGCATAGGTGAACTGCACTAGCTGCTACCAGTGGCGTTTCCTGGTCTACATAGTGACTTGTTAGATAATAGATAAACACACAAGTCTTGATTTTATAGACATGGTGACCCAGGTGACAAGTTTTGTAGGTAAAAGCCTCTCATGAAAAGTATCTTCTGTTTCCTGGAGATGCTAAGGAGGTAAGAAACAAAACACCTGCCCCTCCCCCCCATAAGATACTCCCTCCTTGTGATTTACTGGTACATCCTATCAACTCTGTGTCTCTCTTTTAGATTATAAATAAACTCCTCAGAGCAGGGGCTGCTGTGTGTTGTCTCTGGGCAGTATTAAGTAAACGGCCAGTAGCTGAAAATTAATACTAAGAAGGCCTCAAGTGCATTGCTTTAGATTATATAACTAGATAGATATAAAATCACTGTCTATTTCATCTACCGTTGTGTACAGGGCTGTTGTAGCTGTGTTGGTTCAAGGATATTAGAGAGACAAGGTGGGTGAGATAATATAATTAAAGATATTTTTTCACCCACCTTGTCTCTCTTATTTCATCTACCCTCAGTATCACATGACCAAGGTAACTCTTGTCTGCTGATAGTGAGAGGATGGAGTGAGGGGAGTTGGCTTCAGTAGTATGATTTAGCATGCTCAGTCTATGTGAGCTGGCTCAGTACAAGCCAAGCAGCAAATCCAGGGCCACAACCCTGCTGCCCTTCCCCCCTCCCCACTTCCCCCATGGTTTACTCCCAATCTATGTTGGCTTTCTGGTCCAGAATATGTGGTTGCTTTTGGGATTGGAATACCCATGACTTTGAGGGAATCAATGCCTCATAGACTTGACTAAAAGTATCAGAGGACTACACAAGAGCCTAAATGTAGTAAAATATGCAGATTTCATCAGAGATATCCTGGAAGCTTCAAGCAGCAAAGAAGAAAAGTGTGTAGGTACAGGAAGGAGTTAGACTGTCATCTCATTATCAATAGCCTGGAAGAGAACATAAAATCATAATTGATAAAATTGGCAGATGAAATAAAAATTGGGGAGTGGTAAATAATGGAAAGGACAACTCACTGATTCAGAGTGATATAGATCATTTGGTAAACTGGATGCTAACAATAAATGTGCATTTAAATATGGCTGAATGTAAATATATGCATCTAGGTGATACATACATGTTGAGGGATGCTTCCTGAGAAGCAGTAACTCTGAAAAATATTTTGGGAAACTTGGTGAATACTCAGCTGAACATGACCTACAAATGAGATGCTGTGGCCAAAAAAGCTGAAGTGATACTGGGACGCATACATGGGGAAATCTCAAGGAGGAATACAGTGGGAAATGCAAAGTTCATTTCCACACTAGAACTGACCAACAGATATTGGTAGATACCCCTGATACCGGCTTCCTGTGAGAAGAGTGCCTTCCACACCCTGCTTGACTTATAGCAATTCAGCAGGATGCCATTTGGGCTGCACAGAGCCTCAGCCACTTTTCAGCAGCTCATGAACCAAATATTGCAAACATATATGCAATATACAGCCGTGTGCATTAAGAATATTGTCATCCACAGCACCAGCTGGGGGGAACACCTCTGACATCTTAGCAAGGTATTGTAAGCCCCAATAGATGCAGGACTCACTGTGAATCCAGCCAAGTGCCATCTTAGTGAACACAGTAGGAAGGGGAAAACTATAGCTCCTTGATAAATAAGGTCTGAGGCTTGTGTGACTGACTCACCTCCATGACAAAGAAACAGGTGCCACAATACTTCAGACACAGTGGCTGCTTAGTACCCAACTTCATCACACTGGGCACCCTATTATTGGACCTGATGAAGAACACCCAATCACAGAAAGTCCAGTAATCAGAAGTCTGTGAGGAAGCCTTCCAGGCCCTGTGAAAGCAGCTGAACCAAGAGCTGGTCCTATCCCATCCAACTTCACAAAGCCTTCTATCCTTCAAATGGAGGTCTCGGAGGTAGGACCAGGAGTGGTACTATCTCAAGAAGTAGGTGGGAAGGAGCACCAGATCCTTTATCTCAGCTGCAAGCTGTTCTCCTGAGAGACCTGCTGCCCTACTATAGCAAGGGAGGCCCTGGCCATCAAGTGGGTGATCTACACCCTGGGGGTATGTCTACACTACAAAGTTAATTCGAACTAACGGATGTTAGTTCGAATTAACTTTGATAGGCGCTACACTAGTGCTCCGCTAGTTCGAACTTAATTCGAACTAGCGGCGCACTTAGTTCGAACTAGGTAAATCTCATTGTACGAGGACTAAGCCTAGTTCGAATTTACTAGTTCGAATTAAGGGGTGTGTAGCCCCTTAATTCGAACTAGTGGGAGGCTAGCCCTCCCCAGCTTTCCCTGGTGGCCACTCTGGCCAACACCAGGGAAACTCGTCTGCCCCCCTCCCCTCCCCGGACCCCTGAAAGGGGAACGGGCTGGCTACGGTGCCCGTGCCAGGTGCAAGCCTGCCAGCACCCAGCTAGCAGACCCTGCACCTGGCACGGCTCGAGCCAGCCACCTGCTGCCACCCAGCCCTCTCCCTCTTCCCAGGCTGGCGGCTCTCGGGAGCCTGCCCAGGACCGCAAGAGGCGGGCACCCGCCTGGTTTAGTGCGGACATCGTGGACCTCGTCCACGACCTCCGCACTAGGCACAGGAAAGTGGCCGTCTAGGGCACGAGAGCTGCCAGCCTGGCCACCCAGGAGCAGGTGTGCATGAAAATGAAGGTGGTCCACTGAGACCCCCGACCCTGACCCTGAGCTTACAATGGCCATACTGGGTCATACCAAAGGTCCATCTAGCCCAGTAGCCTGTCTGCCAACAGCGGCCAACCCTAGGGACCCTGGAGGGGATGGACCGAAGACAGTGACCCAGCCATTTGTCTCGTGCCATCCCTCTCCAGCCTTCCACAAACCTTGGGCAGGGACACCACTCCTACCCCCTGGCTAATAGCACTCCATGGACCCACCCTCCATCACTTGTTCCAAACCTCTGATCATTGTAGTTGCCCTCCCCTCTCCCACCCTCTCTCTTCCCCTCTCCCACCCCCTTTTCCCAGTCTCCCCGAGTTTTGTTCAGTAAAGAGAGATTCTATTTTTGACCACAAGTACATCAGGAAGGGGGGCTAGGGAGGGGTAAGTGGAAGGAGGTGAGGGAGGAATGGGGTACGAGCTCCCGATGGGCTGGCTCTGCGGGCTTCTGGGGGTGGACGCTCTCCTGCAGCCCCCCAATTGCTCCCTCTCCCCAGATGGCAGCCTGCGGCAAGTACAGCCGGGCTGATGGCCGAGTGGTGTGATGTGCCCAGTGTGGGCACTCAGGGCTCTCCAAGCCAGGACTGCTTTGCAAGCGGGGCACCCCTGAGAACTGTCTGTCCGGGGTGGGGGTTGGGTCCCTTTAAGCACAGCCCTCAGCTTGCCTGAGGCAGCAGCTCCATGCTCTAAGTCCTCATCTGATGCCCTTCCGGCACTGCTTCCGGCCATCCTTAACCCCCGTTCAGGGTCCACTTAATGTGGACATGCTAGTTCGAATTAGCAAAACGCTAATTCGAACTAGTTTTTTAGTCTGGGATATTATGTACTGGGGAAGCCCTTTCAACTGGTCACCAACCACGCACCCCTCAGATGGATTAATAACATGAAGGACACCAGTGCCTGAATCATGAGGTAGTACTTCCCGCTCCAACCCTATGACTTCTGTATGTTACACTGGGCCAGGGAAGGCTTATGCAAACACAGACTTCTCCCAAGTGGAAGGAGACGATGAAGAGGAAGGTCCACCAATGGACACCCTCTTAAGGGGGAGTGTTTGTGACAGAGGATACCCACCATGCATGGTTCAGCGGGAGCTAATCATGATCTGTGGGCTATGCCCCTTCATACTTGCTGGGAATGCTCCAACTGGAACCAGGAAACCAGGATATAAAAGGGAGCAGCTCAGTTCTGTCTAGGCTGACAGCTGAAGGGAGCAGAGGTGCTTTGCAGGCTTTTGTGGAGGGACTGACAGTGCCCTAGGATGCAGAAACCAGCCAGCCTGTGGTTCCAGTTGACCCCCCTCCCCTCCCCACAACCATCCAATGCCACAGATGGAGGAGAGACCACGGAGTTACTGAGATGACCTGCTGCAGAAGAATGGTGGGAAGTAATCTATGTGAACTAAGCATTATTGAGTTGAGGTATTAGACTTTGACTCTGCATGTTTTGGAAGAAACCCCATTGAGCTGCAAGACAAGGCCCTAGGCTGGGACCCTGTGGAGTAGGTAGAGCCTGGTGAAGAAGGGCTGGCCACTAGGCAACACTGGTTTGCCCCAAAGAGTAGTTGAGCACTAGGTTGAACGGTCGTACCTAGAAGGGCTTGGGTCGTTGAGCTGAAGAGCCTCATCAAAGGGCTGCTGCACTGACCCTGACTATTAGGCAATGCTGCTCTAAGAACCAGGCCTGCTATGGTGGTTGGGGAGACTAGGCCACTTGGGCTGCCTTAGTTCTTTAAGTCCTCCACAACCTGATACCATCCAAACAGGGTGGACCTACCCTGTGACAGGTGACTTACTTACAGTCTATAATATCTGCATGGGGAAATATATGTAATGACCTAGCAGAGAAAGGCATGACATGATCCAGTGGCTACAAACTGAAACAGGATACATTCAGATGGGAAATAAGGTCTACCTTTTCAGTGGTGGGATATTAGCCATTCAAACCATTTTCCAAGAGTCAAGGTGATCATTTTAAAATCAAGATTGGATTTTTTTCTGAAAGTTCTGCTTTAGGAATTATTTTGGCAATTTCTAAGGCCTGTGTCATACAGAAGGCCTGACTAGTTGATGACAATCATCCCTTTTGGCCTTGGAATCTATGAATTCCATGAACCTGCTTCAGTCATTGCATATTGCTCCTTTGTATGCCCACCTTCTTACTTTCACCTTCTGTTGTAGAGTCTGAGGCAGCTCTTGGAAGTCTCTGGTGAATATAAGATCCTTCTACCTAAAAGGAAATTTCAAGCCATCTGCAGTGCTCTGCACAACCGGGTGAGGGGAACTTCTTCTTGTATCACTTGAGCTTAAGCACAGCAGATCTGAAGCATATTAAGAATAAACATCTTTTGAATGCTAGTGAAGAGCTCGGAGACCTTCTTATGCCTTATTGGTTTCTGCTGACTTAAGAATAAGCAGATAGTGGTCTCATTTTATTAGCTAAAATCCAGCTCAGTTTGTAAAGCAATTTTAGCATAAGCCAGTTATTAGAGGGAGTTAGAGTTATATAGTAAAAACTGATCCCATCCAAATGGGGAGGACCTAGCCTGTGACAGGGTGACTTAATTGCAGTCTATAATATCTATGTGGGGAAACATATGTAATAATCTAGCAGAGAAAGGCATAACGTGAGCCAATAACTAGAAAATGAAGCTGGACAAATTCAGACTGGAAATAAGGCCTACATTTTTATGGTGGAATAATTAACCATTTGAACCAGTTACCAAGGATCAAGTCTTGATTCAATTAGCTCTGCTGCTAAAAACACTTTGAAAGCAGGAACTTCTGTTATCCAATGCATCGGTCATTGTTTCTGATTCTTGTTGTGCAGTCAGTACCATTTATTTTGGGTTCAGAGCCCTATTTGGAAAGGTAGGAAGTGAGTGCTTAGAAATTAATTGAGCATCTTCTTTTCAGTTGCTTGTTCTGATTAGTTTTCCTTTGATCACTTCTCTTCTTCCCACAGATCTGTTCTCCAACTCAGCAGCTCATCATGGAAAATCAAATGGAGCTGTGCTATTGTATCCTACTGCTAGGTAGGGGAAGAGACTCCAAATTACACAGTAGTTTCCTTGTAACTTCCTTCTTTTGTAGGTGTGGTAAGAATGAGCTTTCAGTTGTTAGTGAGGATGTGATTTCTTCCTTTGCAGCCCGTTCTTCTCCTGATGACCTCATAGCTTTTCTGCACTCGCAGCTGAAGATTAAGAATGAGACTGTTCGTGTGGCATCCCTGAATCTGCTCACAGCTATTATTGGTGCTGACTGTAAGTAACACAGGAGTAACTGTGACTGCTGCGATCATCGCCATCGTGCTGGGGGTTGAGTTGGGGACATCCAGAGCTAAAAGCATGAGCTGCTATAGGTTGCTCTAAAGAACCAAGGCTTTGCAGGCATGGTAGGGCTATAACATACTCATGATCTCTGCAAATGGGGCACAGAGGATCTGTAACACAGGGGCGGATATAGGGCAGGGCGAGCGGGGTGGCCGCCCCGGGTCCCGCGCTTCAAAAAGCCCCGCGCACGCGCCGTGGTGCCACCGCGCATGTACATGACGTCACTGTGCATGCGCCGTGGCAAAGGGGGGGCCCCGCGGCATTATGCTGCCCGGAGCCC
The DNA here is from genome assembly GCF_049634645.1 of Pelodiscus sinensis. Classification (NCBI taxonomy): domain Eukaryota; kingdom Metazoa; phylum Chordata; order Testudines; family Trionychidae; genus Pelodiscus; species Pelodiscus sinensis. The sequence continues at coordinate 432,037 of NW_027465914.1, forward strand.
CGCAAAATGGTCATCTGCTCCTGCTGTAACACATAGAGTCATATAGTCATAGATTATTAGAACTGGAAGGGACCTTGAGAGGTCATCAAGTCCAGTCCCCTGCCCTCATGGCAGGACCAAGCACTGTCTAGATCATCCCTGATAGGTGTCTATCCAATCTGCTCTTAAATACTCCAGTGGTGGAGATTCCACAACTTCCCTTGGCAATTTTTCACAGTGTTTAACCAACCTAACAGTTGGGACGTTTTTCCTAATGTCCAACCTAAACCTCCCTTGCTGCAATTTAAGCCCATTGTTTCTTGTCCTATCATCAGAGGCCAAAGAGAACAATTTTTCTCCCTTCTCCTTGCGACACCCTTTTAGCTGCATGCTCACCAGAGGGTTGGAAATTCACTAAAGGGACCCAGTGCTGCTCTAAGTTACTCCCATGTGGTCACACAGAAATCAACAGGGTTAATTAAGTGCTGAATGTAGCCTAAGATATTTTCAAGGTTCAAATACAAATGTAATCTTGTGGCGGATGCATGTTAATAATAATGAGATAAAAACAAAATAGTACTCCTGACTGAATAAGTATTAGACACTCTAGAATAGATTCCGAATTCTGCTATACTGGTGGTAAACACAGACTAACTTCACTGACCTCCATTTGTCTAACTCTCTTACAATATTTCCATCAGGATAGTATGATGGTGCTATTTACAGAAGTGGAAATACTTCAGACTTAGACTGGTGTAACTGAGATCAGAGCCTGGTCCTATATTTTCCCCGCTGATTCTGTATACGAGTGAAGCTTGGTAGTACTCTTAAATAGGGCCCAGGACACATTCTAATGTGGAGCATGAGTGTTTGGAACAAAGATATACTATACTGCACACTTCTCCTTATCTTTCAGTGCCTGAGACAAGAGTTAGAAAGTTTCTGATTGTGAAGGCAGTGCAATCTGCTCTCAGTGATCAGAGTGCTAAGGTAAGATTGTGTGTGGAATAGTGGTATTGCTGTTAATATCTGGGAAGTATTTCACTCAGTGGAGAGTCTGGCAATGAGACACATTTTTAGGCTGAGATTATTAATAGGGTTTCAATTAATCACAGTTAACTAAAAATTAATGGGATTAAAAATTGAAATTTATGAAATATTTTTGTGGTTTTTTACATTTTCAAATATATTGATTTCAATTACAACACAATGACAAGTGTGTACTATGCACTTTATATTATTTTTATAACAAACATTTGCATTGTAAAAATGACAAAAGAAATACTATTTTTCAATTCATCTCATACAAGTGATGTAGAGCAATCTCTTTAGCGTGAAAATGCAACTTACAAATGTAGATATTTTTTGTTAACTGTAACAAAACAATGTAAAACTTTAGAGTCTACAAGTCCATTCAGACCTACTTCTTGTTCAGCCAGACACTAAGACAAACAAGTTTGTTTACATTTATAGGAGAAAATGCTGCCTTTTTCCTAATTACAGTGTCACCTGAAAGTGAAAACTGGCATTTGCATGGTACTTCTGTAGCCAGTGTTGCAAGGAATTTACATAACGGATGTGTTAATCATTTGTACTTCAGCCACCATTCCAAAGAGATAAAAGCAAAAGCAAAAGGACTCTCATATCCTGTCTCATATTGCATGCAGAAGGGATAATAATAACTCGTGCATAATCTCTACCCTTGCAGGTGAGGATGGCAGCTCTCCATTTTGTCCTGAAGCTGCTCAGTTCAGGAAGTGTGGAGAATTGTGCAGCAGGGGATATGGTTGCATACGTTTTCAGAGAGTTCGATGTGTCCACCAGAAATCTGGTAAGGAGAGTTCTTAACACTTAGGACTCAGTTCTGCCATTCTGGCATGCTGATTGTTCCCCTTGACTTCAGTGGGAGCTTTGGATGCTCAAGGATGCAGCTGGACTGAAGGATTAGAGCTAGAATCTGATCAGTGATATTCGTGTAAAGCCAGGGTAATGCCCCTGACTTCAGTGGCATTATTTTGGATTTACACAAGTGTAACAGAGACCAGAATCTGATTCTGGATATTTACATCTGACAGTGCGACCTACATTCCTTAGACCTTGGGCAAGTCAGTGAAAATTCTGACAACACAATCTTTCAGTGAAATGCTCTTGTATAAGGAAGCACATCTTTTTTATAAATAGACTCTCCAAAGAACACACTGGTGCCCAATCCTGTGGCTGCTGAAGCATACATCAACTATTAGCAAAACACTGAAGTTATGCAGCCTACATCAAGATGTCTAGAACCTGGAAAAGTTTGCTGCACACTTCATACTCTGTTCTATGTGTACTAGTTCAAAATCTTTTCAATGGGTATTTCCAGCTATGGGCAGAGTCATGGACTCCAGACACAGAGTTCCATGATGGGATCCATGATATACATTAACTTTACAGTAAGTTGTTGAGGATCTTAGCTCTGCCTGGCCCTTTAGCTACGAAGTGGGAGCTTATGGCAGTACTCACCAACTGCCTCTTTTTCATGCTACCCATCTCAAAGAAAGTAGGAGGCAACTCTTTCTCATCAGGCCACATTTGCTCTTATTTAAACTGAAATCAGTAGAGCTGATCAATATTTAGTTTGGTGTAAGGAAGAACAGAATTTAGCCTATAGATAGACTCACATTCACTATGCACAGAATGATCAAGCTGCTTGGGGCATCAGAACAAACAGAATGGCTCCCTCTAGGTTCTGCATATTTATTTCCACTGGGCAGAGTCTGAGTGGCTCTCCTCAGAGATAAAAAGAAGAAATGTTCTTTTTTGAAAATTTTTCAAAAAATGAATACTGTTCAGGGAACTCTTTTATAGAATCATAGAACGATAGGGCTTGAAGAGAATTCAGGAAGTCATCGAGTCCAACCCCCTGCTAAAAGCAGAACCAATTCCAACTAAATCATCTCAGCCAGGGCTTTGTCAAGCTGGGACTGAAAAACCTCTAGGGATGGAGATCTCACCACCTCCCTCAGTAACCCATTCCGGTGCTTCACCACCCTCCTTGTGAAATCGTTTTTCCTAAGATCCACCCCCCCACACACAACTTGAGACCACTGCTTCTTGTTCTGTCATCTGTCACTACTGAGAACAGCCTCTCTCCATCTTCTTTATGTCCCCTTGTGCTGGGGTTTTCCTAAGCCTGGGTTCTGACCCACCAGTTAGGTGTTTCTGTTATTCTCTTCCCTTAAGAATCTCCATCATTCGAGGTTTTTAATGCCAGGCTTGGCAAAGCCATGGCTGGAATAATTTAGTTGGGGCTGGCCCTGCTTTGAGCAGGGGGTTGGACTATATGACCTCCTGAGGTCCCTTCCATCCTTAATCCATGATTTTATGATTTGTGCACTCCTAATGCAATGGAAAAGCTCTCATAGGTCAATATTCAGAAAGGCTTTGTAAGAAATAGACACCGCTTCTACAGCCAGTGTTTTCCCACTAGCTAGTAAATTCTATGTATCTATCTCATAGCAGGGGACAAAACTTCCCTCCCAGGATGTTCAGGAAGAAAGCACTATCCAAACTATGTGCATTCACATCCTGCAAGGCCTGGACATATCAGTCACTGGAATGACCCAAGTAAGTGACATGTTGCTACTGCTTCGTGAAATAAAGACATTCTTCCGTATATCTACTGTACCTCTCCATAAGGAAGCTTCTTGCCAGTCAGGATAATGGAGGTACAGCATGTCAAGTTCATGTCAGAGATGATGGGACCTCTGTATCATGGAGGAAGCGATTCACAGTACAGACAAAATAAAAAGGAACTTCACTGGAAGGAACCATAATGCAGTGGTCTTCTGTTAATTACCACGATTGCCTGAGTGCAACGTCTCCTTAGATTCCCCATGAATCCCTTGGAAATGTAGACTTGGTGATCCTGTATTTAAACAGTTATTGGGGCCGTGATTGTGCCTTCTGTATGTCTGAAAAGTGCAGGATGAATTTATGGTGCTGTCTAAGTAGCTTTATAATGCAGGGAAAGATGATTCATCTCCGGATGAGAACCAGACTGCTAATGCTCTCCAAACAAGGCAGTGTGTACTTAAAATGTAGAGAGAGGGATCACTGGGACAGGTAGAGTGAGATGATGGCGGAGGGGAGGAGAAAGTGAGATCGAGATAAGGTAACGAGATAGGGAAGGGTCAGTGATGACTAAATGGAGAAGGTGCATGACAGAAGGATTCAGCCAGTAGGAGGTGGGGGGATGAAAATAGCCAAGTGTTGAACTGTCTTGCTCTTCTGTGCAGGTGTTATGGCCAAGGCTTCTAACGTATGTGGTGCCAACTCAGTACACTGGCACTTTGAAGCCTCTCTGCAGATGCCTCCAGGAAATGGCTGAGAAAAAGATGCAAGAAGGAGGAGAAGCTGCTTGCCTGGACTATAGTGGACAAGGTTTATAACAGAAACTCTTTCATTTATTCTCACCAGCCACTATGAAATGACCAGATTCAGCCTGTTCCAATTCTCTCATCTTCAGTCAAGAGACTAAAAGGAATGCAGGATGGTCTTGGGATTAAAACATGGCAATGGGAGGGAGCTAGAAATTGGGGGTTCTGGTTCCAGATCACCACCAAAATTCTGATATAACATTGGGGAAATCACTTGCTCTCTCTCAGCTTTCCCACTTGTGAAATTGAGGACTAATTAACGCCAGTTTCTTAGAGGGGCTATGAGGAGGAATTAACTCATGTTTGTAAAACACTTTTGAGATGCTCTGCCTGAAAACACTATGGAAATGCAAATATTATCAGCTGCATGCAACCTTGGTGGGCACATTGGAAATGGCTAGGTGAACAACATCAGCGGGATTCTCCAAAGTCTGGCATAATTAATGATCTTCTATTTCTTTTCCCAGGGAAACTCCCTACACCTCAGGGATTGCTGGCACGACTCCTGGTAAGTAGACCATGGAGGACAGGTTTTCTGAGAAATGTGAAGTGGAACAGTTAAGTATAAAAATCAGTTTTCCAGCTAAATGCTTTAGGCTGAAGAATGTGTATGATTGGGTCTCTCTCCACCCTCCCCGATCAGACAGAGACACACTGTTCTACACCCTCATTCTAGTTAGAATATTTTCTTCTTTAGGAAGTCACTGCAGTAGAAGCAGCAGCTCTACAGTGTGTAGTCTCCACAGTGAGAGAATCTGAAATATTTCCTCCTTCAGGAACAAGCTGGTATCTTGGTGCAGAACTTAGCCTGTGCTTTCTCCCTCATTGACAGGTTGTAGCCTCATCTCCTTATGAAAGAGAAGGACACGGATATTCTGTCTTGCAGCTGCTAAAAGCCTTGCACCAAAATATCCATGCAGCAGTGGGTGAGATGTGGGGAGTAAAGATTCCAGCTCTGCTGCAGCACCTTGAAGGTAAAGTGCTAGTTGGGAGTGACGTGGTCCATGGAGGATAGAAGAGAAAGCAGAAAATGCAGATTCCTATTGACATGTGTGGTGCCATGCATGTTGCAGTCCGTGGGAATAGTGTGGAATTGAAACTGGGGTTCTAGACACCTCACAAAATTTTTCTACAATTGTGAACCAGTGAGCTAACTCCAGTGTCAAACCGGGGGCCAATCACTTAGGATGGAATCAGGCCAGGAAGGTTTCAGTTGAATGACCATTTTACAGCAGTATCTTCCTGATCTTAGCTAGGTGATAATCTTACATGAGATCATCAGTGTTCTTGCGGAAATTCAAGCGGCCAGTGTAGACAGCTGGCAAGTTTTTCCTCAAGAGCAGATGATTTTGCAGAAAAACTTGCCAGTCTAGACTCAGCCTATGTTTCTTGTCAAGATTAGTTCAATTTAAAAATCCACAGTTTTTCTTTCTGTTAGGAAACTTAATCCATATATTAGCGATAGAATCCATGCCTGTCACAACAAAGCTACGTTGACCAAGTGGGTGCCCTACATATAATGTGTAATCTACGTATTGTAGGCCTGATGTCTTTCACCAATTTTACAGTCATATGAAACTATTGACATCAGTGGGAAAAAATTTAGCGTTGGTTGGGTCTATACTACGGGGTTATGTCAATATGGTTATAGTGACAAAGCTAGGACAATATAGTCTCTGTACTATGTAACTGTGAGCCAGCAAGCTAAGTTGCACAACTTCAGTTATGTGAATAATGTATCTGAAATCGATACACTTAGATCTACTTACCAGATGCTTTCCTGTCAACTCTACCTACTGTCCTCATTCTGGTGGAATTCTGGAGTTGATAGGAGAGTACTTGGTGGTCAATATATCGCATATATACTAGAGGCAATAAATTGACCCTTTCTGGATCAATCGCTGCCTGTTGATCCAGTGGTTAGTGTAGGTATACCCTAAGTGACGCACAATCCCAATGTGTTTCTGATATATATTGGACCCGACAATTTTCAAGTGGGCTTGCTATTAAAAAAAAAAGAGCTGTATCTTCCCTGGCTGCTGTTTCTGTACAGAGTCCACAGCACTATGTTCTGCAGACATTAAAGAAGGGTAAGTTAGAGCCGGCTGTTCAGAAACAGGGCCAGATTCTTAGTCGATGTAAATCAGTATAATTCCACTGACTTCAGTAAAGCTACACAAGTTTAGGATCAAGTCAGAATCTTGTATTATGCAGGAAAAATGTGCATGCATATTTAAGTCCAGTTTTCTGATGTTCTAAATAGGAATGTAAGTAACTAGTTGACTATCTGATAAGCAAAAGCTTATCGGATACATGACTAGTTCCTTGACCAGTTGCTTCCCCCCCTCTTGCTGCATCTAGCAGCGACAGCAAGTGGGGGGAGCAGGAGCCAGTGCTGGGGAGAGCCGGCTTAAAAGCTGGTTTCCCCCAAGCACCATCTCCGCAGGAGACAGGGTAGTAGCGGGTACTGGATGCGAGCCGGAAATCAGCTTATTCCTGACTTGTGCTCCATCCCAGATGCTGCGACTCTGCTTTTTAAATGTATTAAGAGCCTGCCATCTCTTAATACATTAAAAAATCAGAAGCTCAGCAGGGGAGAGCTAGCGTGAGCCAGCAGTCAGGTATCCCGGCTCGCGCTTCAGCCTTTTATATGTATTAAGAGCCTGTCAGCTCTTAATACACTTTAAAGGTAGAGCCGCAGCAGGGTTAGCTGCCGGGACTGAGAGCTAACCCTGCTGCGGCTCCCCCGCTTATTGACTAATCAACTAGTCGATGGAAAATTCATCAACTAGTCAATTAGTCGATTAAACGATATTTAATGTCCCTAGTGCTAAATAGTTTGATGAGACGTCCAGTGCCCTCAGCTCCCATTGAAGTCAAAAGTAATTAGGAGCAGGGCTGTCAGGGGTTGTAGGGCTTGGGGCACTCCCCAGGGGCGAGGCTTAGGGCAGCCCACCAGCCCCAGGCCCTACCTTGCCTCTGCTTCACCTTTTCTCCAAACTCTGCCCCTGTTTTGCCCTACCCTATCCCTTCCTGCCCCTGCTCTGCCCTGCTGCTGAAGCCCCCTCTTCTGAGCTGAGGGATTACTGGGGGGTCCTGGTGCAGGATGGCAGTAGGATGGGCTCCTGCCTTCAAAATCACCAAAGCAACAGGAGTGACAATGGCTCGGCAGCCCGCTTCTTTGCCCCACAGCCCTCTCCCAGCATCGCCGTGGCCATGGGAAGCGCATTGCCTTGGAGCCGGGGCACCTTGCTTCCTACTGCCACAGATACAATGCACACAGCAGGCTGGGAGAGGGCAGTGTGGCAGGGTGGGGCAGGGCAGAGCAGGCTGCTGGGTCTCTCTTGGACCCATCCATAGGACAACTGAGGTGGCCACCATGGGCTCTCCCAAAGTAGGAGCTGGGGTGGCAACCCCAAAGTATCCTATGGAGTGTCCAGCATCTCGCTCCTCGTGGGTTGACTGACTCTGAATAAAAATGATACTTGTTCTTAGCCCAGTAGAGAACTTTGGCATCGGTCCTTTTTATCATTGAAATCCCAGGTATGTTACATTGGCATCGGTCCCTTTTATCATTGAAAGCTCAGGTAGTTTTAAGAAGATTGACTGCAGAGGGTATATTGGGGACAGCTATTCTTGCTGTTGTAAATTACACTGTTGTTTTGCCTCCTGCTTTATAGGAAACACAGAGAATTCTCTGAACCACGAACAGTGGGAGCACATGCTGCTTCAGGTACAGGATGACTTTCAGATGTATTAGCATACATCCCCGCACCCAAATGTATCAGCTGGGAAAGAATTAATTATAAATTATTCATTATTAGCAGAGTGGGACAAATCATTTTATTTGCAATGTTTGTTTGATGAAATATGGGGTTTTTTTTCAAAAACATTTTCATGGAAACTTTTTATTTTGTATTATCTTTCGACCAAAAACAAAACAACCCCAACCCAAACAGAAAATATTTAGGTTTTTTTTTAAATGGATGGGGGGGAGGGGGTTTCAGTAGTTTTCCTGTTTATTTCTTTTTTTATCCTCTTTTCAATCAGAAAATGGAAGAGGGAAAAAAGGGATGGTGATGAGGGGTAAGAAAAGGAGAAAACAAAGAACTGAAAAATGGTTTTAGTTTTTCACTTTTTGTTTGTGGCATTGAAAATCAAGAAAACAAACAAACAAAAAATTCCACCTGTTTTGCGAAACAGACTTACCATTTTTCAGACTGCTCTAATTATAAATAGCTTCATAGTACCACTGGGAATGACACAGAACTTAACCTGAAAACCAGCATGCTAATGATGGTAGTGCATCACTGGGGTACTCGTAAAGGAGTCTTTCTTACTTTTTACATTCAAAAGAAAATCTATGATGTGAAAACCTAAAAAGCAGCAAAGACAAGACAAGGTTTGGTGACTTTCTCATGTATCTTTTTCTAGTTAGAGCTCTTTACAGTCTCGTGTAAATCGAGACAAGGAACATTTTTGTGGCAAGTGCTGAAAACGAAATGAAAGAACTTAGTGACAGATAAGCCTGAGAAGGTCTGGGGAAATTCTGGATTACTCACCAGAATTTTCCATTCTTCTTCAAGTGCTTGCTCCTGTCCATTCCAATACGTGTGTGCATGTTCCATGCACACAATCACTAGGGCTGTGTCTAGACTGGCAGGTTTTTCCGCAAAATCATCTGCTTTTGGGGAAAAACTTGCCCGCTGTCTACACTGGCCGCTTGAATTGCCGCAAAAGCACTGACGATCTCATGTAAGATTGTCAGGTCTTTTGCCGAAATACTGTGCTGCTCCCGTTCGGGCAAATGTCTTTTTCCGAAAACCTTTTGCTCAAAAGGGCCAGTGTAGACAGCAGAGATTTGTTTTCCGCAAAAAAGCCCCGATCGCGAAAATGGCGATTGGGGCTTTTTTGCGGAAAAGCACGTCTAGATTTGCCACAGACACTTTTCCACAAAAAGTGCTTTTGCGGAAAAGCGTCCGTGCCAATCTAGAAGCTCTTTTCCGAAAATGCTTTTAACGGAAAACTTTTCTGTTAAAAGCATTTCCGGAAAATCATGCCAATATAGACGTAGCTTTTTTACTAGCAGTACTGTTGGATCAGATTTGGAAACTTCTGGAGTGGCGCTTTCAGGGTGAGCAATGTATGTTGATCCCTCCTGAGCTGATCAGCCGTCCAGGTCCTTCCTACCGCCAGTGATGGTCTTTGGAGAATTTGATTTCATGTTTTGCAAGGCATCTCTTGCTGTAGTTATTGTACGTTGTTCTGACTTAATTGTCATTTCAGTGTAATAATTAGCATTTTTAGTAGTCAATAGTAAATTTCCTTGGGGGGGGGGGGTTTCCTCTTTTTGTTTTCCATTCTCCCCATTCATGGGGCATGTAGCAACCCTAGGGATTTAAGCACTGTGACTCCTGAGGCTAGACTAGGTCCAGAGAGGACTTGCATGCTGCTTGCTTCACGTGCTTAGGTGGAGGCCATCTGCTAAATAAGTGCATCATTTGCAAAGGCTTTATGCCCAGAACAAAGGAAGAAAGAGACTGGCACTTGAAACTCCTGCTTATAGAGTCTGCACTTCTACCTCCAGTTCTGGAGCTGGCACCGGATCAGATCACCACAGATTTCTGGATGCTGAGCACAGTAGAAGTGGGATATTCTGTCTAGTTCGTTACCCGCCTACCCTCCCACCCACCTGTCACATCCCTCTTCAGGGACTCTTTAACAAGTAACTCTTTGTCGAGGAGGTGCAATGGCTCCTTACACTGGCGGCGATAGAGGGGGTTCCTCAGGAGTTCAGGGACAGGAGTTTCTACTCCTGATATTTCCTTATCCCCAAGGGCAACAGTGGGCTCAGGTCCATTCTGGACCTTCGAAACATCAACACATTCATAAGAAGGTTCAAGTTTCATATGGCCTCTCTGGCCACCATTATCCCCTACCTAGACCCGGGGGACTGGAATGCCACCCTCGATTTGAAGGATACGTACTTCCATATTTCAATCATCTCCGCACACAGCAAATTCCTGAGATTTGTACTCAACAGCCCTGCATTACCAATTCATTCTGCTCCCATTCAGTCTCTCCATGACCCCACCTCTATTCACAAAGTGCATAGGAGTGCAGTGGCAGCCTTCCTGAACAAAAATTGGGTACAGATCTTCCCGTACTTGGATGACTGACTCATCAATGGCCAAGTTTAGAAACAGGCTCTCGATCCTGGGGTGTTGATGTAAGCCACTTCTAGTGACCTAGGTCTCATTCTGAATGTACCTAAGTCCACACTGGTCCCTCCCGACACAAGAGACAGAGTTCTAGACTCCACGTGGGCAAGAGTCTTCCTGCCCAAATCCCAGTTTCACACCATCATAGACCTCATTGGCAGCCTCCAGTGGTTCACCACCACTGCAGAAAGGAGCTACATGAGGCTTCTTGGGCACATGGAGGCCTGCAAATTTGTCCTATAGCATGCCACGCTGTGGCTTTGCCTTTTAAGGGCCTGGTTAGTGTACAAGCCCAACAAGGATTTGTTGCATAATTTGGTCACCCTTCTCACCTTAGTTCTAATCTAGAATATCTCAACTGGTGGCTTCAACCTCAGGGGTCTGTGAGGGAGTGCCCTTTGCCAATCCCAACTCTCTTTCTCTGGTCCTGGACGCATTGGATACAGGCTGCGGGGACATACCTGGGCAGCTCAGAACTAAGGGCCTGTGGTCACAATCAGAACTACTGCTGCACATTGGTGTCAGAGGGCTCAGGGCAGTTCACCTCGCCTTCCTTCCCCAACTGCAGGGCAGGTGTGTCTCATTACTGACAGACAGAACAACAGTGATGCCCTGCATAAACCAACAAGGCGGTGCTTGCTTCTCTCTTCTATGCCTGGAACCCCTTCACCTGTGGGACTTCGGTGTAGATCACCACATCTACCTGTTCGCCTCTTACCGTCAGGGATGCAAAAAAACCTACAAGACCATTTCAGCTGCTCAGTCAACACCCGTGAATGGTTCCTCAGGACAGATATTGTCCTTTCTGTCTTCCAAAGTTGGTGTTATCCCTAAATGGGCCTGGTTGCCACAAGGAGCAACAATAAGTGCATCCAGTTCTGTTCCTTCCAGACCCACAGTTGTGGATCGGTAGCAGATGCAATCAAGATATCGTGGTCCAGTCACCTGGTGTACATGTCTCTGCTCTTTCCTCTAGTACACAAGGTTCTCCTCAAGATCTGGCAGGACAAGGCGGAACTCATCCTCAGAGCAGCAGTGTAGCTGCAGCAGCATAGGCTCAGCAGCCTGGTGAACCAATTTGTAGACAGACCGATAATCCTTCTGCTCCATATCCTGATTTCATCACCGAGGACCATCACCAGTTACAGCACCCTCACCCGGGGCACCTCCATTTCATGGTGCAGAAACTCCATGGTTAAACCAGCTCGAGCTACAGTGCTCAGACTCCATTAGAAAGGTTCTGTTGGGCAGGAGGCAACCCTCCCCTTGGGCAACATACCTAACAATCTGGAAGTGATTTTCAGTTTGGTCCCTCGAAAAGTACATCCCCCTACAAGAAACCTCCATCTCCCTTGTGCTTGACTACTTTTTATACCTTAACCAGTGCCAGGGACTGACACTGTCATCCATTAACGTCCACGTAGTGGTTATTTGCCTTCCATCCTGGGGCTGGGGAAAGATCTCTGTTCAGCAATGCTATGCTGGGATGTTTCCTTAAGGGTTTGGAGAGGCTGTATCCCCAGGTCAGACATCCCCATTTCACAGTGGGACCTTAACCTGGTCCTCTCTAGACTTATGGGACTGCTGTCTGAGCTCCTAGCAATCTGCCCTCTAGCTTGCCTCTCTTGGAAGGTGGTCTTTGTGGTGGCTATAACCTTGGCTAGTTAGGTCTCAGAGCTCCGGGCCTTTACCTATGAGTTTCCATACACTGTCATTTGTAAGGACAAAGTGCAGCTCTGTCCGCATCTGGTGTTCCTACCCAAGGTTGTCTCCCTCTTCCATCTAAACCAGGACATTTTCCTCTTGGTTTTCTTCCCAAAACATCATGCCAACCATGTGTCAGACAGACCCTACCCTAGCCTTCTACGCTGAATGCACAAAGCCATTTTGTAAATCACCACAGCTCTTTATTGTCATGGCTGAAGGAATGAAGGGACTTCTCATCTCATCCCAGTATATTTCATTGTGGATATTTCCTGTTATTACTTTGCCAAAATTCCAGCGCCATCAGCTCACTCCACCAGAGCACAGGCATCTTTGGTAGCGTTCCTCCTACAGATTCCCATTGAGGATATTTGCAGGGCAGCAACGTGTTCCTCTATTTGCACCGTCATGTCACACCACACCATCACCCAACAGGTAAGGGGTGATGTGATGTTTCAATTAATTCTGGCTCCCTCCTCCATGGGAACTGCTTGGGTGTCATCTATCGGAATAGACATGAGCAAGCCCTCGAAAAAGAAACAAACCAGTTACCTACCTTTTTGTAACTGCTGTTCGAGATGTGTGGTCATGTCCTTTCCAAATCCCACCCCTCCCCACTGTCAGAGTAGGCTGGCATGAAGGAACTGGATGGACGGTAGGTCAGCAGGGACCTATATATGTCTCCATGAAGGCTCTCTTGTGAGGTTTCCAGTATAACCTGGCTGCTGTTCAAAATTTGGATCTCCTGCTGACTTCAATGGGAGTTGAGGGTATGACTTTGGAAACTGACAGAGGTAGCGGGGTGCATAGAATTGCCAGGATCCTCTAGAGCTGATCTCTACATTTCAGTTCATCAAAGAGTATCATGTAAAGCCTCTGCTGGCCACACTGATCATCATAATCATTGCAAAATGTCTGGATGGATAATATATAAGGCCTTCTGGACAGGCCTTACAAGCTGCGTGTCTGCATGGCCACGCACAACAAATTTTAAGCCCACACACCTCGCCTGCAGAGCCACGCAGCAGCACTCTCCTCTCACTGTCCTGCTGGATCGGAAGGTGAGTGGTGACAGAGGCAGTTTAGCAGGGCTGCATGATGGCAAGCAGGCTGCCCTGCCCCTGTTTGCTCCGGCTGGAGCCAGGGCATGGTGAGGCTTTCGCTGCTCCAGTTCCAGCTGGAGTGGACAGGCCACCATGGCCCCGTTGGTGGGGCCAGGTGGCCAGGGGTAGCTGCTTGGACGGCCGGGGCTCGAGCCGCGTGGCCAGTGGAGGCTGCCAGCAGCGGCTGTTTGGGTGGCTTTGGCTGCCAGCAGCGGCTGTTTGGGTGGCTTTCTCCTAACTTTCCAGTAATAAGCTGAGGCAGGACCAATCACCTTCATCACAAACAAGTAACATCACAAATACCTCAGTCCTCTGCTATCCCTTCAGTGGAGTTTGGATACTGCAGTGGGATCTGGCAAGCATCTTGGGTTTAATTTCCTCATGTTGCGACGTATGGGCTCTGCTGAGCTACTCAAGCTTGGCTCCTGAATTGGCTTGTACTGGATACTTTGGGCACAGAAACCCAGTTTCGTCAGTTCTGTTGGGCCCTGAGGGATTGGCTTCTCTTGGTAGGGATCAAGAGTCCCTCAGGCTCTGTTCCTTCTTTCTGGTTTGATGGCTTTACAGGTCAAATTGAAGACATAAATTACGGTAACCAGCTGCCACTCACTCCTAAGACCAAAGTGAAGTGCCTTTCAGAATAGACTGACTGATGTCCTCACTATATTACATGCTTTGTATGAGCAACACAATAACCAATGAATACATTTAAATATCATCATTGGGCATCCAACTTAATTCATGATGGACCCAAATAAGGCAATTCATGTGTAGCAGAGCTATTTTTTATGATTTTCTGAAAATACGTGCAGCTATCACCATGTCTCTTAGTTGCACTTGCTTCACATTTTAAAGAGTCTTCACAACTACAGCTCTCTGAAAAAACCTGAATTTTTAAAATGTCAACTGCTTTGGGGGTTTTAAGAGGTTTTTTTTAAATTGTACAAATGTGCTTTTTCAAGTAGGTTAGAATGCACACTATTTTAAGTATCACCATAATGTTTTGCAAACTTTAAAAAGAACAGACATTTCTTTTCTGCACACTTTTTAAAAAGTTATGATTTGAGAGAATATGATGGCAGTCTGAAGAAAGAAAAAGACTGCATATATATATATAGTATATATATGTATGTTAATAACTGGTAGGTGCCACAGCAGCGCACAAGACAAAACTCATTCCGTTCATGGATCGGAAATCTCAGGGTGTGTCTAGACTACCGGGTTTTTTCGAAAAAAGTGGCCTTTTTTTTGAAAAACTTCCTCTGCATATAGACTGCCACTGCATTCTTTTGAAATTAAATTGAAAGAATGCAGCCATTTTTTCGACCGCGGAAAACCTCATTTTAAAAGGAATAAAGCCTTTTTTTGAAAAGAGGTGTTATTGAATGCAAATGGGGCTTTTTCGAAAAAAGGCTTTATTGAATGCAAATGGAGCGTTTTCGAAAGAGAGCATCCAGATTGCCTGGGTGCTCTCTTTCAAAAAAACGGCTCGCTTTTTTGAAATAAGTGGTTGCAGTCTAGATGTTCTCTTTCGAAAGAGGCTTGCAGTCTAGACGTAGCCTTAGAGGGAATACTACTTCTGGATGTATACTGAAAATTTATGCTTTTGAGGTCTATGAGTTGAGGCTGGTCACCAGAAGGTGAAAAGCAACTTTGTCTGGCTGTATGTAGACTGAGTAATTATTCACAATGGATGTTAATTGACTGAGAAAATTCTAATTAAGTGATTGCAAAGTCTCCAGAGGCGACTCTATCCAAGAAAACCAAACAATAGGGGATACCTGTTTACTAGTGAGATGCTTGAAACTATTTTGGGAGGTCCAGAGGTATCCTGTACCAGTTATCCTTCATCTAGGGAATAAGCTGCCAACTTGCTTGACTTAGGAGGATCACATTTGGTCTGGAGCAAAATGCAGGACAATGTAGCACTTTAAAGACTAACAAGATGGTTTATTAGATGATGAGCTTTCGTGGGCCAGACCCACTTCCTCAGATCAAATAGTGGAAGAAAGTAGTCACAACCATATATACCAAAGGATACAATTTAAAAAAATGAACAAATATGAAAAGGACAAATCACATTGCAGAACAGAAGGGGGATGCGGGGGGGTGGGAAGGGGGAGGAAGGAAGGTAAGTGTCTGTGAATTGCTGATATTAAAGGTAGGGAGAGTGGGATGTTTGTGAGTTAATGGTATTACAGGTGATAATTGGGGAAACTGTCTTGGTAATGGGTGAGAAAGTTCAAAGACTTGTTAAGTCCTCGTTGGTAAGTGTCGAATTTTAACATGAATGACAGTTCAGAGGATTCCCTTTCAAGTGCAGATGTAAAAGGTCTTTGTAGCAGAATGCAGGTGGCTAAGTCATTTAGAGAGTGTCCTTTCTGGTTAAAGTGGCAAGAAACTGTTTTCTCTTTGTGATCTTGTCTGATATCTGTTTTGTGGGCATTAATCCTTTGGCGAAGTGTCTGAGATGTTTGTCCAATGTACATAGCAGACGGACACTTTCGGCACATGATAGCGTAGATTATATTTCTGGATGCGCAGGAATATGTGTTCTTGATCTTATAACTCACTTGGTTAGGTCCAATAATGGTATCAGCAGAATGAATATGTGGACAAAGCTGGCAACGGGGTTTGTTGCAAGGGAAGGTACCAGGGTTGGTATTAGTGTGGTATGTCCTGTGGTGGTTGGTAAGAATCATCTTGAGGTTAGGTGGTTGTCTATAGGAGACTTGGTCTGGGTGCTTCAAGCTGGGAGAGCTATCCTTTGTGAGACAGAGGAATGTTTGGTTATCTAAGTTTAACCTTTAGGAAGTGTGTGGTGATTTTACTTTTACGTAATCTTTGTTTACATTAATTCTGCTTGCTGCTTCTCAAATTTCCATTCTTTGTGAATGAAACTCTACTTATTTTCACTGTATATGCACCTAAGAGCGGTGTGTTAAATGGATCAGTGATGCTGAGGTGAAAATAGTAAGGTGGTAAGTAGTAAACCTGTGAATTCTGGGAGTGTCCAGTGGAACAGGGGCTGGACCTTCTGGGAATATGTAGAGGGTGTGATGATTGAAGCATGCCTATTGCTTATCTGCAGGACAGCAACGCTGGGTCCGGGTGAGAAGGGTGTGCTTGCATTTCCTGTGTCTGGCAGAGTCAGGAGCTGACACCTGGCAGGCATAGAGAATGCTTCCTCATGCCAAGGGCAGGTGGTAGTGAGATACCTCACAACCCTGCATACCCGCAGAAAGTGTTATGAAGAGTCTGTAGCACTTCAGAGAAGGTGCTTGGCTCTTTGTTAATGATGGCCCATTGATCAAAGTTCACTAGACCTATCCTCTGTCTGCTATAAAATCAATGGTCAGATCTCATTCTCCAATTTGCTGTGCATCTGAGTTTGGGGACTGAGCAGAATCATAAGGCAAAGGTTAAAGAACAACCGGCAGAGGAAGTCTGGGTTGTCAATGCTCATAGTTCTCAATAGGGAAATAATCTTCCTATGACACCTGAATATTGGAATGGTTACAACAGAGAACAAGGAAGGGAAAAAACTCTCAAGCCCCAACCAAAAATTCTTTCAATAAACCAGCTCTTGTTTTACACACAGTTCCTCAGAACATCTCTGGAGCAGATAAATGACAATGCCTGGAGCAGCCAGCTAAGCTCTGAGTTGAGCCAGCAGATGGCCGGCTATGCCAGCCCCTCCAAAGAGAAGGTTTGTTCTCTGTTAAGGTTTAGTTTCTAGTTAATTGCTCTTGGAATTCTTGTTGGAGGGCTGCATGAGACTTCTCTCTGCTTCATTGGTTTTTTTTGTGTATAAAATTTGTGTTTGCTTGTTCCCTGCTCTTCCCCTCCTGGCATTTGCTTGGAGCAACTATTGGTACTGAATTGTTCCCTAACTGGGTGGCGGAAGATGATGGGATGTGTCTGCAGCAGGGGTGCTTGGTCTTGGCTCGGTTGTTTTTTCCTGTGTCAGTGTGTGTTGCTGGGTTGGTTCTATACTGACAAGCATGTGGTATTCTTGATATCTCAATGCTGGCCTCTTTCTTTCAGTGTTTCCTGTATAAGGCACTAGGAATTTGCTTGGCAGTTTGTCAGGACCCGGTCCATATTAAATCACAGATTCAGAAGTTTCTGAAGACAACAGATTACATGGAAGCCCCTGATAGACTGGTAAGGACCCTGTCCCTCTCCCTACCTTATCATGTACCCTCTGAATGTCCCCTGGGCAACTCAGCTCTCAGTTGTCCTGGGACAGATGCCATTTTGCTTCATGTCCTCTTTGTTGCTATTTCACTCACCCTTTGCTCCCCCCTCCCATAGGTCTCAGGCCTAATTGGCACTTTACACTACTTTGGGTGAAAGGAATTGACTTGTGGGGGTCTATTGGGCACCTGGTCAGATTCACTAACCAATATTTTTCTTGAGTAACAGGGAGTCATTTCCATCCTTTCATTCTCTGCCGAGAGCCACTTGGACCTCATCTTGAACACACTGCAGGAGTTTGGGGCAGCAATGGATAAACTTACGATTTCTGGGTTTATTGGTCACCTGAAGGTAAAGGAGCCAGGGGGTTCTCTCAAACTTCCTCTCCCTCTAAACTAGAGACAGTATCTCCTGCCCCCGGTAGAGTCTCATTGGTCAGCTAACCCTGTCCCCCAATGGATGTGCTCTGTGTGATGCTTACATTTAAGCAGAGAGGAGCACAGTCTGGATCCGTGGCTCTCTCAACTGATTTTTAGCATCTGATGTTTCATGGCTTGAATGCCTCTCCTATGCACAGTGTGTAGGAACTATACCAGTTAATTATATGGAAAAGTGTTGAATGTATTTGTAGCTGTTTTTTCAATCCAGGTTAGTAGCTGTAAAGGAGGAGGTGTTGCAAGCAACATGTGACTAACCAACCTGCTCTCTGGACAACTGTTATGGACCCTGTGCTCTAGAGCAGCGGTTCTAAAACTTTCCACACTAATATACCCATTTTAGAAATCTGAGTTGTCTAGTGTGCCCCAAGTTTCACCTCATTTTAAACCTTCTTTCTTAGAAAATCAGGCATAAAAATACAAAAAAGTGTCACAACACACTATTACTGAAAAATTGCTTAATTTCCCATTTTCATATGCCATACGCCATTTCATAAATAAATTAATTTAAATATAAATATGTTCCTTACATTTCAATGTGCAGTATATAGAGCAGTGTAAATAGGTCATTGTGTGTATGAAATTTTAGTTTGTAACTTTGCTAGTGCTTTTTAGGTAGCCTGCTCTAAAACTAGGCAAATATCGAAATGATCTGATCTGTCCTCCTCGAAAACTTCTGCGTACCTTTGGTTGAGAACCATTTATCCAGAGGATAAAACAGCATATTAGGTCTCTTGGCCACCATTGCCAGATTTGCTGTTTACTCGCTGTGCAGATTTAGGCATATCATTTAGCACCTAATTCTGTGCCTATCAGTGTCAATGACAAATCTCCCATTTATTTCACTGGGGTAGGGTCAAAACTTTGGGCTCTCTGTGTCAGAATTATCCAATCAGTATGTTTGAGACACCAATACCTCTGTGCCTCACGCAGTTATGGTTTGGCTTAAATACATTTTTCAAGTACAAGCTATTATCGCTGCCAAAAGCAATTCCTCAGTCAGCAACAGATCAGAATTTCAAGGCAAAATGAATCAGAAGTAATTGTCTCTTGTGACATTTCCAATTGTCCAGGACTACCATCATGGGAAAAGAGCCAAGACCCGCAGCACGCTGATGCTGACATACAGCAAAGTGGCTATGCATGCTCCAAAAGAGCAACTTCTGTCTCGGGTGGAGGCAGACATCACAGAGAACATCCTACACCATTATAGAACCGGTTGCCAAGTAAGAGTTTTTGCATAAGTGTTGGGGATATTACTCTGAAGTTAGATCAGTGCCTCCACTGGACCTGAGTTTTCTAAGAGAGGGCTTATTTTTCTAAAAATGTCCTTTGAACAACCGTTTGTCATGTGCATCAAATCTAAAACCTTCATGGATGGAGTGTGAGCTGTAACAAATATCTTATTTGTTGCTGTTGTTTGTATTTTCTCTAGTTTTTCTGTGTTCTTCTGAAATTCTCTAGGTCACAGTTACATAGTATTTCAGATGCAGTCACACTCAGGCTGTGCAGTATAACACTCTAAGGCTATGTTTACACTGTGAACCTATTTCAGGGTATCAGAAGTATCCTGAAATAGCTATTCCGCATCTTTTGAGTGCGCCCGTTATTTTGAAATCTAACGGGCTCACTATCCCAACATCCCTGTAAACCTTGTTCCACGAGGGTTAAGGGACTTTTTGGAATAGTGCTTGTATTTAGTTTATTTGCTATCACTGTTTCTTGGACTATCTACTTCCCTTTCCCCATATCTGTCTTCCTATTTGTCTGCCTGCTCATTATTTCTGCTCCTTAGATATATGGCTGTCCACTTGCCAGCCCTGATTCTGGTCTCAGTGCATAGTTCTAATCTCTCCACATCACTTTGCCATTCCATTCTACTCTGTCTAAGGCTATGTCTAGGCTGCAGTACTTTTCCGGGATCCCAGAGGTATCCCAGAAAAGCAATACCGCATCCACTTTTTGGAAAAGTGGATGCGTTCTTTCACCATCCCTGTAAACCTTGATTTATGAGGAAGGAAGGGATGGCTTGAAAGAGCAGGTTTTTCCAAATTTTGAAAAAGCCTTTTTTGAAAGAAAAGCAGAGAAAGATTCATACTTTGCGTATCTTTTTCAGACTTTGCAGTCTAGACTTAGCCTAACTGAGACTCTCATTGTCAAAAAAAGTTGATCACAAATGAACCAAGTTGACATTTTCCAGTAGTTCACAAATACAAATATTAAGAACTATGGCCCCTGATATTGTCCACTGCAACACACCCAGACTGGGCACATTTCCTGCTTTTTTGGAAGAGTCAGTAATAGTGATTTCTCTCTACTTCATGTTCATTAACCAGGATATTTGTAGAATGTGCATAATGTGGCACAATAGAAATTGCTAGTAGCGGTTTTACATTTTGTTTTTCAGGTGTTGGGGATCAATGTTGCGAACAAGTTAAATTCTAAATAATCTGCCCTCGTATCTTGTGCATTTACTATGCACAAGTTTCTTGTTTAAATTGCATAAAATTTGTTTTCCCTCCCACATCAAGCAGGAGTCATGACTACTCTGTGTAAATGGACCTGGGTTTACTTGATCAACCTGGGCCTTTTCTTTTTCTCAGATGGGTGTAGAGCTGGGGTTCTCTGTCTTCTGGGGTCTGCAGACACTTCTCCTGAGACTAGATCTAATTTCTACTCTTCTGGAATCTGATTCTCTCAGTTTCTCACCCACATCCTCTTGTTTTTCCTGGAAATGTAGGACATGGACCTGAAATCAACCCTCATCCAGAATGCAACAGAGATTAGCTGTGCAGTTTTGAAGACTGGAGACTCCCAGGCATTTGAATTCTCTTACAAACTGGAGCTCCTTGATTACATGATGGTGAGTGATTAGGAACTTTGAAGCCTGAGCGACAAGGGATTTTGTTATTATGTAATGAGACTGATTGTCCGGGTAGATGTTATTCTTTCCATTGGCTGTAGCTATACTACTGCAGTGTCATGATTTACCTGCCTGGCACCCAGAATGCTGGGTCCACTGTGCTTGGCCGGGATGCTGGCATATTGTGGGCTGTAACTGGAAGGATAGTGTCTGATGAGTTGCCAGGATACAGCTTGCTGACCTGTGTATAGCAGATGTCTCTACGGTCCATTTCTGAGGCAGAGAGCCACTGAAACAGTGTCTGTTTCTTACAGGTCTGGCATAAAGCCCTGTTTCAGAAGGTGAGGGGGAGGCTTCTCTGCCTTTCAAACCCACTTCCTATTTTTATGTCTCTGTTCATGCATTTCAGGACTTCATTAAAAAGGAACCATTGGATTCCCTGGTGTCTCCAGTTCGTTACGAGGCAATGTTTGCGATTGGACAGCTGTGGTAGGATATTCTATGCCATATTTCTTGGCACTGTGATGTCTTCTCATTTGTTAATTCATGAGTGTCGGGTTGGGAGCAGGCTGATGCTCACATGGTGTTTTTGTTTTGAGGGTTTGAATGCGTCATGTCTGTTTGGAGATTTGTGCTTGAAAGGCACAAGAGTGGAGGTTGTGGGGCATGCCATACTACGGAGAAGAGTTCAGGTGGGGATGGAGGTGTCTGGCTAGCTGGCAGGGGGAAGGAAGCTGGTGGATTCCTCTAAAAAGGGAATTGAAGTTTTAGCTTTACTTCTAGATGAGCAAATAATTAACAGAGGTACAAAGAGGTGCACAGCTGCAAAGTGAAGGGCTGTTTGCATTTGGGGTTCTAGATTGGGATAATCTTTATTCATTTAACCCATGTTTTACTTGGCTATGGTATTGAATCTAACACGTGACTTCTCTTTCTGTCTTCTGACAGCAAACTCAAACCATCTCTGACCCTGGAGGAAAACCGTGAGATCCTTGATCTGTGTTTTAAAAGTGTATTTCCCCTTCCTCCCTTGGAGAAGATGAAAGAGGAAGGCAAGAAACTAGAGGATACTCTGCACATAGAGGTATATGACACCAATTCCTCTCTGGCAGACTCCACTGAGATCTCTGCCCAGCAAGCACTGGGTGATAGCAGCCACACATGGCCTCCCTGCAAAGTCATGGCTAACTTCACCTCCACCTCCTGCAGAAATTATCTGGTGTTGAGCCTCACTCCTTCTCTTCTGGTTTCAGTTGATGTATGAGTGCTCCTTAGAAGCCCTTAGTGAGCTAATGAAGATCCTGCTTGAGGAAGAACCAACCCCAGACTGGTTCCAGGAAATGTTTCATGTGAGTAGCCCATAGGACCAGGGTGATAATTGTTTCTTGTGTTATAGCAGGGATGATGCTCAAGCTTCTGTTGTGGAGGAATTTTCCGCAGCGGGTGAATTTTAGGGAGAAAGCATCAATTTTTTCCTGAAGTAAGTGGGAATGTGTCCCATTGAAATCCATGGGAGCTGTTCCATTTTATGCCAGTGGTGGACTGAGATCTAGTTTTTCCAGTATAGTTAACACTACATGGACAGGAAAGAAAATCATCAGTGCAGTAACCAAATTCAAGAGGACCAGTGAGAACTGATCACCTCTTGTAAAAGGAATGAATTAGTATTGAGTTAAGCTCTGTGTATGGAAACTCATTCACCAAAGACTTCCTGCTCTTCAGACATAAACAGAATAGTTTGAAGAGCTGAGGGGAGGGGACTTAGGTGCAACGTTGGTATGAAAATAAAGTTATAAAAGGAGCTGGGCTGGGGAGACTTCTCTGCTCCTCTCTGTCATTTGCCACTCAGCATGGGAGAAGCTGTCCAGGAAAGAGAACACAGCACCGGACCCCAAACTGCATGCAATGTGCTAGACAGCTGCCATCAGACAGTCTACAGAAGCCCTCACATACACAGAGCCAGACTCATCTCTCATGTAACTCCTTTGGCTTTGATGGAGTTACGTACACCAGAGGTGAATCTGGTCCCTGGGACTTGTATATACAAGGGTCTCTTTTTGGAGACATATAAATCTTTTGCTATATGGAAGTTAAATGCTTTGGAGAGGGATTTTAGTGACAATCAAACCTATTTAAAAGAAATGTTTGGGAGGGATTTTCTGGTACTAACTTTGTCCATTCTCCTGCTTTGCCAACAGCTACTAGAGACCTGGCTCAGTTCAGAGAAGGAGTGGGAGAGAGGAAGGGCCTTGCAGGCCAGTGTCTGGCTGCTAACTGCCTATCAGGAGATAGTTAATAGCACAGTGAGTATAGTTCTACTCTTCCTTGAGCTGACTTCCCCACTTAAATCAAATCTGACATTCAACGTGAATGCATGAGAAATTCTACTAGGCCTGCAGCTGGGGCCTCAAAGTGACTAAGATCCCTCTGCTTCCATAAGAGAAAGGTTTCCATAAGAGTGCTGTGACAGCACTCAGGCCAGACTATAAGAAACAGGGCAGGCAGTTCCCCAGACGAGTGATTTTATAATTAGATTCACCAAACCAGTAAGAAAAGAGCTTCTACTCTGGTTAACAAAATACCAAACAATAGTACCCTTTAGGCATTCCAGACCTTGGTTCCCATCTAGACAACTAAGTCTAATATAATCACCAATCACAAAGGACTAGACACTTATCCTTAGGTTAATATGAATCACAGGTCTTCCCTAAATATCAGCCAATCCTTAATAACCGAATATCAGATTTGTTGTTAAAAGGAAAAAGAAGAGAGTTACAAATGGCTAAGTGATAGATATTTGTTAAAATGACTTTCACTTTTCATAGTTCAGGATCACAACCATGGTGGAATAAACGGCTGGCTTGTAAAAGTCTCTCTGGAATCATGCTAACCGGTCAACATCCAGAATCAGTTTAGATGCAAAGGCTGTTAGTTTTTCCATGCATTTCCCAGACTATTCCAAATAATTATTTGGAAGATCTATGTCCTATGGCTTACACGTCCCCTGTTCAAAGTTTAAGCAGACTGGAGAGAGAAGATCAGTCCCATAACTTGTCTTTTATAGTTATTCTAGCCGGTTGGCAAGCCTCCTCACAGAAATTGTCGAAGCAGGATCTCTCCCTGAGAAAGAATAGGTCATGCAGATCTCCTGTCGTGCTTTGTTTTGAAGTTAATTTTCTATTTCCTATGCATACACTGGTAAATGGGTGATAGTCATTCACATAAGGTAATTAGCCGATCGTGGTCTTCCATTACAACACAGATAGTTAAGCTGAAGGCAATGTAAAAAATATTTTCTTGTACTGTCTTATATCTTTGATCTTAAGGTTAACTGAAGACAGTTACATATCATTAAGGCAATTAAGACATGAAAAGGAATTGGAATCTACAAGCTAATTTGGTTATGTTAAACTTCTAGCAAGATATAAATACAGACAATAATACATAACATCTACCTTTCATATCTATTACCAAAATGCATGATGTTGGTGATCGCTAGTCTAGGACTTTTCTTTGGGTTCGTCTAGACTACAGGGTTTTGTCGACAGAAGTTTTGTCGACAGTATCTGTCGACAAAACTTCTGTCGACAAAGAGGGTCTGGACACATTCAGTTCTGTTGACAAAGCAAGCTGCTTTGTCAACAAAACCCTGTAGTCTAGACACAACCCTACATGCAATAACACCTTCTGTCGACAGAAATCTGTCGACAGAAGGTGTTATGCCTCGTAAAATGAGGTTTACCAGCGTCGACAAAACTGCTGAGTTCTGTCGACGTTATGTCGACAGAACTCAGCGGTAGTGTAGATGCAGGTATAGTTGTGTCGACAAAAGTCCACTTTTGTCGACAAAACTCAGTAGTCTAGACACACCCTTTGAAATAACATATAAGTGACTTGTCTTGATACAATTGCAGTGCCGCTTGTTAAGTTATTGTGGGTCACACATAGGTTGGCTGTGTCAGTGTCATAGATGCATTCTTATACTCTCAGGCTGTTAAAGTTGAATTTCTATTTCTATTTAATCAGATAAGAACATAAAACATGAATGGCCATTCTGGATCCCCCAGACAAATGGTTCATGTATCCTGTCTTCTGACAGTGGTGGGTGTTATATGCATCAGAGGGAACAAACAGAACAAGGCAATTGTTGAGTGATCTCTCCCCTGTTGTCCAGTCCCAGCCCCAGGCAGTCAGAGATATAGGGACACCCATATCATGCATCTCTGATCATCTTATATGGCTCTATCATACCCCCCTGTAAGCATCTCTTTTCTAAGATGAATGGTCCCAGTCCTTTTAACTTCTCCTTGTATGAGTTGTCCCATATCCCATATCATTTTTGTTGCTTTTCTCTGAACTTTTTCCAATTATAACCTAACTTTATTTAAGTTGTAGGACTACAATTGCTTGCAGTATTCAAGGTGTGGGTGTACCATGGATTTGAAACAGTGGCATGATAAGAACATAAGAACATAAGAACATAAAAACATAAAAACGGCCGTACTGGGTCAGACCAAAGGTCCATCTAACCCAGTATCCTGTCTACCGACAGTGGCCAGCACCAGGTGCCCCAGAGAGGCTGGACCGAAGACAATGATCAAGCGATTTGTCTCCTGCCATCCCTCTCCAGCCTCTGACAAACAGAGGCCAAGGACACCATTTTATCCCTTGGCTAATAGCCTTTCATGCACCTAGCCTCCATGAAATTATCTAGCTTCTCTTTAAACTCTATTATAGTCCTAGCCTTCACAGCCTGATCTGGCAAGGAGTTCCACAGGTTGACTACACTCTGTGTGAAGAAGAACTTTCTTTTATTAGTTTTAAACCTGCTACCCATTAATTTCATTTGGTGTCCTCTAGTTCTTCTATTATGGGAACTAATAAATAACTTTTCTTTATCAGCCCTCTCCACACCACTCTTGATTTTATAAGCCTCTATCATATCCCCCCTCAGTCTCCTCTTTTCTAAACTGAAAAGTCCCAGTCGCTTTAACCTCTCCTCATATGGGACCCGTTCCAAACCCCTAATCATTTTAGTTGCCCTTTTCTGAACCCTTTCAAAGGCCAAAATATCTTTTTTGAGGTGAAGAGACCACATCTGTACACAGTATTCAAGATGTGGGCGTACCATAGTTTTATACAGGGGTAATAAGATATTCTGGGTCTTATTTTCTATCCCTTTCTTAATAATTCCCAGCATCCTATTTGCCTTTTTGACCGCTGCTGCACACTGCGTGGAAGTTTTCAGAGAACTGTCCACGATAACTCCAAGATCCCTTTCCTGATTTGTCGTAGCCAAATTAGCCCCCATCATACTGTACGTATAGTTGGGGTTATTTTTCCCGATGTGCATTACTTTACATTTATCCACATTAAATTTCATTTGCCATTTTGTTGCCCAATCACTCAGTTTGGTGAGATCTTTTTGGAGTCCCTCACAGTCTGCTTCTGTCTTGACTATCCTAAACAGTTTTGTATCATCTGCAAACTTTACCACCTCACTGCTTACCCCTTTCTCCAGATAATTTATGAATAAGTTGAAAAGGATTGGTCCCAGGACTGACCCTTGGGGTACACCACTAGTTACCCCTCTCCAATCTGAAAATTTACCATTTATTCCTACCCTTTGTTTCCTGTCTTTTAACCAGTTCTCAATCCAAGAAAGGACCTTCCCTCTTATCCCATGGCCATGTAATTTACACAAGAGCCTTTGGTGAGGGACCTTGTCAAAGGCTTTCTGAAAATCCAAGTATACTATAACTACTGGATCCCCCTTGTCTGCATGTTTGTTAACCCCTTCAAAGAACTCTAACAGATTAGTAAGACAGGATTTCCTTTTACAGAAACCATGTTGACTTTTGTCCAATAAATTATGCTCTTCTACATGCTTCACAATTTTATTCTTTACTATTGTTTCTACTAATTTGCCCGATACTGAAGTTAGACTTACCGGTCTGTAATTGTCAGGATCGCCTCTAGAGCCCTTTTTAAATATTGGTGTCACGTTAGCTACCTTCCAGTCATTAGGTACGGAAGCCGATTTAAAGGATAGGTTACAAACTACAGATAATAGCTCACCAATTTCCCATTTGAGTTCTTTTAGAACCCTTGGATGAATGCCATCCGGTCCCGGAGATTTGTTAACATTAAGTTTTTCTATTTGTTCCAAAACCTCCTCTAATGACACTTCAATCCGGGACAGTTCCTCAGATTCATCACCCACAAAGGACGGTGCAGATTCAGGAATCTCCCCAACGTCCTCAGCCGTGAAGACTGAAGCAAAGAAATCATTTAGTTTCTCAGCAATGGCTTTATAGTCCTTGATTGCTCCTTTTATAGCTCAATCATCTAAGGGACCCTCAGGTTTTTTAGCAGGCTTCCTGCTTCTAATGTACTTAAAAAAACATTTTGTTATTTCTTTTTGAGTTTTTGGCTAGCTGTTCCTCAAAATCTTTTTTTGCTTTTCTTATTACATTTTTACACTTGATTTGACAGTGTTTATGTTCCTTTCTATTTATCTCACTAGGATTGGACTTCCACTTCTGAAAAGATACCTTTTTGTCCCTCACTGCTTCTTTTACATGGTGGTTAAGCCACGGTGACTCTTTTTTAGGTCTCTTGCTATGTTTTTTAATTTGGGGTATACATTTAAGTTGGGCCCCTGTTATGGTGTCTTTAAAAAGTTTCCATGTAGCTTTCAGGGACTTTGCTCTAGTCACTGTGCCTTTTAATTTCTGTTTAACTAACCTCCTCATTTTTGGTGTAATTCCCCTTTTTGAAATTAAATGCCAGGGTGCTGGACTGCTGAGGTGTTCTTCCCACCACAGGAATGTTGAATGTTATTATATTATGGTCACTATTCCCAAGCGGTCCGGTAACGGTTATATCCTGGACCTGATCCTGCACTCCACTCAGGACTAAATCGAGAATTGCCTCTCCCCTTGTGGGTTCCTGCACCAGCTGCTCCAAGAAGCAGTCATTTAAGCCATTGAGAAATTTTATCTCCGCTTCTCTTCCTGAGGTGACATGTATCCAGTCAATATGGGGGTAATTAAAGTCCCCCATTATTATAGAGTTCTTTATTTTGGTAGCCTCTCTAATCTCCCTCAGCATTTCAATGTCAGTATCGCTGTCCTGGTCAGGTGGTCGGTAATATATCCCTATTGCTAATTTATTATTATTTATCATATTTATTATTCATCCCTTTTCCTAGTGGTTCCTAACATACCATTAGCATTTTTAACTGCAGCTGCGTGTTGAACAGATGTTTTTAGAGGACTATCCACAATGACTCTAAGATTTTTCTTGAGTGCTACAGCTAATTTAGACCCCATCAATTTGCATGTACAACAAGGATTATGTTTTCCAATGTGCCGTACCCAGGTACAGTAATGGAGTTCACAATAAGGAAGGCAAATAATGTCCAGTATAGCCGGAGAACTTTCATTCTTCATTCTTTTTTAATTAGCCTCAGGAAACTTTTGATCACTTTGGATATCTGATTGGGCTATTAGCACCATATACCTGTGCTTCAATTACCTCATCGCGTCAGTGGGTGGTTGACTGTATCAACTGTATTCTCAATATACAAGGTGAGGAGACCATGAGCAGGTGTAAGTAACTCTTCACTTTCTTTCATTGTTGTAATGACCCTTTTTTCCATCTGTAATTCTTTCTGTCTTGTTAGCGACACTTATATAACAGAATGATTGGGGCCTTGTAAGTACATTGCTGGAAGAGAACTGCACAAATAATAAATAATCTGCAAATATTAGAGGGTGGGCAAAATATAGCACACAGGCCAGATCTGCCCTTCTCCCCAGAATTTCTGTCTGGAGCGCTCAGCTGATTAGCAAGCATGCCAGCAGCATGTGTTCAGCTGCCCCTCTCCGACCTTGCTCCATCCTATCTGCTGCTAGTGGTGTGTGGAGGGGAGGTGAGCAGGGAGGCGTGCAGAAGTCAGGGTGACCCCTTTGCCCCTGTCATCATCTCTGCAGAGCAGAGTTTGGGGAGAGGGACACATACAATAGTGCTGCTCCAGTCTGAAGTATGGTGAGTAACGGAGTGCCTATCTAAAGAGGCAGTGCACTGTTTCTAAGTTTTCTCTGGCAGCCAGCATGTCCCTCTCTCTCTCTCTCTCTCTCTCTCTCTCTCTCACACACACACACACACACACACACACATTGTCTCACACACACTCTCTCCCCTGCCATATGCCCATA
This sequence comes from Pelodiscus sinensis, assembly GCF_049634645.1. NCBI lineage: Eukaryota > Metazoa > Chordata > Testudines > Trionychidae > Pelodiscus > Pelodiscus sinensis. The sequence goes on from NW_027465914.1 coordinate 461,184, forward strand.
TGTCCCCCCCTCTGCAGAGTGGGGTGGGGAGAGGGAGATGACAGAGCAGGACAGCTTTCCCTTAAAGAGACAGTTCATGATTTAGAAGTGAGCGAAGAGCCTGGGTTTCCTACCTAAGCTTTTGGTCAGCCCCATCTCTTTTACAATGAGAGTTCAGTAGAGGGATTCTCCTCCAAATCAGAACCTCAGAACAATCTACATGAGTTGTGCTTGACTAAGAGATTAGATTTAAATACTGAGAGCAGAGTGGCTACTGAAACCAGATATACAGAGAAAGATGCTCCACACAGAATACAGTGCCTGTTTAATCCTGTATGAATCACAATGAATCATATGCCATTACTGTTAACTTTCAGACATAGGGGCTACGTCTAGACTACATCCCTTTTTCGGAGGGATAAGGGATCTTTCGGGAAAGGCTTAATTTTCCACAAGATCAGCATCTAGACTGGCGCTTTTCTCCAGCAAAGCTCCGTGCCGAAAAAAGCTGCAGCCATTTTTATGCTAATGAAGTGGGGGAGATTTAAATCCCCACTTCATTAGCAATTGCGATACGTCTAATTTACATCCCTTTTCCGAAAAAGGGATATAGTCCACACATAGCCTGATGGTAAAATTCTAACTCCATTAAAGTCAACAAGAATTTCGTCATTGGCTTTAGTGGGGCCAAAATTTCACACACAGCTGGTAATAACATACCCCCATAGATCCGCCTGTATGATTATCTATGGATCAGAGGTTCAGTTTTATTAAATGTTGCCATACTTTTTCTCCTTTTCTCTATCCTAGGTCAGTGCAGAAACCTGGGGTCAGCAGAGGAGGAGCTGAGATGTCTCCGTGAGGCACTAACAACTCCAGACCCTGAGGCTCTGTTTCAAGCATCTTGCAAAATGGCTAAGGTAACAGACACTAGGGGTGTGTCTAGACTACAGGGTTTTGTCGACAAAAGTGGACTTTTGTCGACAAAACTATACCTGCGTCCACACTGCTGCTGAGTTCTGTCAACATAACGTCGACAGAACTCAGCAGTTTTCTTGACGCTGGTAAACCTCATTTTACGAGGCATAACACCTTCTGTCGACAGAGTTCTGTCGACAGATGGTGTTATTGCCTGTAGGGTTGCGTCTAGACTACACTGCCATGTCGACAAAGCAGCTTGCTTTGTCGACAGAACTCAATGTAGTCTAGACGCTCTTTGTCGACAGAAGCCTGTAGTCTAGACGTACCCTAAGTGACTGTTCTAGTGGCTGTGCACCATTCATTTTCCCTTGTCCAGAGGACTGGAAAAGGGCAAATATAGTGCCCATCTATAAAAAGGGAAATAAGAACAACCCAGGAAACTACAGACCAGTTAGTTTAACTTCTGTGCCTGGGAAGATAATGGAGCAAGTAATTAAGGAAATCGTCTGTAAACACTTGGAAAGTGGCAAGGTGCTAGGGAACAGCCAGCCTGGATTTGTAAAGAACAAATCATGTCAAACCAATCTGATAGTTTTCTTTGATAGGATAACAAGTCTTGTGGATAAGGGAGAAGTGGTGGATATAGTATACCTAGACTTTAGTAAGGCATTTGATACAGTCTCGCATGATATTCTTATCAATAAACTAGGTATTTACAACTTAGATGGGGCTACTAAAAGGTGGGTGCATAACTGGCTGGATAACCATACTCAGAGAGTAGTTATTAATGGGTCACAATCCTGCTGGAAAGGCAAACAAGTGGGGTTCCACAGGGGTCTGTTTTGGGACCGGCTTTGTTCAATATCTTCATCAACAATTTAGATATTGGTATAGAAAGTACGCTTATTAAGTTTGCAGATGATACCAAGCTGGGAGGGGTTGCGACTAATCTGCAGGATAGGGTCATAATTCAAAATGACTTGGAGAAATGGTCTGAGGTAAATATGATGAAGTTTAAGACAAATGCCAAGTTCTCCACTTAGGAAGGAACAATCAGATTCATACATACAGAATGGGAAGCGACTGTCTGGGAAGGAGTACGGCAGAAAGGAATCTAGGGGTTATAGTGGACCACAAGTTGAATATGAGTCAGCAGTGTGATGCCGTTGCAAAGAAAGCAAACATGATTCTGGGATGCATTAACAGGGGTGTTGTGAGCAAGACATGAGAAGTCATTCTTCTGCTCTACTCTGCGCTGGTTAGGCCTCAATTGGAGTATTGTGTTCAGTTCTGAGCACCGCATTTCAAGAAAGATGTGGAGAAATTGTAGAGGGTCCAGAGAAGAGCAACGAGAATGATGAAAGGTCTAGAGAACATGACCTATGAGGGAAGGCTGAAGGAATTAGGTTTGTTTAGTTTAGAAAAGAGAAGATCGAGGGGGAACATGATAGCAGTTTTCAGATATCTAAAAGGGTGCCATAAGGAGGAGGGAGAAAACTTGTTCATCTTGGCCTATGGGAATAGAACAAGAAGCAATGGGCTTAAACTGCAGCAAGGGAGATTTAGATTGGACATTAGGAAAAAGTTCCTAATTGTCAGGGTAGTCAAACACTGGAATAAATTGCCCAGGGAGGTTGTGGAATCTCCGTCTCTGGAGATATTTAAGAGTAGGTTAAATAAATGTCTATCAGGGATGGTCTAGACAGTATTTGGTCCTGCCATGAGGGCAGGGGATTGGACTCGATGACCTCTCAAGGTCCCTTCCAGTCCTAGTATTCTATGTTTCCATGATTGTTTTATGCTTTCGTGATGTCTTTCCACACTTGGAGCGAGCTATGGGAGTGAGGCATTCATGTGTAATCAGTAACATGCTTTTCATAGGTATATGCTATGAATGCCATGTAAAAAACAGATTCCAGACAGTTGCATGAACATGCCCATGCATGTGCGTGCGCACATCCATCCATCCATCCAGCCATCCATCCAGCCATCCATCCATCCAGGGGGGAAATATGTGAGCGGGACATCAAGCTGAGAAACCAGTCTTGGCACCTTGTGTGTTTACCTGAACCTATATTTGTGTGCATGCATCTCTTTGCATATTTTTATATTTTGTGAAAAGATGTCATGTACATCATAGAATATAAACTGGAAATTTACATCCTGTTTGTCCCATACAATGTTGTGCTAACTGTACAACCTAAGATCTAACCTGATATTATTAGTGTAGAATAGAGATGTGGTAGCTAGAAAGATTACAGAGAAAATTTTAATTGCAACTGCCTTGCCAGATATGAGCCCAATTAGCAATTTGCTGATGAATACATATTTTCCTATACAGCTCTTAGGCCTCCTTTCTTAAAAGTACTAGAGCCGACTATCATTGCAATCTTTCCTGGTTTTGATCTGTCCACAGGTGGTTAGTAAGTACTTTCCCTCTGACCAAGCCACAGATTTTATTGAGGCCATACTGGATGGTATGCTGTCTGCTAGTCCCTCCTGTGCCACAGCAGCCGGTCTGTGGATGAAGATCATCCTGAAGGAGTGTGGAGGTGCCATGCTGGATGAGGTAAAATAGAAGCTGGAGAGGTTTTTCTGGCTAACCTGCAGGCTTTCAGGTCTTTGCCATCATTTGCAGTGAACACAAGTCTTGCTGTTTCTCCCCCTGGGATTGGAAGTTAATTCCATCTGTGTTCCTATCCTGAGTCAGGCAATGGGGGAATCAACAGCAGAAGACAGAGATAATCTAACGGTACATCTGCACTAGCTCGTTAGTTCGAGCTAGGTAGGGTAATGAGGGCAAGCGGAGTTGCAAATGAAGCCCGAGATTTAAATATCCCGGGCTTCATTTGCATGTTCCCTGGCACCACCATTTTTAAATCCCCCTTAGTCCGAACTCTGTGCCCGCGGCTACATGCGGCATGGACTAGGTAGTTCAAATTAAAGATCCTAATTCGAACTACCGTTACTCCTCATGGAATTAGGATCTTTAATTAGAACTACCTACTCCGTGCCGCATGTAGCCGCGGGCACGGTGTTCGGATTAAGGGGGATTTTAAAATGGCAGCACCCGGGAACATGCAAATGAAGCCTGGGATATTTAAATCCTGGGCTTCATTTGCAACTCTGCTTGCCCTCATTACCCTACCTAGCTCGAACTAACGAGCTAGTGTAACCGTACCCCAAGTGAAAAGGAAGATGCTTGATTATTTGTCTATCTTGTTGTCACAGTTTCCAGCCATGAAAGGCTTGGAAAAATTAGACTCCGAGTAAAATGCAAAAAGAGAATATCCGGCCCCAAGAGACAAGCTAAGTGAACTACATCTTAGGGCCTCAGATAATGAGGGGTCTCTAAAAATACCCCAAAATTGCTAGTTTTTACTTGCCTCTTTGCCTATGTACAGATAGATAGATAGATAGATAGATAGATAGATAGATAGATAACTTTATTATTTCTATTTTCATTTTCCTTTCTGTTAGAATAATACATGTTTTTTTTGGAAATGCAATGAGGCCTCTTTAACTTGACATAGCTTCGGGCCTCAGCATGTCTTAACCCGGTGTTGCAGCCAGGTATGCGCAGAGATATGTATAATTTTTGTGGGTTAAATCTATGCAGCCATGTCTAAATACTTGTTTTTTGAAGGGAGGATTTTCTACAAGAACAGCAAATTGCTAAACGACTAAATAAACGTTTTGGTTCTGCAGAATGAATGGAGAGAATGGAAAAGGGACATTTTTTCTGGTTTTACTCTGTCCAGGTGTCAGATATCCTGAGTAGAATATATATTTATATGCCTACCATCAAGCAGGGTAGCTTGAGGCAGTTCCTGGTGGAGTCAGTGTCCATTCTTGCTCACCATCACCTAGAGGCAGTGATCTTCAGCCTCCTCATCAAACATCTGCCGATGGACAGGTATATACTGCTCCTTACAGTGTTCATTTTGGTAACCATGGATCCCACGGCTTCACTGGAAGATGTAAGGCTTCATTTAAGCCACAGACAGTTTGAGATCATTCCTAAAGGTTAATAGCTTGGGTCTTTCTGCAGAAAGGTCCAAGACCATGTCAAGGTGGGTGCAGGGAGAAATTAAGTGTCATTCTGTTTCCATTAATTAATAGTTGCTTTGGCATCCTAAAGACTTCCCTTTACTGGCATCACTGGAGTGGATTTTTGCCTCTCCAGACCCCTGAACTAACATCACCCTGGAAATTGCCAGTGACTGTTCGTTTTCTGGTAGCATGAAAGCTTCAAATCCAAATTCCTGGCTGATTAGCCAGGATAGGGTACCAGGCTTTTGGTATCAGCAAGGGTATGGCTGCTGGAATGGAGTTGTCATTCTTGGTACTTAAAGACAGGGCGGTAAGCATATCTATCATTTCATTCAAACATCCCTAGCTGAATTATCAGTCATCAGTGCTGGAATCTAAGAACATAAGAACGGCTGTAGTGGGTCAGACCAAATGTCCATCTAGCCCAGGACCCTGTCTTCAGACAGTGGCCAATGCCAGGTGCCCCATAGGGAGTGAACAGAACATGCTCATTCTGGCAAATAGAGGCCAGGGAATGCCATTTGTGAAGAGGTCATGGGCTAGCCACAAATATTTGTTCTCGTAGTTGTACATCCAGTTAGTAGGAAGATCATTTTTCTTTCTTCAACTTGTCTCCCAGGCCCCAGATCTTTGGGCATCATATGCTCATGATTCCATATCTACTGAGAAGTAGGAAAACAGGAACTGTGATTAGAGCTCTGTGTCCTTTCCTTCTGAAGTCTAGCATTAATGGTTATGGTGCAGTAAGACTAGGGTTGTGTCTATACAGCACCCTAAACTTGAAATAAGATGCACAATTTGCACTCCGCAAATTGCGTATCATATTTTGCGTAGCCTATTTTGTAATGTGGTGCTTCTACACAGCACCAAATGTCGAAATAATGCGCTATTTCAAGCCATCCCTTATCCCTCATGCAACAAAGTTTCTTGGGATGGCAAAATAGTGTGCCCATTATTTTGAAAAATATTTCAAAATAACGGGCTGCTTGTGTAAATGTGGGGTAGCTATTTCGGGATACCTCCAGGATCCCAAAATAGTCATGCACTGTAGAAATGTAACCTGAAATGTAACTTAACTTAGTTCTGTAACTAGAAACTCAATATGTAAAACATGAGGACCATATAAGGAGGACAGCACTCTGAACTTGCTCATCATAGGCAGGGCTTGACAAATAATACAATCTACTCACCCATGGCGTGTAGATTGTAACCTGGAAGAGCCGGGTTCGGGCGACCTGTGCATGCGCAGAACGATCTGTGCATGCACAGTTCGCCGGACAGCGCGGTTGGTGAGCCCTGATCATAGTCAAGGAGAAAATGTGTTCTTTACTTGAATATGATGCATATAGTCAGAGCCACAAAAGTCTCCAGGGGGTCACATATAACTTATGTTAAATTGCAGTGACACCACTGAGCTGTGGAGATCTCTGGGGACAGATCCCTTGCTCGCCCCTCAAGTCCTAAAGGTCCTAATAGAAAAAATAAAGACTCCAACAAGCCAAGAAGGAAGGATGACCTCAGAGACAAAAACTGACCTGCATTTAGCAGCTGCTGTACCTCTCACAGTAAGTTAGACGACAGACATGTATTTCTCTGCCTTGTGACAAACATGCTGATGGAAAGCTAGATGAGTGGTATAATATTGTCATATGGGCACTTCTTTTCTGAAGTACTGTTTCCTGGATTCCAGCTGTGCTTTCTGTGGAACAACAGATGGCAGATTTAGAGTATGTGGCTGATTCACTTAATACTATCTGGCAATTAGAAAGTCTTTGAATCAGATTTCTTACAGTGCTTTGCAGATGTTTTGTACAACTCACAACATGCTTTGATAGGTCGTACACATTTTTACAGCTATGGGACGCTAAGGCACACATGGAGTGAATTGCTCTCGGTCATTCATCAAGTTAGTGACAGGAGTGAGAATTTAGTCCAGCAGGTATCAGAAGGGGAGAGAGTGTGATAGTGTTAGGAAGAGACCTCTTCTTTTACCATGCTCTCCTTTCAGGCAACATGTGCCATCTTTGAAGTGGTGTCAGCATTGCAGCTGAGCAAAACTGTGCAGGAGCTGTTCCCGGAGTTGTTTACTGTTCTCCTGCAGCAGATCAGCCAAACCCTAAGACAAAAGATGCCTTTGCCCAGGATGAGCAGCCGAAGGAGGTTATTCAGAAAAGGACAACAACTATGTGAGGGCAACCCTTGCAGGTAATTAGAAGAAAGGGAGCAAAACAAAGAGAATCCCAGTCCATTTGTGTGACACTCCCCAGGAGTTCTCAGGGTTATGAGGCACCTTACCATCACCTGCTTTTAATATGAGAAAGTCTTGTTTGTGCTTGCTATAGGTCAGTTCCCTGAAACCACCAACCTCTGGCAATACAAACACTACTATCTAGGCCTCCTCAGGCCTCAGTCTCTTTGTCCTCTCTTTCTGACTACAGCTTAGAGAATCTCTATCAACGGATTCTCCTCTAAGAGAAGTCTCCCTGCGATGTACGTGCATCTCCGCACCAATCAGCGTTCCCCCATCTCTTAGTTTAAAAACTGCTCTACGGCCTTTTAATGTTTAGTGCCAGTAGTCTGGTTCCACCCTGGTTTAGGTGGAGCCCATCCTTCCTGTATAGGCTCCCCCTCTCCCAAAAGTGTCCCCAGTTCCTGATAAATCCAAACCCCTCTTCTCATCCACGCATTGAGACTCTGAAGCTTTGCCTGCCTACCTGGTCCTGCGCGTGGAACTGGAAGCATTTCCAAGAATGCCACCATAGAGGTCCTGGATTTCAGTCTCTTTCCTAGCAACCTAAATTTGGCCTCCAAGACATCTCTCCTACCCTTCCCTATGTCATTGATACCTACATGTACCACGACCACCGGCTCCTCCCCAGCACTAGACATAAGTCTATCTAGATACCTCGAGAGATCCGCAACCTTTGCACCAGGCAGTCAAGTGACCATACAGTTCTCCTGGTCATCACAAACCCAACTATCTATGTTTCTAACGATCGAATCACCCACTACTAACACCTGCCTCTTCCTAACATCTGGCATTCCCTCCCCCTCAGAGGTATCGTTGGTGCGAGAGGATACCGCAACATCCTCGGGAAGGAGGGTCCCAACTACGGGATGGTTTCCCTCTGCTCCCATTGAATTCTCTGTTCCCTTGAGACTTTCATCCTCCTTAAGAGCACTGGGACTCTCAGACTGGAGGTGGGACAGTACTACAGTGCCCTGGAAAGTCTCATCAACATAGCTCTCTACCTCTGTTAGCTCCTCCAGTTCAGCCACCCTGGCCTCCAAAGCCCGAACTCGGTCTCTGAGGGCCAGGAGCTCCTTGCAACAGGTGCACACATACGCCACTCGCCCACAGGGCAGGTAATCATACATGTTACACTCGACGTAATAAACAGGATAGCCCCCACTCTGCTGCTGGGCTTCTGTCTCCATTTTTTTATGAATAAATTTAAGTAAAAACTGGGCTTATTAAATCTCTGGAATATAGATTATTATAAAAGTTAGGTTTAAAGAAGATCAGAAGTCACTAGTGCCCTCTAAACTCCCACTCCAAAGTCCCTCTCCAAGCTCCCTGTTCGCGGACTCACAGGCTTATATAGCTCTGGTAGCCCCTCCCCCCACTGAGGCTCAGCCAATTAACATAGGCTTCTAGATTTCAAACCTTTTAGAAGCTCCTTCAAACAAACAAACAAACAAACAAACACCAAACTAAACCAAACAGAGAAACACAAGCTCAGCACACACTGCCCTGCTTACACTTATACTTTAGAACTCAGCTCTGGAAAACATACAACACTTAGATGTATTTATAGGGAAAACAAGAACTGGTATATTATCAAAGAACAGAGATGTCAGTGATAATGAGTTAGAATACAGGCAAAAAATGGTTAGAGCCCTGCGCGAATACAAACATCTACCCCTGGACACGGAGATCTGCAGATAGACATTGGGTTCTGCACATCCACAGGGCTCTGCTCCCAAGAGCCATTGTGACCAACAGAGAGGCGCATGGCCCTGTCATGCCTGGGAACCAGTGTCCTGCACCAGCAGCTCCTCCCATCCGCACTGCTGTGTGGTGTCAGTTGAAGGGCACACATTGCTCTGTGTCTCGCAGGTCCACCTGCTGCTCTTTTAAGGGTAGCCAAAACTACATCAGGGTTATTTTCAGGCCCCACTTTGCAGAACGCTACCTTCTGTGGCTGGTTTCCATTTCCTGTCATAAACTCTCCAAACTTCGGAGGAGTCGTTGCCCGTGTTGAGACTTTCTTGTCTGTACATACCGATGTGTAGACTATGTGCAGTGTTTTAATCCGCCTGTCCATGCATAGCACCGTTACATTATATCTCAGCTTTCTAGTCCCTCCTCCAGATGGAGGGAAAGTGTTTCCATTCAGAGAACTCCCTTTGAAAGGCTCTCCTAGCATTTGTCTCTTTTGCTCTCTGTTTCCCTCAAACACTCCTCTGTGTGTCCCTTTAGGCAGATTCCTTATTAATGGGATAATAGGTTTGTTGATTCTATAGCCCCACTCTAGCCAGGCAATCAGGTACATTTCTATCCAATTAGGCTTTCTCTGGGGAAGCTAATTAGTACTAGTAGTTACCAGAGTGCTGACCCCAAGTACAAGCTCTCAGCACCCTGTCACATCTCGCTGGAGATAGGGCCCCAAAATATCCATTAGTGATCACTAATCTCTCTGTGTCCCAGCTTTTGGGGTCTGATTGTGAATTTTTTCCATATTACTGTACTGTGCTAGTGCCCATACGCCTTGCAGATAGGAGAAAGTGACTGCAAAATGTTGTCCATAGCAACACTAGTAATATGAGATGTATGAGACTGAAATACCTCCTGGAATTAAGTCCTTCCAAAAACAGTGGTCCCCAGGATACTGTCAATGGATGAACTGTCAATGAACAACAGACCTGACAAGTAACTGGGGTTTCCTGACTGCTTAGGCTGTGCCTTTCTATTGGTTACTACAGTTCTGTGCCTCTTTTCCCCCAGGCTTTCTATTGAAGCATTAGAGGCTGTGCTTTTCAAGGCTGTGAATGAGAAGCTGATAAGAACACTCTGGAAGCAGAGAACTTGGATGCTTCTTGAAAATCCGCAGACTCACCACGAGGGGGTGTGTTTGCTGGTGAGGTAAGAGATCTAGGAGACAGCATTTCATCCTCAGGGATCGGCAACAAATAGAGTGACTGACAGGGAACTTTCAGGTATAGCTTTGTGTGGGGTGTCCTGGGTGAGAAACACAGAGCTTCCATGCGTAGGTTTTAGAGTTGTATGGTCATAGCAGCTAAGCTTTTGAAGTGCACAGTCTGCCCCATAAGTGGTTCCTTTTGTCTTCCAGTGTTCTGCAAAGATCTGGACTAATAACAGTGGAGATCATACAGAGCCTCCTCCCCTGGGTAAATTCCCCATCAGAAAATCAGCGAGGCACCAGCACAGCTTTCTTTGCTCAGGTATGAGCAGTTCCACCATTAGGCTGTTATCTGTTGTTTACCTTTCTCTGAGGAGTTGTACAGTTCACTTCATAGGAATTCATTTTAGATAGTAGAATGTGTCCTTTGTAAGGAAATCTCACAAGGAACTTCATTACACCTTTCTTAATCATTTTCTCTTTGTTATTTTTGGGGTCTATACTAGCCTGGCCTAGCTGCCTATTCTAGTTGCTGGTTAAGAGAGAGTGAGAAAGATATAGATAGGCTACGTCTACATTGGCAAGATTTTGCGCAAATAAGGTATGTCTAACCTACAGCACTAATTCAATTTAACTTAATTCGAATTAGTTAATTCGAAATAAGCTAATTCAAATGAGTGCATCTAGACCTAAAAACTAATTCGAATTAGCATTTTGCTAATTCGAAATAGCATGTCCACATTGAGTGGACCCTGAACCGAAGTTAAGGCTGGCCAGAACCAGTGCCGTCAGGGCATCAGGTTAGGACTTAAGGTGTGGAGCTGCTTCCTCAGGCTAGCCGAGGGCTGTGCTTAAAAGGACCCGACCCCCACCCCGGACAGACAGTTCTCAGGATTCCCCGCTTGCTTGTCTAACTCGATGGGGACAGCAAAGCAGTCCTGTCTTGGAGTGCCCTGAATGCCCTCGGCACATTACAGCACTCGACCATCAGCCCGGCTGCACTTGCCGCAGGCTGCCATCTGGGGGAGGTCAATCAGGGGGCTGTCAGGATCCAGGAGGCCCTACAGGAAAGCTTCCACCCCGAGGAGCCCGCAGAGCCACCCCAGTCCTCCCCATCGGGGGCTCGTGCCCCATTCCTCCCTCACCTCCTTCCACTTACCCTTCCCGAGCCCCCTCTTCCTGATGTAAAAAATAAAGGACACGTGTTCAAAAATAGAAACTCCCTTTATTTAACAAAACTGGGGGCGGGGGGGGGGGTGAGTTAACCTCTGGGGGACTGGGAAAAGGAGGTGGGAGAGGGGAAGAAAGAGGGTGGGAGAGGGGAGGTGGAAACCTGGGAGGAGGGAGCTGGAAGGGGGAAGCCAGGGGAAGAAGGAGGAGGGGAAGTATAAAACTATGGTACGCCATATCTTCAGAACTGTGTACAGATGTGGTCTTCTCACCTCAAAAAAGATATGGCCTTGGAAAGGGTTCAGAAAAGGGCAAGTACAATGATTAGGGGTTTGGAACAGGTCCCATATGAAGAGAGGCTAAAGAGACTGGGACTTTTCAGCTTAGAAAAGAGGAGACTGAGGGGGGATATGATAGAGGTCTATAAAATCATGAGTGGTGTGGAGAGGGTGCATAAAGAAAAGTTCTTCATTAGTTCCCATAATATAAGGACTAGAGGACACCAAATGAAATGAATGGACATCAGGTTTAAAACTAATAAAAGAAAGTTCTTCTTCACACAAAGTTCTTCTTATAGTCAACCTGTGGAACTCCTTGCCACAGGAGGCTGTGAAGCCTAGAACTATAACAGAGTTTAAAGAGAAGTTAGATAAATTCATGGAGGTTGGGTCCGTGGAGTGCTATTAGCCAGGGGGTAGGAATGGTGTCCCTGGCCTCTGTTTGTGGAAGGCTGAAGATGGATGGCACGAGACAAATCGCTTGGTCATTGTCTTCGGTCCATCCCCTCTGGGGTACCTGGTGTTGGCCGCTGTCGGCAGACAGGCTACTGGACTAGATGGACCTTTGGTCTGACTCAGTACGGCCATTCTTATGTTCTTATGTTCTAAGCGCAGGGCTCAGGGTCGGGGGTCTCACTGGAACAACTTGATTTTCATGCAAACCTGCTCCTGGATTTGGATGTGGCCTTTGGTGGCCAGGCTGGCAGCTATCCTGCCCTAGACGGCTGCATTCCTGTGCCTAGTGTGGAGGTCGTGGATGCTGGAGGCCTCCCCCCCAAACCTCGATAATGTCCACGATCTCCGCACTAGACCACGCGGGCGCCTGCCTCTTGTGGCCCTGGGCAGGCTCCTAGGAGCCGCCAACCTGGTCCTGGGAAGAGGCGGAGGGCTGGGTGGCAGCGGGTGGCTGGCTCATGCCATGCCAGGTGCAGGGTCTGCTGGCTGGGTGCTGGCAGGCTTGCAACTGGCACAGGCACTGTAGCCAAACCGTGCCCCTTTAAGGGCTCTGGGGCTGGGAGAGGGGCAGAAAAGTTTCCCTGGTTTGGCCCAGAGTGGCCATCAGGGCAACCTGATTAGGGTTAGCCTCCAACTAGTTCGAATTAAGTGGCTACACAGCCCTTAATTTGAACTACTTAATTCGAACGAGGCGTTACTCCTCGTAGAATGAGGTTTACCTAGTTCGAATTAAGCGCTCCGCTAGTTCGATTGAAATTCGAACTAGCAGTTTGTATGTATAGCCGCTATTAAAGTTAATTCGAACTAACGGCTGTTAGTTCGAATTAACTTTGTAGTGTAGACATACCCTATACTTTTAACGTGAGAGTTTTTGCGTTAGAATATTTGCGCAACAGAGCGTCTACACTGGCATGTGCTGTTGCGCTAAGAGGCGCTTTTGTGCAAAATCATCCGTGCCAGTGTAGACGCTCTCTTGCGCAAGAAAGCTCCGATGGCCATTTTAGCCATTGGGCTTTCTTGCACAAGAAATTAATGTGGCCTGTCTACACTGGCCTCTTGCGCAAGAACAGTTGCACAGGAGGGCTTTTTCCTGAGCGGGAGCATCATAGTTTTTGCGCAAGAAGCACTGATTTTAGACATTAGAATGTCAGTGTTCTTGCGCAAGAACTCCCCGCCAGTGTAGACAGGCAGCTGCTTTTGCGCAAAATCATGCCAATGTAGATGTAGCCATAGAATTTGAGTTACTAGACCTTTTCTGACAATTCCTAGGGCTAATACTAACCAACAGCTCCTGATTTTGGTCTAGCTCAGCAAATCTTCTAAATGAATCTAGTGTCCTAATACTATAAAATAAGCAACATACAAATACATTAACATCTATCTTAGATTCTCATTAATGTAGAATAATAGATTCATAGAACATTCGAACTGGAAGGGATCTTGAGAGGTCTTCGAGTCCAATCCCCAGCCATCACGGCAGGACCAAGCACAGTCTAGATCATCCCTGACAGGTGTTTGTCTAACCTGCTCTTAAATATTTCTAGTGATGCAGATTCCACAACCTCCTGAGGCAATTTATTGCAGGGTTTAACCACCCTGACAGGCAGGACGTTTTTCCTGCTGTCCAACCTAAACCTCCCTTGATGTAATTTAAGCTCATTGCTTCTTATCCTATCCTTAGAGGCCAAGGAGAACAATTTTTCTCCATCTTCCTTAAAACATCCTTTTAGAAACTTGTATTATCTGAGTACTTCAAAATGATAATGTAGTATCTGAGTGCCTCAAAACTCTTTAAAAGTATGTATCCCTACAATACCCCTGTGAGGCAGGGAAACACTATTAGTCCCATTTTGCAAAGAGGAAACTGATGCACAGAAGGCCTAAGTGACTTGCCCAACATCATCTAGGAAGTCTTTGAGGGTGCAGGAAATTGAACTGGAACCTCCTAAGTCCTAGGCTGCTAACTACTGGAGCATCCTCCCTCTCCACAGCCTTGCTATAACGTCTGTGTCATATTTCACATTTACGCTAAGTCGCTATTTTAGAGGCTCATCTGGTGGTTCTAGGAATCTGTTTGTGCCCCAAAATCTTTCTACACCCCACCTAGGAAAGGAGTCACAAACGTGGGTTTTCAAGGTCTGCCTAGAGAGGCCTCATGAAAGCTGCCAATCAGAGCCCAGCTGGCTCAGATATATGGAGCTACAGGGCTTTATTAGGTCAGTTTCTTTCAGGAAGTGGAGGGCCAAGAAAGGATGCTATTCTCTGGCCAAACCAATTCACAGGGGTTTATTTCAGGCAGCATTTTCTGAAGCTGAATTTGCAGAGAGAGAGTCCTTACGAGCCTTAAACATATAATTTGAGGGAGAAACTGAAAGTGGCCCCATAGGAAGAACCCAAGGAAAAAGTAGCAATGAACTGAAATGAAGCAATGACTCGCTGCTATTTCTAGGTTGGAACCAAGAGTAGTGGGCAGGCCCAGGTTCCCCAGTGGCATAAACCCGATGAAGGGGACAGGGCTTATGGAGAGGTTGAACAAAGAACAGAATATAAAGGGTCCAGAGTTGGGGCTGAAGACCCTAGTGAGGGCAACAGGACCTAAAAGGCATTTGTTTGGACTTTGGGACTTGGCCAGAGGGCTGAGCCATGGAAGACTCACTAAGATCGACTGGCAGGATGCACCTGGGCGAGAAAAGGACTGTGGTATCAAATGCAGTCACTGAGAGGCTCTCAAGGGATGAGCAATCACCCATTATAGTGCCTAAAAGGAAAAATCCATGTTTTTAACACAGTACTCATTCATATAGAATAATAAATTACAGTGTATTACGTGTCTCCTCAAATTATATTCGCTATCTTAATGAACATATTAGAGCTAATGGACATGTTGATTTTATTTCAGCTAATGACTGATCCCATACTCAGGGAGAAGAAGTTGCTTAAGTCTGTCTTACACATCTTAGAAGAAAGGTTAGAGGACAACTACTGGATTGTCCGTCGAATGGCTGTAAGAGGCCTGGGAAATGTAGTCTATGGGGCACCTGAGAAGGTAAGATAGAATACTGAATACAATGCAGCATAACTAGAGAAACTAAAGGAAACAATTGCTCAGGATTTACAGAGGCCATGCACAATGCACTAGGCCAACTTCTGCTCTCTCATACCCCTGTAACCTCTTTGCAGTCAATACACAGCAGGTTGGTTCCCTTGGTAAGCTGGGCATAAGGAAACAATATGTACTTAATATGATCATATGTAAATGTATACTCCTAGGAATGAAGAGTGTAGGCCATACTTCCAAGATGAGAGATTCTATTCCAGGAAACAGAGACACTAAAAAACTCAAATCATGATAGATAATCAGCTGAACGTAAGCGCCCAGTACAAAGCTGTGACCAAAAGAGCTGAGGTGATCCTCGGAGGCATAGACAGAGGGATTCTGAATAAGAATAAAGAAGTTATTTTACCTCTGCTTATGGCACTGGTGTGAGAACTGTTAGAATACTATGTCAAGATCATGCCTGCAATTCAAGAAGGATGCTGATAAATTGGAGAAGAGTCACAAGAATTTTCAAAGGGCTAGAAAATGTGCCTTTAGATTCAATGGGGGGGGGGGGGGGGAGGAATGAAGCTAAACTAATTCAGACTGATAGTAAGGCATACATTTTAATGGTAATTTTAATCATTGGAACCATTTACCAAGGGTTGTGGTGGGTTCTCTATCAGTAGCAACTTTAAAAACAAGATGGGCTGTTTTTCTAAAAGAGGTGCTCTAGTCAAACAGACATTATTTTGGGGAGGTTCTGTGTTGTGAAGGAGGTCACAATGGTCCCTTTTGGCCTTCAAATCTAAGTAATTAGAAATCTAATAGGATTACATAGGTGTAATATGGCACAGAGTTTGGCTTATTGTAGCTAGTACCTGATGTAAAATATAGCTATAGGTCACTAGGGGGCAGATGAAATTCCCACTGCTTCATAATTGCTAAAAAAACATATTAGAAATGTGGTTAGTGGAAAGTGTTTTTTAATGTCATATGTCTGAACAGGTGAAAAAGTACAAGAAGTTTCTTCTGGAGACACTGATCAGGACTTTAGAAGAGACTTTCAGTTTTGAAATCATTATCGAATGCATGAAGGCACTGGCCAAAGTCCTGAAGGAGCTGAAAGGGAAGGACATAGGTTCTTCCTTCAGAGACCTCACCATACAGATCCGGAAGTACTTCGATAATGTACGTGAACAGAAGCCTTCAACCCCAGTTCAGCTGACATTGATGAGGCTCCATTTACAATGCATGATGTGTCCTCACTGGGCATTGTTCATGTCAGAATGAAGTGATTTTAGGCCTTAGGGAAGAGATGTGTTTTATGGCGGAGCAGAGAATTAAGAAAATGAGGATGCCATCCCTGCTCCTTCAGTCTCACCCTTCTGTTCATCTTTATTTCCAATGAGAATGGCAAAGGAAGTATGAATACTAGATTAGGTAGCTGCATAACAAGGAAAATGGGCATACAGGGTGTAATGGACTGTTTTGGGCCTGCTCCATACGATTTTTATGTCACCTGGTTGAAATTATTCCATTTTGCAGAGAAGTTTGAGATTTCAAATTTTGGTTTTGTTCCTATTTGGGGGACACACCCCCCAGCCCAAATTTCAAATCTCTTTGTGAAACAGTAATACTATTCTCAACCCAGCTCTACTGGGAGCCTTGCCTGAGGGCAGTCTACTGGCAGACTATGCTGGAGACAGGGAACCTGGAAGCACTGGGAATTAGAGGTACACATTTCCTGGCTCCTTGTCAGCCTGCCAAACAGGCTGTTCTGAAGGTGAGGGCCAGGAAGCCCAAGATCTCAGTTAGCCTGCTAGATGGGTCACCAAGAAGCTGACCAAGTACCCCTACTTGGCTTCTGGAAGAATTTTGTCAAAATTGAACTGTCTTCAAAGTATTTTGAAGAATCAACACATTTGGCCCAAACTTGATTAATTCCAGTTCTTCTAAACTTCTGTAGTTGGAATCACTCTACTCTAATGTAGAAGAGACAGCTGTGCTAGATACATGATGTGGTTATCTCTTCGTTACCAACCTGTGTGGCTTTCTTGGCTATAGAAGGACAACACTCTTCGTGCATTGGCCTTTGTCCTGTTTGGTATCCTGGCCGGCTCTGCAAAGAGAAAATGGAAGGACTATTTTGCCAAGCAGGTTAGACAGAGCTGGGTCACGCTTCTGCTGCACCTGCAAGATCCAAGCCCTGAAGTTTCAATGGTAAGAATGACAGTGACTTAAATACTAAGCAAAAAGAATCTTCCTCCTGTTGCCAGGGGAGCTCTGCTATTCCTTCCTGCAGTGGAGACCTAAATTCTTCCCTCAGTTCATTGCCCTCCTTTTGAGTCAATCCCAGACAGGCTGGTCCTTAGCAGCCAGGGTTGTCTCACTGGAGTTCAGGATAGGTCATGGGTCTGATCCCAAGAGTTCATTCCTGCCTATCTCTGCACCCCACGTTCCTGCCTCCCCACAACAGAGGAAAGATCACAGCTATGCCTAGTGAAGCAGCTTTCATAGCTACATCTGTTCTGAAAAAACATTGCTGCTATCTCCAGTTTTCAGTATTATAAAATCATAGAACCATAGGTTTGGAGGAGACCTCAGGAGGTCACTGAGTCCAACCTCCTGCCCAAAACAGGACCAGCCACAACTAAACAATCCCAGCCAGGGCTTTGTCAAGCTAGGACTTGAAAACTCTAGATTTAGAGGTTCCGTTGCCTCCCTAGGTAACCCATTCCAGTGCTTCACCACCTTCCTAGTAAAATAGTTTTTCCGAATATCCAACCTAGACCTCCCCCACTGTAACTTGAGACCATTGCTCCTCATTCAGTCATCTAGTACCACTGAGAACAGCCTCTCTCCATCCTCTTTGAAATCCCCCTTCAGGTAGTTAAAGCCTTCTATCAAAGCTCCCCTCACTCTTCTCTTCTGAAGACTAAATTATCCCAAATCCCTCAGCCTCTCCTTGTAAATCATGTGTTCCAGCCTCCTAATCATTTTTGTTGCCCTCCGTTGGACTTTCTCCAATGTATCAACATTTTTTAAGTAATGGGGTGCCCAGAATTGGATGCAATACTCCAGAAGTAGAATCCCTTTCCCCCTATTAAAGTCATGCTGGCATATTTTCTGTCTATTACTTCAGGGGAATCCCTTTTATTCTTGGGGTAGATGAGCAGTCAAGGACATGAGTTCCATTTGAATGAGCACAATACGTGTTATGGAACAATTCACTGGTGCAACCCTCTTTTTCAGGAGTGCAGAGCTACATTTCATCTCTGTGCCCCATTTTTGGGACTGAAGAGGCTCCAAACTATACTTAATGAGCATCTTAGTTGGAGAACCGAGCTGAACCCTGAGGAGCTCCAGATGGATATCTGCAGACACCTTGTGAGTGACCTATAGAATTATATGAGATTATTGACAGCATAGGCTTGTGATGTAGAAGCAGGGGGAATGTGTGATGGGCAATGTAAGTATCTATGGGTATGTCTACGCTACAAAGTTAGTTTGAACTAACGGACGTTAGTTCGAACTAACTTTCATAGGCGCTACACTAGCGCTCCGTTAGTTTGAATTTAATTCGAACTAGCGGAGCGCTTAGTTCGAACTAGGTAATCCTCATTCCACGAGGATTAAGCCTAGTTCAAACTTACTAGTTCGAATTAAGGGCTGTGTAGCCCCTTAATGCGAACTAGTGGGAGGCTAGCCCTCCCCAGGTTTCCCTGGTGGCCACTCCGGCCAACACCAGGGAAACTCTATGCCCCCCTCCCGGCCCCGGACCCTTTAAAGGGGCACGGGATGGCTACGGTGCCCGTGCCAGGTGCAAGCCTGCCAGCACCCAGCCAGCAGACCCTGCACCTGGTGCGGATCGAGCCACCCACCCGATGCCCCCCAGCCCTCCCCCTCTTCCCGGGACCAGGCTGGCGGGTCCTGGGAGCTTGCCCGGGACCGCAAAAGGCGGGCTCCCTCCTGGGCTAGTGCGGACATCGTGGACCTCGTCCACGATCTCCGCACTAGGCACAGGAAGGTGGCCGGCTAGGGCAGGAGAGCTGCCAGCCTGGCCACCCAGGAGCAGGAGTGCATGAAAATCAAGGTGGTCCACTGAGACCCCACGACCCTGAGCCCTGAGCATACAATGGCCATCCTGGGTCAGACCAAAGGTTCATCTATCCCGTAGCCTGTCTGCCGACAGCGGCCAACCCTAGGGACCCTGGAGGGGATGGACCGAAGACAGTGACCAAGCCATTTGTCTCGTGCCATCCCTCTCCAGCCTTCCACAAACTTTGGGCAGGGACACCTCTCCTACCCCCTGGCTAATACCACTCCATGGACCCAACCTCCATGGCTTGATCTCACTTCCCTTTAAACTCTGTTCTAGTTGTAGCCTTCACAGCCTCCTGCAGCAAGGAGTTCCACAGGTTGACTCTGTGCTTTGTGAAGAACAACTTTCTGTTACTAGTTTGAAGCCTGTTACCCATTCCTTTCCTTTGGTGTCCTCTAGTCCTTCTTTATGGGAACTAATGAAAAACTTTTCTGTATGCACCCTCTCCACCCAACTCCTGCTTTTAGAGACCTCTATCCTGTCCCCCCTCCGTCTCCTCTTTTCTAAGCTGAACAGTCCCAGTCTCTTTAGCCTCTCTTCATATGAGACCTGTTCCCAACCCCTGATCATTTTAGTTGCCCTCCCCTCTGCCACCCTCTCTCTTCCCCTCTCCCACCCGCTTTTCCCAGTCTCCCCCAGTTTTGTTCAATAAAGACAGATTCCATTTTTGAACACAATTGTCCTTTATTTTGTACATCAAGAAGAGGGGCTAGGGAAGGGTAAGGGGAAGGAGTTGAGGGAGGAATGGGGTACGCGCCCCCGATGGGGAGGACTGGGCTGGCTCTGCGGGATTTTGGGGTGGAAGCTCTCCTGCAGCCCCCCAATTGCCCCATCTCCCCAGATGGCAGGCTGCGGCAAGTGCAGCCGGTCTGATGGCCAAGTGCTGTGATGTGCCCAGTGTGGGTACTCCGGGCACTCCAAGCCAAGACTGCTTTGCAAGCGGGGCACCCCTGAGAACTGTCTGTCCGGGGTGGGGGTTGGGACCCTTTAAACACAGCCCTCGGCTAGCCTGAGAGAGCATCTCCACGCTCTAAGTCCTCCTCTGATGCCCTGCCGGCACTGCTTCCGGCCATCCTTAAGCCCGGTTCAGGGTCCACTTAATGTGGACATGCTAGTTCGAATTAGTAAAATGCTAATTCGAACTAGTTTTTTAGTCTAGATCCGTTAGTTTGAATTAGCTTAGTTCGAATTAAGTAATTCGAACTAAGTTAGTTCGAATTAACGTTGTAGTGTAGACGTACCCTATTAGAGTGGGATACAGGACTGAGGGTGAGAGGAATGTAAATCTGCCATAGATTCCCACTTTCCCCACTTCTACACAGCCTCCTGTCCTTTCTTCTATTTACTTGTTTAAATTAAAAAAAAAAGTCTGAGTGAATCCAATAACTGACAGCAGTGGCATGAGGAACACAGACTGTTTACTTGTGGTTTGTAAAGGCATGTGTTGGCAGTCAAAGGGCATTTCTAGCCAGAGAGAGCTCATGTGTCCCTGATTTTCTCTAGGCCAAAGAGAAGGCTGAGCTACTGGAGAACTTTTACAAAAGCACCATCAGATACTTCCGCAGCAGCTGGGAAGAGATCCGGGCAGCTGCAGCCAAGTTAGCTGGTGAGAGAAAGTGTGCCGTGTCCCTTTTGGTATTCCCTTTGAGGTAGACAGAAAAAGTCCCTGTGTGCAGCACTGAGCTACTATTAATCTCTCCGTGCTGTGACTTCTCATGCATAAATGGAGATGTTAATGTTCTCCTACTTCTCCAGTGTGGTGTTAGGAGGAATTTGTAATTTGCAATAGAATGCTTTGAGATGGCGCAGTCATTTAGTAGCAGAGGCTGGCACACTGTCACGTAGGGTATGTTTATTCTCCGATCAAACTAGTGTGCTAAAAATAGAGTAGCTGTGGCAGGAGTAGCAGGAGGGGTTAACTATTCCAAGGATGATCCCATCCAAACCCAAAAGTCTGTTCTCAAGGTGGCTAGCTCCTCCGACTGCTTCTGTCATCTTACCTGCACTCTATTTTTAGTAGTCAGAGTTAGTGTGGACTCAAACTATAGACCTAAGCTCAGTGTTGTTCACTGTTCCTGACTGGTGCTTCATCACTGGGAGGTAGGCAGCCCACCGCCACACAGTGCCTGCTGTTGCAGGTTCCTGATTGCCTTGCCCAGGAAGCACTAGATTCCTCCCCTTTGGCCCTGTGCCATCCTTTCCTTAGCACACCCATGCAAGCCAGGCAAGCATTGTGGCCTAATTAATTTATCCAGGTGAGATCCTTGCTTAGTACGCACTTATTCCTGGCCCCAGCCCCTTTGTTCACACCACTAGATTAATACACTATCCTAGTATATCTCCAATAACTGACAGCAGTGGCAAGAGGAACATAGATTGTTTAAAGCAAATGAGGTTTTATGTAAACATTCTTAATTTTTTTCTCTTATTCTCTTCAGTGTGGACGCTAAACTTTTCTAGTATTGTCTTGCCTACAGCTCACCTTAGACTCACAATAGAAGCCAAAGGGCCAATGTTATCACCTTGCACTTAACAAGAGAAGGTTTTTTATTGATGTTTATTTTACACTGCTTATTTAGGCATCATCCTGGAACATACGGACACCAAGAATATGAAATGGCTGGACATGGAACATCTGTTGACCTGTAAGTAACAAATACAGGTGAAATCCTATTCATTAGTGAGTTATAAAGAAATTTAGCTGACAAGCAAGCAGTAACTGATACCACAGGTGTGAAGTGCATCAGCCACACATCAAAGGACAGATTCAGCTTTAGTCTGCTCTGAAAGAGGTACGTCTACACTACAGCGTTAATTCAAGTTAACTTAATTCGAAATAGTTAATTTGAAATAAGCTAATTCGAATTATGCATCTATACACAAAACCTATTTCAAAATAGCATTTTGTTATTTTGAAATAGCGCGTCCACACTGAGTGGACCCTGAACCGAAGTTCAGGCTGGCCGGAACCAGTGCTGGCAGGGCATCGGGTTAGGACATAGTGTGTGGGGCTGCTGCCTCAGGCTAACTGAGCTCCGTGCTTCACGGGACCCTACCCCCACCCCGAACAGACAGTTCTTGGGTTCCCCGCTCGCTTGTCTACCCCGATGAGGGACAGCAAAGCAGTCCTGTCTTGGAGTGCCCTGAGTGCCTGCACTCGGGACACCACAGCGCTCGGCCACATGGAGCCAGAGCTGCCCCTGGGCACACCGGTGCGTCTCGTAGGGTTGTTGCCATCAGCCCAGCTGCACTTGCTGCAGGCTACCGTCCGGGGAGTCCATCGGGGGGCTGTCAGGATCCAGGAGGCCCTGCAGGAGAGTGTCCACCCCGAGGAGCCCTCAGAGCCACCCCGGTCCTCCCCACCATGGGCTCGTGCCCCATTCCTCCCTCACGTCCATCTACTTACTCCTCCCTAGCCTCCCTTCCTGATGTCAAATAAAAGACATGTATGTTCAAAAATAGAAACTGGGTTTATTGAACAACAGGGTGAACCTCTGGGGAGACTGGGAAAAGGAGGTGGGAGAGAGGAATAGAGTGGGTGGGAGAGGGGAGGGTGAAACCTGGGAGGAGGAAGTTGGAAGGGAGAAGCAAAGGGAAGAAAGGAGAAGGGAAGATCAGGGCCCAAGGTTGGGGGTCTCACCGCACCAACTTGATTGTCATGCAAACCTGCTCCTGGGTTCGCATGTGGCCTTTGGTGGCCAGGCTGGCAGCTATCCTGCCATTGACGGCCGTGTTCCTCTGTCTAGTGCGGAGATCATGGATGCTGGGGCATCCCTCCCAAACCTGAATAAGGTCCATGATCTCCACCCTGGACCAGGAAGGCACCCGCCTTCTCCAGCCCCTGTCAGGCTCCTGGGTGCTGGCAGACTGCTCCTGAGGAGCAGTGGAGGGTTGGCTGCCAGTGCCTTGCTGGCTCACGTTTTGTGGCTACTGGCTCAGGGGCCCCGGTGGCCACTGCTGGCTCTTGGCTGGTAGGCTTGGATCTGGCACGGGCCAGGGTCTATTCCTTTAATGGCTCTGGGGCCAGGGGGAGAGGAGAGGAAGTTTTCCTGGTTGTGCCCAGAGTGGCCACCAGGGCTCCCTGGGAAGGGCTGGAGGCCCCCTATTTTGAATTAATTGTCTACACAGCACTTAATTTGAAATAGCTATTTCAAATTTGGTGTTACTCCTCGTAGAATGAGGTTTACCAAATTTGAATTAAGCGCTCTGCTATTTCGAATTAATTTCGAAATAGCGGTTTGCATGTATAGATGCTATTAAAGTTAATTCAAAATAACAGCTGTTATTTTGAATTAACTTTGTGGTGTAGACGTACCTGGAGGAAACTGCAGCCAGTGTGATATAAGTCAGTGCATCTCCTGGCTATCCTGGCAATGCCTCTTCCCAACCTGTGTGATCCACTCTTTGGGCTCCATCGGCTCCCTGGGAGCCACTTTTTGCTACCCCAAACTCCACACCATCAGATTTATTTCTGTCAGGAGATGTAAAATAACTTAAAAGCAGAAGCTATTGAGTCAATGGAGCACCTTCCAATTGGATGAGTTTCTGGTAGGGTCAGGGTCTCCCCTCTCCCCCCTCCTCCATCTCAGTTTGGAGCTTGGAAGGATCCCAATGGAGGAACCTAAAGCTTTGTTTGGACAGAGAGCTGCTGTAGCTTGGTACTCACTGGTACTAAATCTCCAGCTACTGCAGGCATAGGTGACTATATGAAAAGTGAGTCATATTCTCTGTAATTCCAGCTCTCCAGGTCCTACAGAATGACCCAAGTCCCATTGTCCAGCTGGTGGCAACTCAGGTCCTAAGAGACATCTGACCTGGATGAGTGCTCGGGGAATGAAGCACAGACAAATAGAACGAAGAGCTCCTGCTACCTTGTCACATCCATTGCTTCAGTGGGGCTTTCTGGAGAACAATGTGCTCTGTCTGTGCCAGCTTCTGTTTCAGCTTGGTGGTATGCGGCCAGCTACAGTGACTGAACGATATATCTGCTAGCTCTCTATGGGGTAAGGGAGTAGTATAAGGGCCCTACCATCAATCAAACATTAGCTCCGCCCCCTGAATCCGGAAGTCCCCTCCCCCCCCCGACTCCCCGGAAGTCCCTTCTCCCTTGTCACCGGCAGTCCCGCCCCTGGAGGGTAGTACATCCGGGTCGAGAGGGACAGGTGACCGGAAGTAAAAAGGATGTCATGTGACCCCCGTTAGGCCCGTCCCCTGTCACCGGAAGTCCCGCCCTTGGGGGTAATACATCCGGGGTCAAGAGGGGCAGGTGACCGGAAGTAAGGGGTGTCATGTGACCCCTCTAAGGACTTGCCCCACCTCCCTCTACCAATCAGGAAGGGCTTTCCCCGTAGGACCGCCCCGCGAACCGCTTTGACCAATGGGGGGGCAATTCCGGGACCGGATGACCCGCCCAGAAGTGGGTCATGTGACCCCTCTAAGAACTCGCCCCACCTCCCTCCACCAATCAGGAGGGGTTTTTTCCCTGTAGGACCGCCTCGTGAACTGCTTTGACCAATCGGGGGGCAGTTCCGGGACCGGATGACCCGCCCAGCAGTGGGTTGTGTGACCCCTCTAAGAACTCACCCTCCCTCCCTCTACCAATCAGGAAGGTTTTTTTCCCTGTAGGACCGCCCCACAAATCGCTTTCACCATTCGGGGGGTGCAGTTCTGGGACCCGTTGACCAGACCGGAAGCTGGTCGTGTGACCCCTCTAAGAGCTTCCCGTGACACCCTCTGTCAATCAGAGCATAGCACTTCCCCATAAGTTCTAGCGCCACACAAAAGAGGCCATCTTGTTCCAAGAGCGCGTGTTTCAGAGAGCGTGCAAACGCTGAGCGGAAACATGGACTCCTTCACCACCCCCACCAGAAGTTTGGAGTTTGTTTTGGTGACGAGGGCCTTCCACCACATGAGAAGAAAGCGCCACATCAGCAACAGTTCCGAGGACAAGGGAGAGGCGAAAAGGGGCCCTTTGCCCCCTCTGCTATTGGATACACCAGTATCATCCTTGGCGTTCTCTTCAATGCTTTGTATCAGTATTGAGCAAAAACAAGGTGGGCCCGGTTCGTCTTCCTCGTCCGATGCAATGCTGTCCCGGGTCTGACGGTCAGCTAGAAAGGCATCATCAAGCTGTCAAAAGATTGCCAGAAAGAAATAATGTAAGACGCTCTGGTCATTTTTTTTTTAAAGTTTTCAAAATCCCGGTTTCCTAACCCCATGATGCCCCAACTTCGATCTTTCATTTACCTATTTGGCTTCTTTTCCATGCGTCTTGTCCGACTCCTGGGAGCCATGGGCACCTTCTTCCTCCAGGCCATCTAGCTTGTCTGGCTGCATCGTGAGCGGTTGGGTTTCGGCGTCAGATATTGGTGTATCCATCAGCGGCTGGGCCAAAGGGCTCCCTTCAACTTCTCCTTCCTCCTCGGAACTGTCGCTGATGTAGCGCTTTCTTCTCGGCACCAAAACAAAGTTGGTGAAAGAAGCCATGTTTCCGCTCAGCGTTTGCACGCTCTCTGAAACACGCGCTCTTGGAACAAGAGGGCCTCTTTTGTGTGGTGCTAGAACTTACGGGGAAGTTCTATGCTCTGATTGGCAAAGGGTGTCACGGGAAGCTCTTAGAGGGGTCACACGACCCGCCTCCGGTCTGGTCAACGGGTCCCGGAACTGCACTCTCCGGATTGGTCAAAGCAATTCGTGGGGCGGTCCTACAGGGAAAAAACCCTCCTGATTGGTAGAGGGAGGCGGGGCGAGTTCTTAGAGGGGTCACACAACCCACTGCTGGGCGGGTCATCCGGTCCCAAAACTGCCCCCCAATTGGTCAAAGGAGTTCGCGGGGTGGTCCTACAGGGAAAAACCCCCTCCTGATTGGTAGAGGGTGGCGGGGCAAGTTCTTAGAGGGGTCACACGACCCACTGCTCGGCGAGTCATCGGATCCCAGAACTGCCCCCCCGATTGGTCAAAGCGGTTCGCGGGGCGGTCCTACAGGGGAAAAACCCTTCCTGATTGGTAGAGGGAGGTGGGGCAAGTCCTTAGAGGGGTCACATGACACTCCTTACTTCCGCTCACCTGCCCCTCTTGACCCCGGATGTATTACCCCCAAGGGCGGGACTTCCGGTGACAGGGGACGGGCCTAACGGGGGTCACATGACACCCGGTCAGCTGTCCCTCTTGACCCGGATGTACTACCATCCAGTGGCCGGACTTCCAGTGACAGGGGAGAAGGGAATTCTGGCGGTCAGGGGGCGGGACTTCCGGGGGCAGGGGGCAGGGCTAACGTTTGATTGATGGTAGGGCCCTTATACTACTTAGGGGATTACACATGCGGGAGGAATTCACTAAGGGTGGCTTTAATTGGCATTTAAACATCTAACTGTGGATTTTGGTGATTTCCTTTAGATATCCAGGGCCTTTAACTGTGCTTGTATTGTCCAGTCCCATAAGTTGCTGAGTGTCCTCAAACTCCCTCTGATGTTATTGGGAGTTCAGAACACTCTGCCCTTCAAAGAAGGTACTCAGCAGATATCATTCGTCCTCCAAATTTAGAGGCTATGATCCTCCACCTCATAGCAAAAGTTTCCTGAATAGTTAGGTTTCTAGTCTCTCTCAGCACTTTACTCTTGCCCTCCTGGGTTCTGGGCCTATGAGGAGTCACCAGACAACAGTTAGCAAAGGAGGGTAAAAGGCTGAGGGGGTCTGGGATATCATTGTCTGTGGTTCTCAATGGGGAGAGAATCTTCCTGTGATGGCTGAATATGGGAAGGGGATCAGTGTTTTCCCCTGTTGAATTGACACTTTCTGATAATTCACTATATTAGGTAATAGGAGTTCCCCTAATCTTGTGGTGTTTCCTGTTTTGGAGATTGTTTTCCATTCCATATCCAACAGCTTAATCCCAACCCATGTTATTATATTTATTAAGGGGCATTGTACAAATGCTGATGACTCTTTAAGTTTATTTCTCAGGTGCTGGCCATGCTGTGTCTCACAAACAGTCACCTGTAAATAACCCTCTCCTGTAAATAATATAGTGTTTGTTTTTACTGTGCACTTATCATTCGTCCTCCAAATTTAGAGGCTATGATCCTCCACCTTATAGAAAAAGTTTCCTGAATAGTTAGGTTTCTAGTCTCTCTCAGCACTTTACTCTTGCCCTCCTGGGTTCTGGGCCTATGAGGAGTCACCAGACAACAGTAAGCAAAGGAGGGTAAAAGGCTGAAGGGGTCTGGGATATCATTGTCTGTGGTTCTCAGTGGGGAGAGAATCTTCCTGTGATGGCTGAATATGGGAAGGGGATCAGTGTTTTCCCCTGTTGAATTGACACTTTCTGATAATTCACTATATTAGGTAATAGGAGTTCCCCTAATCTTGTGGTGTTTCCTGTTTTGGAGATTGTTTTCCATTCCATATCCAGCAGCTTAATCCCAACCCATGTTATTATATTTATTAAGGGGCATTGTACAAATGCTGATGACTCTTTAAGTTTATTTCTCAGGTGTTGGCCATGCTGTGTGTCACAAACAGTCACCTGTAAATAACCCTCCCCTGTAAATAATATAGTGTTTGTATTTACTGTGCACATGTTTCCAATTAAACTCTTTGAAGTATCTGTTTCAATTACTCAGGGGCCTGATTTCTTCTTTCAGAGTATGTCTACACTACAGCATTATTTCAAAATATCTTATTTCGAAATAGCGCGTCTACACACAAAATGCATTTTGAAATAGCCTTTTGCTATTTTGAAATAGAGCGTCCACACTGAGTGGACGGTGAATCGCATTTAAGGCCGGACAGAACCAGGTCCGGCAGGGCATCAGGTCAGGAGTTACTTCGTGTGGCTGCTGCCTGAGGCTGTCTGAGGCCTGTGCTTAAAGGCACCCCCCTGGACAGCCAGTTCTCAGGTTTCCCTGCTTGCTTGCCTACCTCCATGAGGGACAGGAAACCATTTTGTCTCTGTGTGCTCTGGTTGCCTTCACTCGGGACATCACAGCACTCTGCAACATGAAGCCAGAGCTGCCTCTGGGCACTCTGGTGCTTTTCATGGACGCGTTGCTGCGGACCTGTCTGAACTTTCTGCAGGCTGCCATCTGAGAGGTCCATCAGGGGGCTGTCAGTATCCAGGAGGCCCTGCGGGCGAGCTTCCATCCTGAGGAGCCCTCAGAGCCTCTCTGGTCTGCCCCACTGGGGGCTTGTGCCTCATTCCTCCCTCACGTCCTTCCACTGACCTCTCCCTAACCCCCCTTCCTGATGTCAAATAAAATACACGTATTTTCATGAACACAAACTATCTTTATTTAACAAAACCCCGGGGGAGAGGGGGGAGAATGAAACTCTGGTGAGACTGGGGAACGGAGGTGGGAGAGGGGAGAAGAGAGGGGGGGAGAGGGGAGGGTGAAAACTTGGGGGGAGGAAGCAAGGGGAAGAAAGGGGAGGGGAAGGTCAAGGCTCAGGGTTGGGGGGGCTCTCCAGACCAACTTGATTTTCACGCAAACTTGCTCCTGGGTTCACATGTGGCCTTTAGTGCCACGCTGGCAGCTATCCTGCCATTGATGGCCGCATTCCTCTCTCTAGCGCAGAGATCATGGACATTGGGGGCAATCCCCCCAAACCTGAATAAGGTCCATGATCTCCACCCTGGACCAGGAAGGCGCCCGCCTTCTCCAGCCCCTGTCAGGCTCCTGGGAGCTGGCAGACTGCTCCTGGCGAGTGGTGGAGGGCTGGCTGCCAGTCTTTGCTGGCTCATGTTTGGGGGCCAATGGGTCAGGGGTAGTGACTGCTGGCTCTGGCCTGGCAGGCTTGGAACTGGCACAGACACTGTGGCCAGAGTCAACCCCTAAAGGCTCCGGGGAGGGAGGAAGGAGAGGAGTGATCTTGGTTGAGGCTGGAGTGGCCACCAGGGCACCCTGGGAAGGCTGGAGGCCCCCTATTTTGATGTGTTTACACAGCACTTATTTCGAAATAGCTATTTTGAATTTGGCTTTATTCCTCATGGAATGAGGTTTACCAAATTTGGAATAAGTGCTCCGCTATTTCAAATTAATTTCGAAATAGCAGTTTGGCTGTGTAGATGCTACTTTGAATAAGTAGGAATAAGATCCTCCGGAAAAGGGGGTTTTTTCTGGAGGTTCGGGGCCAGTGTAGACGCTCTTTTCCGTCTTTTCTAAAAGCTGGAAAAAAGCAGCCGACATTTTTATTTAAATGCCGCGGGGGATATTTAAATCCCCCGCGGATTTCCCTATTACGACCTCTGAAATTAACATGCCCCTTCCAGAAAAGGGGCCAATGTAGACGTAGCCCATGTGTTTACTTACAGACTTAGGATAGGTGCCTGTAATAGTGATTGAGGGAAGGCATCTCTGCTTTTTTAAGCTAAGTCCCTGTTTGTGCTTTGCAGACCTTTATCAGGGAGGAACGATTGGATCCCCTAGCTTCCCCCACTGTTCTATGAGGGAATGGCTGTCCTGAGATATCACTGACAGGGCTGCTAGGCTCACTGGTCTTATGACTTCTCTATATCAGGGACCAGCTCATTTGTTAATAATTCACATTGGACGGGAGCTGGGTGAAGGCTGGAGGGTCAGTTTTGCTGTGATGATCACCAGTTAAGCTCTACAGAGAATCATAGAAATGCAGGGTGGAAGTGACCTAGAAAGACCCCCTAGTCCAGCTCCCTGTGCTGAGGCAGGACCAAGTATTCCTACACACTTTTGTCTAACTGGTTCTTAAAAACCTGTAGTGATGGAGATTCCAGAACCTCCCTTTGAAGCCTACTCCGTAGCTTAACTGTTTTTATAGTTACTTAGAAAGTTTCTCCTAATATTGAACCTAAATCTCCCTTGCTGCAGATTAAGCTGATTGCTACTTCTCCTACTTTCAGTCCACATGGAGAACAGTTGATCACATTCTCTTTATAACAGTCCATAACATATATGAACATGGTTTGAACATATTTGAAGGTCTGGCCGTATGTGGGTTTGGCCAAGACACGGAGGAGGAAAAGGAGCTTACAGGTGTTTGGATCCCAGTAGCGATAAATAGGGTACGTCAGAGCACCTTGAACATTTGTATGACCCAGTCCCAAAGAATGGCCAAATTCATGAGCAGCAACAAGGAACAAATTTGTTCCTAAATTTTTCATATATAAAAAAGAGGAAAAGAATTGTTAACATACAATGGAACAGAGAATCACAAGCAGAAGAATTCACATCTTTTCATTGTGATGAAATCCTATAGGTTTAATTTAAGTTTATCTGCTCTCCCATGTTTTAGTAAGTATTTTTCAGAGGCCATGAATGGGAAGTCAGGAAACCTGCAATCTATTCCTGACTCTCCTTTTGTTAATGGCCCACCTTTTGACCATAGGCAAATCACTTAAAGTTGTGTCTAACTTACAAAAACACCAGGATAATATTGCTCTCCCACTTTTGTAATGTGATTTAAGCTCCACAGAATACAGACCTTATATATATGCTATGGCAGGCAAAGGTAAGTATGTTACATTATATATAAGAGAGAGGGACGAACAGTTATAGGAAGAAAACGCCAGGGCTTTGTGTAGAAGGAGCTGAATTTGTTGCGAAGGGCACAGGAAATACTTTACCTATATGATTTTGTGACCATTTATCAGCTTCATCAAAATGAGCATCTCCTCCTATCCCTGGGCTTGGTGCAAAGGCATGAGCCAGTACTCCCCCCCCCCCCCCCTTCCATCAAAGGGAGACTGGTCGCCGTGTGCTGCATAGGAAAGGAAATTAATATGTCATCAATTAACACAATGATTCATTTTAAACACAGTTACATATCTTGAAGTTTAGAATTTGCTTTTATTCATTGTAGATAATAATATATTAAAATGAGACTAAAATGATGTTAAGGTTGCAAAGTCAAACATTCAAAAGGTAGGAAATGTCACACTTAAGATTGCCTGTTCAATGAACTCAGCTCCCATGTGTGTGCACATTATGGTCCAGTTTTTAATTCCATGATTGCAAACTATTTTTTCCCATGGACTTCTGTCTCATGAAGGGCATTTTCTCAGCAATGGCTGAATCATCTTCTCTGAAACTTTCCAAAATTTCAGCCTGAGGCTGAAACCAAGTGAGAAAATGTCTGGCTTAAGTTTTGCAAAGTTATAAGCGTCTGAAGGCAAGGTCCTAGAATTGACAGCATTGGGCAATAATAAGGATAGATTATGCTACCTGCACTACCTGTACTACTTCAAGTGCATGATTTTAGGGAACCACTGCTTTGAAAAACTGAGCCTCTCATTTGGTAAACTAATTTAATGTGTCTTCTGTTAGAATCTCCCGTAAGAGTGGCTGAGGTGTCTGGATCTTCAGCTGGAGGTTGGATGGAAAAGGTTGACTCTCCTCTTCTGCCTATAAGAAGGGCTACAATTTCTTGCTGGAATTCAAGGATTTGCAGGACAGTTGTCAAAAATTCATAACCCAGGAAGACAGTACAACATTATTGTACTATTGGATGTTTGGGGATGAATCTTTAAGGGTTTGGCTACACTCAGAATGCTACAGCTGCACCACTGTAGCACTTCAGCATAAGTAGCGCCCACAGTAATAGGAGTTCTCTCCTTGGTGGAGGTACATCACCTCCCCAAGAAGGGGTAGCTAGGTCAATGGGAGAAGTCTCCTCTTGACCTAGCACTAGTCTACACTGGCTAGTATAGATGACTCTCAAGGGTCAGGATTTTTCACACGGCCGACCGAGGGACATAGCTTTATCAAAATAAAAATCTAGAGTAACAGCACTTAAGAGGAGGACTAACACTTGTATGTCTACACTGCATCTCTTTAGCACAAAAGCCTATGCAAACTAGCATATTTCCCTGCTTCATTTGCATAATTAATCAGGGGACATTTTTGCGCAAGAGGCTTTTGCACAAAAAGTAGCCCTCTACACAGCTCCTTTTTGGGCAAAAACACCCTCTTTCACAAGAGCCATTCTTCTCAATTTTTTCAGAAAGAATAGCTCTTGCGCAAGAGTGTGTTTTTGTGCAAAAAGGAGCTGTGTAGATGGCTCTTTTTTGCACAAAGACTCTTGCGCAAAAATGGCCACTAATGAATTATGCAAATGAAGCATGACAATATGCTAATCGGTGCTTCAGTTGCATAGGCTTTTGTGAAAGAGGGGTGCCCTGTAGTTGTAGTGAGAGAGGAACTAAAGTATGTGCATGTGTGCGTATACACACACATTCTCCCCCTTTCAGACTTCTTGGAAGCCTAAAATAAAACTGTAATCCAAAATAGTCCCCCTTGCGTTGGACTACAGTGGAAAGAAGCTCTGTTGTATTTGTGTTTGTCTCTAATGAGGCAAAAAAAGCCGGAAAAAAGCGGCGGACATTTTTATTTAAATGCCGCGGGGGATATTTAAATCCCCCGCGGATTTCCCTGTTATGATCTCTGAAATTACCATGCCCCTTTCGGAAAAGGGGCCAGTGTAGACGTAGCCTAGGAGAAGACACAATGGGCTTAACCTGCAGCAAAGAAAGTTTAGGTTAGACATTAGGAAAACTTCCTAACTGTCAGGGTGGTTAAACACTGGAATAAATTGCCTAGGGAGGTTGTGGAATCTCCATCTCTGGAGATATTTAAGAGCAGCCAACTTTCTTTATCTTCCTTTCATATGATTCAGGTGCAAAAACCACAGGGGCAGAGGGATGGTAGTTTTCTTAACCTCAGTCAACACATTTGCTTGCTGACCAATCTCAGCTTTCCAACATTACCTTGGTGCCATTAATGCACATTGCAGCACACTTCTGGCTTGATATCTAGTCTACATGTGTTGATTGACTGCAGAGGACGTGACTACATAAGTGTAAGTGCCGTGCGAGCGAAATCACTGAAAACTACATGCTTTGTAATACCTGCCCGTGTGAAAGTTTCTATTTAAGCATTCTAGTACAAATTCTGAAAATCCAGAGGAAATTTAGTGATGCTAATAAGGTTTGTCCAGATTTAACTAAGCTCTGAATCTGGCCACTTCTATATGTGGAAAGATTATGGAGTCCCTTAAAGTTTTTTGACCTCAAATCTGATGAGCTCTGATGAATCAGTCTTTAAAAAGGATTATTTAGTATAAAATAAAGGAGCTAGAATGATCCTATGTGGAAAAAAATCCCAGATGCTTCTACGGAAGAGTAAGGAGCCGTACTCAGTTATGGTGGATTTCAGTGAGCAGCAGGCCTCATTTGCGCTCCATGGAATGCTACAGCAAGCAATGGATGAATTTCTTTCATAGGGTACTTCAGCCAAATATCAGCGTACTGTTGCATTTTGGGTGCACAGCTTAGTGACAATGGAGCTAAGCTGCAGCACAAGGAGAAATAGCCCTCCTCCCAGCAGTATCCGGCACTGTGACTGCGTAAGAGGTATCTGTTGTATTTCACCATGGAACTACTCACATGCATAAAGTTAAGCGTGTATTTAACTGCAGAAGAGGGCCCCTAGGGCCCCATTTTATTCTGACTGAAGCTAATACAAAGATGCCTGTGGCTGAGCTGTGCTTTGGCACAGCTGAAAATGGGTGATACTTAAAAGACAGATGTAAGCCACGTTGTGCTCTTGTCATTCTGAGGAAATGTCATTCAGGGAAATGATCTTGTTCCTCATACAAATCAGAAAAATTCCAAGGTCAATGAAGCCCATGACTAGCCCACACTAATTAGAGCAGCATCTAGGATTCTCTTACAGGGGCAAGGGCCAAAGCTGAACCAGAGAATCAGGGAGCCACAACCAGCTCACTAGCACCCCTCACTCTGCTGTACTTAATGGAAACTGAGGGCAATAGAAAGTCTGGCCCCAAATTGGGAAATTTCAACCTCGGAGATGAAAGTTATTGAAAGCGATAGCATGTTAGACTAAAAGCTGTTCTGTAATATTTATTTTGTAATATTTATTTTCCACACAATGAAGCATCTTAATCCTATATAAAAATACCTCATGACTTTGCCATCTAAAGCTTCATACCTAGGATCTTTATGCTGGTAAGTAATCATTCTATGAGAAACAATGCTTGTTGAATAGTCCCACTGACTGAGCAGGGAATTTTAGTGCTGTAGGCAAAAGTGCCTATCAGCATTTTCCCATTGAACTAGGAAGTATCTATAATTTCTGATACAATACATTCTATATTTTGTCATTCAGTGTTTTTAATCTTCTTCAGATATGTGAAAAAGTGAAGTAGAATCTAGTGATTCACTGTTGAATATTCACTGGTCATTGTGTTGGATGAGAGAACTGAGACAAGTTCTGAATACATGTATTTTAGGCAACACTTGACCCTGTCCTTAATGAAGAGTTCAAGAGTGACTCAAGTGTATTGGCTGATGCTCGGAAGAAAGAATTACCATAAAAAGTCATGAAATCATGAGAAACGTTTCTGTTAGCCCACTTGTGAACTTTATTATACTGTACATCTGTTATTACAAGACTTTTGATAGCTAAGACATTCAATCCTTTTTGCTATGCTGTCTGAGTATTCAGTCTGACAAATATATTTTTCATATCTGCATTTATTAAATTCACCAGGAAAAGCTACAGTTCACATTTTTATTTATGAAAAATTGACCATTTATGAAGAGTATATTCACAGTCTGCTCCTACATTCTGAGCCTGCTGGAAGTTTTACACGGAGCCAAATTGTCATTCACCTTCCAATCTCGCCTTTATACCCATCAAATGGCAAATTTTCTGTCCTTCCACTTTTATTGCTGGAGATGACGAAGATTACAAATGCAGAGTCATAAGAGGGAGATTAGATGTAGAGCTGATTACAGTAATCTCACAACATTGTAAGTGTTCTACATGAATAATATTTTTGTGTCCCTCAGTTTGGTCTTCATTCCATCTTTGGGCCTGGTAAGTGGTAAGTTAGGACCCCGTACAATTAAGTAATGGTAGAGTAGACTCATTGAATGCTTATGATCTTTCCTGAAATGAGGCTCATCCATTTTATAGGCCTGCTCCAAAGTTCACTGAAGTAAACAGAAAAACTTCCATTGTCTTCAGTAAGCTTTGGAGCAGGTCTTATACACACTAGGTGCCAAATGAAGCTGCACCACTTCAGACGCAGCACTGATGCACCGTACCCCTTTAAGGGGTGCAGCCTCTTTGCCCTGTACTGTAGGCTTTATTTGCTGGTACATGCAGGGAGGAGGGAAGCATGAGTTCACTTTCTCCCTATCCCACCTCTGCTGAATTTTTCCCTGAGGTTTGTGGGGAAATCATCTTTGCATTAGCCCTTGCACTTCCCTCAGCATAGAGGCTGCCATTCTGTGTGGCCCTTTCCATGGCCATTTGAGAGTAGACAGGGTCTTACTGTCTCTTGCACGGCCTCATAAGAGGAGGGCAAAAACTAGCCTTAAACTAGATGCTGAATGGTTTCCAGAATGGGTTCCTTGTGAAAAGCACAATGTGAAGCCAAATCCCAGAAGGACTGCTAGTGGGTCCTTCTCCCCCAGCATTTCCACACAAAGTCCTAGGTGACGGCTGAAGAACTTGCTCCACAGCCCCCCGGGGCAAAGTACATGTGGTCCTCTCGTTGACCAGGAGAGTGCATTCTCTGGCTGTGAAAACTGAAGAGGAAGGGCTCACCTCTGCACCACCAGGAGAGATCCACTTGTCTGGTTAGTACGCAGGCATGGACAGAGAGGCAGTTACATACAGGTGATTGTAAGACACTTCCTCCAACCTGTACCCCAGACCTGATGAGGACAGAGGCTGCTATTGGCTCTATTAGTGCTTCATTCTGGGCTGCCTGCCCTTACGCCTGCCTGTGTGCTCTGAATAGCTCTGAGGTGCTGTGGAGGACGGTTGCCAGTCTGCTACTTGAATGACCTGAGTTTCCATGTTAAAGGGGGAAAATTTGATTCCTGCAGTTGGGATTTGTGTAGTGATAGTTTAGGAAAGGAGTGGTAGTACTTTCTACCTGACCACGCCTTTTACATCTGTCAGGTTAGTTAGAAAAACCCTGGTGCAGGAACTTTACTTGAACACCTACGGTAGGCTCAAATGTCCCATATTTAAAGGCAGGCGCTGGCAATATTTGAAACAGAGGCTGAAGTACTGTTTAACTCAAGAGTCCTGTTTAAAGTGACTCATTTTCAGAACTTCCTCCATAGGCTGAAATGAAGAACTTATTCTGTTAATTTTTTTACTCACTTTTGCTTTTGTGCTCTCTAACTATTCTTAACCAAGTTTATTTCAGCAGAGGCAACCCCCACAAGATTTCCCATGCATTAACTTCACACGGGGTGCCACTTATTCATTACTCTGTTTGTTTTTCTAATCCTTATCACAGTATGCAAAATGTTTCTTTCTTTTTTTTAGGAGAAAATGTTTAGTTGGCTTATGGGTTTTTTGTTGTTTGTGATTATTGCATCTGTCACAAGCAGCTCAGTCAAATAAATGAGTTTGCATTTCTTGCTGCAAGTGGGGAGAAGTCTGTGATCAGACTTATTTCTTGCAAGAGTGAATTCCATAGGTTAACTTCAGCTTCTATGTAAACTGTCTCCCTTTGTTGCAAACATCTCCACTATTATAACCCCAGTGCATAGGATTCTTCCCTTTTTAACAGGTTTTTAAGCTTCCTTTTGGCTACGTCTACACTATTCGTTTTTTGCAGAAGTGGAAATGCAAATGAAGTGTGCATTAGCAAATCTTACACTCTCATTTGCATATGCGGAAGAGGTTTTTATGGAAAAAATGCAGTGTAAATGGGGCCATTTTTTGGAAAAAAAAAAAAAACCTTTTACGCAAGAACCCTTATTCCTATTCACTGTGGGGTTTTTTGTTTTTTTTTCAAAAACCTCTTCCACAAAAAGGATCGGAAGAGAATGTGCAAATGAGAGTGCAAGATTTGCTAATGAGCACTTCACTTGCATTTCCTTTTCTGCAAAAAACGAACAGTGTAGAAGTAGCCTTTGGAAGCTCATGACTTTCAAGAACCCACATAGATTTTATGGAACTGAACAAAATCTATGTTTAAAATAAATGACGTGGGAGGGGTCATTTTTTCAGTATGGTGAATCTACCTAAGAAGTCTGAGCATGTGGTTAAATCATTGTTCCTGGCCTTCCGGGTTTGATGCCTGGGTTTGCTACAAAGTTCCTGTGTGACCTAGACTAAGTTACTTAAATGACTCTGCCTCAGTTCCTCATTTGTAAAATAGGGATCAAATTGCTTCTTTTCTCCCTCACTTCTGCTGATCTATTTAGATTGAAAGTTCCTCAGGCGAGGTGTAGTTTCCATATTTGCACAATTCCTATCTGAATGAGTCTCTGATCTTATCTGGGGTCTCTAGGCATTACTGGGATGCTGTTGTTAATAATAAAAGTTTTTCATGTCGGTTTTATGCCAATTATGAGTACATATATTATTTCCTAATTGCCATCCATACAAATTCTATCCTGGAATAGGAACTCAGGTTATGTTCTTTCTAGTTTGCTCATTGTCTCCAGTAATAAAGACTTTGCAGGTCTGATGATAACTCTGCTACACTTATTCAATACCATTGTTTTCATTATGTGTGTTCAGTTACACCCACAGAAGCTCATTGTCTTTATTGGAGCTGGGAAGGAAAAGCTAAGCACATGCACAGGAAACTTAATTAACTGCTCCATTAGAAGTGGATGAGCCGGGGCAGCCACATTAGACTCTCCCATATCTGTATTGGTTTTGCAGTGGTACCTGGTGTTAAAGATGGTAAAAATGTATTTTGGGAAGTAAGGAAGTGACTATTGCTTTGACTGGACAGATTGACAGAACAGATGAGTGTGGAGGCACTTTTAAATAGTTTGTCTACATTTAAACTATAGTGGCACCACTGCAGGAGACCCGTTGTAGCAGGTAAGTGTAGATACTACTTATGCCAACCAAAGGGATTACCCTGCCAAAGTAGGTGATCCTCCCTCCCATGAGGCAGTAGCTAGTTCTGTCACCTCACTCCACTCAGAAGTGTGGATTCTTCACACCTCTGTCTGAAGTAGTGAAACTGATCTAATATTCTAGTGTAAACCACCTCATAGTAATGTTGGGGGAAAAAAATTAACTTAACACTGACTTTCACTGTACACCAAAGGATTCTCAGGGAGGGAAAGGACTGCTGCTTTCAGACAGCTGTCTTCTCAAACTCACATTCTTTCAGCAGATATGCCCATTTCTAGCTATCTAACAATTAGAAATACAGTAGAACCTCAGAGTTACAAACACCAGAATTACAAACTTACCAGTCAAACCCCAGACCTCATTTGGAACTGAAACTGTTCAATCAGGCAGCAGAAGGGACAAAAAAAAAATCCCAAAAAACCACCCCCCCAAAAAAAAAATACAGTCTAGTACCATGAAAAATGTTTAGGACTAAAACAATAAAGGGGGGAAATTTAAGAAAATGAGAAGGTAAGGAAATTGTTTCTGTGCTTGTTCATGTGCATTAAGATGATTAAAAGCAGCATTTTTCTTCTGTCTAGTAAATTTTCAAAGTTATACTGGTCTGTGCTCAGTTGTACATTTTTGAAAGAACAACCATATTGTTTTGTTCAGTAGTACGAATATTTCAGTTATAATCTCCATTCCCAGACTGTGCCCGTAACTCTGAGGTTCTACTGTTGTTCGATTCTGTAGGTGACAAGTAACAGGGTGTCAACTTTATAGTCTGTTTTGCCAGCAGAACCAGAGAGTGTCATTGTGCTCTAACTAAATTAAGCTCAAGACTGATTTGAACCCTTTGCTGAAGGGCTACGTCTAGACTGGCATGATTTTCTGCAAATGCTTTTAACGGAAAAGTTTTTCCGTTAAAAGCATTTGTGGAAAAGAGCGTCTAGATTGGCACGGACGCTTTTCCACAAAAGCACTTTTTGCGGAAAAGCATCCGTACCAATCTAGATGCGGATTTGTGCAAGAAAGCCCCGATCGCCATTTTGACCATCGGGGCTTTATTGCTCAAAACAGTTTTTAGCTGTCTACACTGGCCCTTTTGCGCAAAAACATTTCCGGAAAAGGGCTTTTGCCCGAATGGGAACGTCAAAGCATTTGTACAAGAAGCACTGATTTCGGACAGTAGGACGTCAGTGCTTTTGCGCAAAATCAAGCGGCCAGTGTAGACAGCTGGCAAGTTTTTGCACAAAAGCGCATGGTTTTATGGAAAAACTTTCCAGTCTAGATGCAGCCAAGATGTTGTGCAATGCTGGTCTCTCACCATCATTATTTACTACATTACATGCCTCATCTTCTAGAAAGGTGTTTAGTAGTCACCTTCCCTCAAGAAGGCTTGGAGGCACTGTCCCTGCTTGTGTAAGATATTTAAGTGCCAAACTCCCCTTGGATTTCAATGGGAATTAGGTTCCTAAATATCTTGAGAATATGGGCCAGTGTGCTTGTCCTTTGCCTAGTTTGGGGGCTAGTAAGGAGGCCACCTTCTCCCCTAAATCCTCTAGCCTCCCCTAAATCCTCTTTCTGCACATTCTATTGCAATAAGGCCCCAAAATCTTCTTTGAGACCACTCCTGTTACTATGACACTGGAGAAGAACTTGAGCCCTCACTAATTAAGCAATAGGGCAGAATGTCTTTCAACCCTATGGATTCACAATCTTCTTATCGTATTTGCAGTCATTTGTTGTTAATGGAGGTATGGCAGTGCAAGTGAGTTTTGTCTATAAAACAAAATGCCTAAATACAGCAGTATCTTTTTGCAATAATCAAATTAAGCAATAAACCACAACAGGATGTACATTCCTGAAAATGTTACCTACGTTATACCTAGATTTAATATTTTATCTATTTCATTTTGTACTTCCTTGATCATCTACAGTTGGGTTGGGGCCATTGACCCACAGAAAAGCCAGCTGGGAACTACACACAAGAGAGAAGCAAAAAAAAAAAAAAAAAAAAAAAAAGGAAGATGGGAACCCTGAGTCTTGGGGCCAGATCAAGGCAAGACCCTGATCTACATAGACATCTAATCTCTTTATTTCATGGTGACAGACCCATACCAGCATTATATAAGATTTTTTTTTCTGGAAAGCAATTTTTGTTGTATTAAATTTGATTTGGAAGCAGAAAGAATAGCCACACAAAAAAGGATTGGCAGGAATGGTAAAGAATCTATAATTCAATGTCTATTTGTCCACCAACCTAAGCTTAGACTGTTAGCTGTTTGGAGCAGGGATGATTCTTTCTTTTCTGCCTGGAAAGTACCTATTACATACTGGAATTTTTTAAAAATAGCTTTGTGCATCAAACAGCAAGTAACTGGCATATTTTAAAAGTTGCAAGCATTTTCTTAGTCTTTATAGAGTCACATTAGGAATTTCACCAATGTAATTAAAAATAAATTACAAAATAAAGATTCAGAGGGGTAACTATGGGTATGTCTACACTAGAAAGTTAGTTCGAACTAACGGACGTTAGTTCGAACTAACTTTCCTATGCGCTACACTAGCGCTCCGCTAGTTCGAATTTGAATCGAACTAGCGGAGCGCTTAGTTCGAACTAGGTAAACCTCATTTTACGAGGACTAACGCCTAGTTCGAACTAGCTAGTTCGAACTAAGGGCTGTGTAGCCCTTTAGTTCGAACTAGTGGGAGGCTAGCCCTCCCCAGGTTTCCCTGGTGGCCACTCTGGCCAACACCAGGGAAACTCTATGCCCCCCTCCCGGCCCCGGACCCCTTAAAGGGGCACGGGCTGGCTACGGTGCCCGTGCCAGGTGCAAGCCTGCCAGCACCCAGCTAGCAGACCCTGCACCTGGCACGGCACAGAGCCACCCACCCGATGCCCCCCAGCCCACCCCCTCTTGCCGGGACCAGGCTGGCGGCTCCCAGGAGCTTGCCCTGGACCGCAAGAGGCGGGCACCTTCCTGGGCTAGTGCGGACATCGTGGACCTCGTCCACGATCTCCGCACTAGGCACAGGAAAGTGGCCGTCTAGGGCAGGAGAGCTGCCAGCCTGGCCACCCAGGACCAGGTGTGCATGAAAATCAAGGGGGTCCACTGAGACCCCCGACACTGAGCCCTGAGCTTACAATGGCCGTACTGGGTCAGACCAAAGGTCCATCTAGCCCAGTAGCCTGTCTGCCAACAGCGGCCAACCCTAGGGACCCTGGAGGGGATGGACCGAAGACAATGACCAAGCCATTTGTCTCGTGCCATCCCTCTCCAGCCTTCCACAAACTTTGGGCAGGGATACCACTCCTACCCTCTGGCTAATAGGACTCCATGGACCCAACCTCCATCACTTTATCTCACTTCCCTTTCAACTCTGTTCTAGTTGTAGCCTTCACAGCCTCCTGCAGCAAGGAGTTCCACAGGTTAACTATTTGCTTTGTCAAGAACAACAACTTTCTCTTACTAGTTTCAAGCCTGCTACCCATTCCTTTCCTTTGGTGTCCTCTAGTCCTTCTTTATGGGAACTCAGGAAGAACTTTTCTGAATGCACCCTCTCCACCCAACCCCTGCTTTTAGAGACCTCTATCCTGTCCCCCCTCCATCTCCTCTTTTCTAAGCTGAACAGTCCCAGTCTCTGTAGCCTCTCTTCATCTGGGACCTGTTCCCAACCCCTGATCATGTTAGTTGCCCTCCCCTCTCCCAGCCTTTCTCTTCCCCTCTCCCACCTCCTTTTCCCAGTCTCCCCCAGTTTTTTTCAATAAAGACAGAGTCAATGTTGGAAGAAACGTTATCTTTATTTTGTACATCAAGAAGAAGGGGGGCTAGGGAAG
This sequence comes from Pelodiscus sinensis, assembly GCF_049634645.1. Classification (NCBI taxonomy): domain Eukaryota; kingdom Metazoa; phylum Chordata; order Testudines; family Trionychidae; genus Pelodiscus; species Pelodiscus sinensis. The sequence goes on from NW_027465914.1 coordinate 503,046, forward strand.
GGCGAGTGGAAGGAGGTGAGGGAGGAATGGGGTACGAGCCCCCGATGGGGAGGACTGGGCTGGCTCTGCGGGCTTCTGGGGGTGGAAGCTCTCCTGCAGCCCCCCAATTACTCCCTCTCCCCAGATGGCAGCCTGCGGCAAGTGCAGCCGGGCTGATGGCCGAGTGGTGTGATGTGCCCAGTGTGGGCACTCAGGGCACTCCAAGCCAGAACTTCTTTGCAAGCGGGGCACCCCTTAGAACTGTGTGTCCGGGGTGGGGGTCGGGACCCTTTAAGCGCAGCCCTCGGCTAGCCTGAGACAGTATCTCCATGCTCTAAGTCCTCCTTTTATGCCCTGCCGGCACTGCTTCCGGCCATCCTTAAGCCCTGTTCAGAGTCCACTCAATGTGGACTTACTAGTTCGAACTAGCAAAACGCTAGTTCGAACTAGTTTTTAGTTCTAGATGCGTTAGTTCGAACTAGCTTAGTTCGAATTAACTAATTCGAACTAAGTTAGTTCGAACTAGCGCTGTAGTGTAGACGTACCCTATGTTAGTCTGTATCTGCAGAAACAACAAGGAGTCTTGTGGCACCTCACAAACTAACATTTATTTGGGCATACACTTTCGTGGGCAAAGACCCACTTCATCAGATGTGTGTCTTTGCCCACGAAAACATATGTCCAAATAAATCTGTTCGTCTAAAATAAAGACAGTATGTTATTTGGGTCATGAGCATCCTTTTGATTCTGTGTTTATACAGTGCTTAGTACAGTGGGGGCTAAGGCTGGGGCTGTAGGCATGACCGCAATACCATTAATAATAATGCAAAAATAAAAGACAGACTCTGGCAAATACGGAATAGTCAGAATCAGCCACAGAGGCCCAAAGCCTGAAAGTTCTGTAGGGGCCTAACTCCTACCCTAGAGGATCTGGGCTTGTCTATTAAGAGACAAAGTGTGTGGCTTGCTAAGGTGAATATTGAGAGTGCTATGGAACTTTTAGTATGTGGCTGCAGGATTTTTCATTCGGAGATCTGGTTACACCATTTTAATTTATTCTTTTAATAAACTCGAACTAGCTAGTTCCAATTAAGGGGTGTGTAGCCCCTTAATTCGAAATAGTGAGAGGCTAGCCCTCCCCAGCTTTCCCTGCTGGCCACTCTGGCCAACACCAGGGAAACTCGTCTGCCCCCCTCCCGGCCCCGGACTCTTTAAAGGGGTATGGGCTGGCTACAGTGCCCGTGCCAGGTGCAAGCCTGCCAGCACCCAGCTAGCAGACCCTGCACCTGGCACGGATCGAGCCCCCCAGCCCTCCCCCTCTTCCCAGGACCAGGCTGGCGGCTCCCGGGAGCTTGCCCGGGACCGCAAGAGGCGGGCACCTGCCTGGGCTAGTGCGGACATCGTGGACCTCGTCCACGATCTCCACACTAGGCACAGGACAGTGGCCGTCTAGGGCACGAGAGCTGCCAGCCTGGCCACCCAGGAGCAGGTGTGCATGAAAATCAAGGTGGTCCACTGAGACCCCTGACCCTGAGCCCACAATGGCCGTACTAGATCAGACCAAAGGTCCATCTAGCCCAATAGCCTGTCTGCCGACAGTGGCCAACACTAGGGACCCTGGAGGAGATGGACCGAAACAATGACCAAGCCATTTTTCTCCTGCCATCCATCTCCAGCCTTCCACAAACTTGGGGCAGGGACACCACTCCTACCCCCTGGCTAATACCACTCCATGGACTCAACCTCCATCACTTTATCTCACTTCTCTTTAAACTCTGTTCTAGTTGTAGCCTTCACAGCCTCCTGCAGCAAGGAGTTCCACAGGTTGACTCTTTGCTTTGTGAAAAACAACTTTGAGTTACTAGTTTGAAGCCTGCTACCCATTCCTTTCCTTTGGTGTCCTCTAGTCCTTCTAGTATGGGAACTAATGAAGAACTTTTCTGTATGCACCCTCTCCACATCACTCCTGCTTTTAGAGACCTCTATTCTGTCCCCCCTCCCTCTCCTCTTTTCTAAGCTGAAAAGTTCCAGTCTCTTTAGCCTCTCTTCATATGGGACTTTTCCAAACCCTTAATCATTGTAGTTGCCCTCCACTCTCCCACCCTCTCTCTTCCCCTCTCCCACCTCCTTTTCCTGGTCTCCCCCACTTTTGTTCAATAAAGACAGATTCCATTTTGGAAGACACGTGTCCTTTATTTTGTACATCAAGAAGAGGGGCTAGGGAGGGGTAAGTGGAAGGAGGTGAGGGAGGAATGGGGCACGAGCCCCCGATGGGGAGGACGGGGCTGGCTCTGCGGGCTTCTGGGGGTGGAAGCTCTCCTGAGGCCCCCCAATTGCCCCCTCTCCCCAGATGGCAGCCTGCGGCAAGTGCAGCCGGTCTGATGGCCGAGTGCTGTGATGTGCTCAGTGTGGGTAGTTGTAGCCAGACACAAACCCCATCTTGTTTTTCCACAAACCCCATCTTGTTTCCCCTCCCCCCCCCCAGAGAGCAAGAGAAAGGCAGTCAGCCTTTGATGCCCTGGGAACGCAGGTGTGCTGCCTGTCCCTGACTCTACCATAATCAGAAACCAGACAGTAAATGGGCTAGCTGACGACCCGGGACCTCCCGTCGCCCTGATGGCTAGTACCAGTAATTGACACGCCTGCACTGTCCCAGGAGAGGAATCTTCGCCCATCACATACCAGAGGTGCCCATTGTCTGCATTTTCCCAGGTGTAAATTATGCTTTGCACCCTTCGTGGGAAACTTGGCATTCAAAGCCATTTTTCCTAATTGGCCACTTGAGCCTAGGAAGAAGCCTTCATGACCCAAGGGGTATAAAAGAGGTTCAGCAGCCCACCCCATTTGAGCTCCAATCATCTATACCTGCTGGCAGGTATTGATTGTCTCCCGAGGTCTGTGGGACGCCCAACCTCGCCCTACTTCTTCCCGAGGGATTGAGAGAAAGACGCTGGCCATGCCAAGTCTGGAACGCAGGGGTGAGAATATATACCTGCTATGTGTCTATTTTGCATGCATTTAATAAGAGCTCAGAGAACCAAAGGGTTTCATGGTACCTGTAAGTGACTTATTAGTGTAATTTCTGTCCTGTCCTTTGTAGTGTCTGTGTTATCTGTAACACAGTAGTAGCATTTAACAACTAAGTTTACCCTGTAACAATAAAATAGTAACTGTTTAAGCTTTAACCTGACTCCTTCAGTTGCTGTAACAGAACCAAGCACAATTTAAAAAGAACTTCAGCCGGTCATAAGGGACTCACTGCCCTGACCGTCGGCTGACAGAATTGGCTTAGTCGGCAGGATTGTGCTACTGGTTCACATACAGCAACATGAAGCCTGTCATGATAGACATGGATTTTAGTGGTATAGAGAAAGGGTTTGCCCAGGAAGGTTGGGGCAACCCAAAATTGGATAGAGAAATGTTAGAAGAGGATTGGGGAAATCCTGAGGAGTTGTGGGTGCACTTCTGTAAGTATAGAACTGCCTGCAAGCTAAAGAATGGGACAAAGCCTGAGTCTGTGGAAAGGAGCCACTTTCCATTTAGCAAGAAAAACAGGATCAGGCCCAGACAAGCAGGCAGAAATGGAAAACAGGATCAGGCCCAGACAAGCAGGCAGGTAACAGATAAGATTGAAAGCCTTGTGGAGAACTGAGAAAAAGGCTGTAAGTACTGGAAATCTAAATCCTTAAACATACTTACAAGTGTAATATCTGAAACAAGGCCAGTTTTTATTTTAGAGATAAGAAAGTGTTTTAAGAAAAGAGAAACAGAAAATTTAAACTCTGCAGAGAATGGAGAGAATTGAGCAGTTGTGCAAATGCTAAAATGGTGTAGATAGAAAACTGTGGTTTCTTTACAGTCATTCTGAAGGAAAAATGGGCCCTTTTTCCAAAGGAATGTCTGTAAATAACCCAGGCAAATTTGACTCAAATCTGAACATTTGATTAGAGAGACTGCTAAAAGAACTCTAAAGGGAGGGGGTTCTATTGGAACTGAACTACCCCAATGAATAAAAAGGGAATGTAATTGTTGTACAGCTATGTAGAAGTAGTGTAAGAAAGGTTCGGCGAGAATGTATGTGTAACTCTGTGTAGATATATATAGTGTAAATAAATGAAGTTTTAAGGTCCAGTAATCTTGTTTGTTTGTAGGTTTAAAACAAATTGGTTTGGTTTATTTTCAGTAAGACCATTTTAGTCCAAGTTGTTTAATGAAGGTACAAAAAAACTGTAAGCATAAAGAAAGAGTTACACTCTATGCAAAGTTTAATGTGGCTAAGTAGTGTTGTAAACAAAGATTGCACACTTTCCTGTAACATGCCATGTACACTATAGAATGAGTAAAAACTGCAAAAATGTAAAACCCTCTGCTGCAGAAGTGGAGAGGTAGAAATGCATGTCCCTCAGTACCCAGACAGAGCTAGATTCCCTTAAGGATGGGTGCTGAGAGTTAAAGCAACTCTCAGATTTATTTTTTTTTTCTTCCCTCAGGAATATGTTTAAGAAAAGGACCAGGAGGTATGAGGCTTAGTAAACAAGCTCACCCTCCTTACCAAATTAATAGTAGACAAACATGTGTCATTGTAAAAAGTCATTTAGCAGGAATTAGGATGGACCATAAGAAGGGGAAAGCAAAAAGTTTGGAGCCCTATGGGCATAGTTGAAGGAATAAGGAAAGTAGAGCAAACATTGGAAAGTTACTAGGAATGAGAAACATTTTCTTTGAAAGGACAAAGCAAGTGATTTGAGGGAATGTGAAGATAAAGGTGGACTCCATGGGAGTGTGGAAGGAACTAAGTGGTGGTTGTAATATGTAAAGGGAAATCTTGTTTTAAAATGACACCTTGTTTCTTTGCAGCCTCTTCCTTAAGCACTGTGCAAATCATGTAGGCAAAGAAACAATCAAATGTAAACATTTTGTCTATGGACACCTTTGTTAAATCTGCAAAGGAAAATTAAGGATTCTACTGAAACTTAATTGGTTAACTGCATAAAGAATGAGCTCTATATATTGTAACCCTATTTTGTGGGTTTCAAATGAACTAGTTTTATTTTGTTTTGGATAATGTCCTCTTGCTTAAAATTGCAAACAGACAAGGCACAAATTAGTTAGTGCTTGTGTTGGGCATTCAACTTTTAAGGACATTTAACTTTCTAGAAACCAACTTATTAGTTTAAAACCTCAAGCTTTAAAACTTAACTGTCTCTTTCAAGGCTGAGTTGATAACACTTTTGGCTTGCTTTTAAATTCAACATTATATGTGAATACAGGCTGCCTGGCTAGTTCAAAGGAAAGTGGACAGGGAAGGCTGTTGCTGTTTCAGCAGACACATCCACTGCACCCCTGTCCACAAACATAGAAGGAACAGCTCAGCTTGCAGAGCTGGCAGCAATCAATTAGCTTGTGAGGCAGGGGCCAGTACCATCTACATTAACTCCTATGCTGTATGGGCTGGAGCCACCCAGTGGATAACTAATTGGAAGAATAATAACTGGGAAATAGGAAAACCTGTTTGGAGATTGGAATATTGGAAATGGATATACCAGCATGCAACCCCACATGCCTTAAGCATAAGTCATGTGTCCAAAAGAATAATACTCTAGCTGCACAGCTAAATAACCTAGCAGATGCAGCAGTACAAATTTTTGCTGTCCAGGTGGATTGGGAACGCCTGTACATTTGGCTACATGAAACCTTGGGACACGCAGAGAGCGATAAGCTGGTGCGGCAGGCACATGCCAGGGGGTGGCCTATCGCCCACAAACAAGCCAGAAATCTGGTACAAGCTTGCACCCTATGTGCTGAACTCAGAAACATATAACAGAAAGGCAATGATTTGCCAGGCTAAGAGATGGAAAAATGCTATGGGCAACCTGGCAAGTAGAGTATATTGGTCCACCGCCCAGCAGTAAGCAAGGGTGGGAGTATGTTTTAACTGGAGTAAAAATTGTTTCAGGAATTGGTTTTGCTTACTCAACCCCAGTGGCAACAGGGTTGTTTACAGTCATGGGACTAAACCACTTAATAGCCCTGGTCCCAACACCCCAGTTTGGGAACACAAACCCATTTACTGCACTCCTACAAGGGAAAAGGAGTCTGGACCACTGCAGATGCTGGGCTAACACCAATAACCATTACTGAGGCTTGGATTGTATCCAAGACTGGCGAACCTTATGTTTTATCACAGGAAACTGAGGCAATGACCCTGAACAGTGCTCCAGTGGGATGGATCCCTCCCAATGCTGGTGTGGATCCGGGAAACCACCATGAACTTTTGTATATATATATACACCGCTTGCTGTTGTAGCGCTTGCAACCACTGTTGTTAGTTACAGACTATTGAAATGAGACATGGCACTCCAACTCGCCATGGTCTTCTTCCTCATCCCAACTGCTACTGCTGTACCAGAACACCTTACTTGACTCCTCTACTGGACTGGGAATCGAGTTTGTCCCTCTCAGCCCAAATGACTGGTGAAACAAAGTGACATCTTCCGATGGGGACCGGTATGGTTCGATGACAGCGACTACCGCAATCCTCTAAATAACTCTGGGGGGAGGTTAAGGGGGGAGGCAAGGGAAGTGGCAACAAACGGTATGGGATAAGACATGCTGTAACTAAAAATGTAAAGCCTCATGGCTAGATTGTCTAGCCCAACACCTAGGACTATGTATTGTTAGGCATTTTGTGTACACTGCTACCTCCTCTGCACAAATCTGGTATATGGCGTTGGGAAGCGATCCTAATCAATCCCTTGATCCAAATTATCTGATCAGACCCTGCTGATAGGGCAATTTTAGCTTCCTCCAAGGAGGGCAAATGGTGCTGGCATCACCGCCATCTTGCGTTCTGGGACATAGTGAGGCGTGTCAAGGGGGTGGAATGTAGCCAGACACAAACCCCATCTTGTTTTTCCACAAACCCCATCTTGTTTCCCCCCCCGCCCCAGAGAGCAAGAGAAAGGCAGTCAGCCTTTGATGCCCTGGGAACGCAGGTGTGCTGCCTGTCCCTGACTCTACCATAAACAGAAACCAGACAGTAAATGGGCTAGCTGACGACCCGGGACCTCCCGTCGCCCTGATGGCTAGTACCAGTAATTGACACGCCTGCACTGTCCCAGGAGAGGAATCTTCGCCCATCACATACCAGAGGTGCCCATTGTCTGCATTTTCCCAGGTGTAAATTATGCTTTGCACCCTTCGTGGGAAACTTGGCATTCAAAGCCATTTTTCCTAATTGGCCACTTGAGCCTAGGAAGAAGCCTTCATGACCCAAGGGGTATAAAAGAGGTTCAGCAGCCCACCCCATTTGAGCTCTAATCATCTATACCTGCTGGCAGGTATTGATTGTCTCCCGAGGTCTGTGGGACGCCCAACCTCGCCCTACTTCTTCCCGAGGGATTGAGAGAAAGACGCTGGCCATGCCAAGTCTGGAACGCAGGGGTGAGAATATATACCTGCTATGTGTCTATTTTGCATGCATTTAATAAGAGCTCAGAGAACCAAAGGGTTTCATGGTACCTGTAAGTGACTTATTAGTGTAATTTCTGTCCTGTCCTTTGTAGTGTCTGTGTTATCTGTAACACAGTAGTAGCATTTAACAACTAAGTTTACCCTGTAACAATAAAATAGTAACTGTTTAAGCTTTAACCTGACTCCTTCAGTTGCTGTAACAGAACCAAGCACAATTTGAAAAGAACTTCAGCCGGTCATAAGGGACTCACTGCCCTGACCGTCGGCTGACAGTAGTCCACGCAATCCAAGCCAGGACTGCTCTGCAAGCGGGGCACTCCTGAGAACTGTCTGTCCGGGGTGGGGGTAGGGACCCTTTAAGCACAGCCCTCGGCTAGCCTGAGAAAGCATCTCCACACTCTAATTCCTCCTCTGATGCCCTGCCAGCACTGCTTCCGGCCATCCTTAAGCCTGCTTCAGGGTCCACTTAATGTGGACATGCTAGTTCGAATTAGCAAAATGCTAATTCGAACTAGTTTTTTAGTCTAGATCCGTTAGTTCGAATTAGCTTAGTTCGAATTAACTAATTCGAACTAAGTTAGTTCGAATTAACGTTCTAGTGTAGACATACCCTTCCAGGCTTCACTGCCCTCCTAGTGAAATAGTTTTTCCTAATATCCAACCTGGACCTCTCCCACCACAGCTTGAGACCATTGCTCCTTGTTCTGCCATCTGTCACTACTGAGAACAGCCTCTCTCCAGCCTCTTTGGAACCTCCCTTCAGGAAGTTGAAGGCTGCTATCAAATCCCCCCTCACTCCTATCTTCTGCAGACTAAACTGACCCAACTCCCTCATCCTCTCCTCATAAGTCATATGCTCCAGCCCCCTAATCATTTTGGTTGCCCTCTGCTGGACTCTCTCCAATGCGTCCACATCCTTTTTGTAGTGGGGGGCCCAGAATTGGACACAATACTCCAGATGTGGCCTCACCAAAGCCGAATAAAGGGGAATAATGACATCTCTGGATCTGCTGGCAATGCTCCTCTTATTGCAACCTAATATGCCATTAGCCTTTTTGGCTACAAGGGAACACTGTTGACTCATATCCAGCTTCTTATCCACTGTAACCCCCAGGTCCTTTTCTGCAGAACTACTACTTAACTGGTTGGTCCCCAGCTTGTAACTATGCTTTGGATTCTTCCGTCTTGTTGAACCTCATCAGATTTCTTGTGGCCCAATCCTCCAATTTGTTTAAGTCACTCTGGACCCTCTCTCTGCCCTCAAGCGTATCTACTTCTCCCCCTAGTTTAGTATCATCTGCAAACTTGCTGAGTGTGCAATCCATCCCCTCATCCAGGTCATTAATAAAGATATTGAACAAAACCGGTCCTAGAACCAAACCTTGGGGCACTCCGCTAGAAACCAACCACCATGCTGACATTGAGTCATTGATCACTACCCGCTGAGCCTGGCCTTCTAGCCATCTTTCTATCCATCTTACCGTTCATTTATCCAATCCACATTCCCTTAACTTGCTGGCAAGAATATTGTGGGAGACGGTATCAAAAGCCTTGCTAAAGTCAAGTATATCACATCCACTGACTTTCCCACGTCCACAGAGCCAGTTACCTCATCATAGAAGCTAATCAGATTGGTCAGGCATGACTTGCCCTTTGTGAATCCATGCTGACTATTCCTAATCAGTTTCCTCTCTTCCAAGTATCTCCAAATCGATTCCTTAAGGATCCCTTCCATGATTTTTCCAGGAACCGAGGTAAGACTGACCGGCCTATAGTTCCCTGGATCGTCCTTCTTCCCTTTTTTGAAGATGGGCACTACATTTGCCTTTTTCCAATCATCCGGGATTTCTCCCGACCTCCACGACTTTTCAAAGATAATGGCCAAAGGCTCCTCAATGACATTTGCCAACTACTTCGGTACCCTCGGATGCATTAAGTCTGGACCCATGGATTTGTGTACGTTTAGCTTTTCTAAATAGTTCCTAACCTGTTCTTTACCCACCAAGGGCTGTCCATCTTCATCCCATCTTGTGTCATTTAGCGCATTAGTCCAGGAGCCCACCTTGTCCACGAATACAGAGGCAAAGAAAGCATTGAGTACTTCAGCTTTCCCCACATCATCTGCCACTAGGTTACCTCCTTCATCCAGTAGAGGCCGCACACCCTGTCTGATCACTTTCTTATTATTAACATGCCTGTAGAAACCTTTCTTGTTATCCTTCACATCCTTAGCCAATCGCAATTCCATTTCCGCTTTTGCCTTCCTGATAACCCCCCGGCATTCTTGAGCTATACATTTATAGCTCTCCCTGGTCATTTGTCCAAGTTTCCACTTTTTGTAAGCTTCCTTTTTGGGCTTAAGTTTACCAAGGATCTCCCCTGTAAGCCAATCCGGTCTCCTTCCATGTTTGCCTCTCTTGCTACGTGTCAGGATGGTTACTTTGAATCAGAGAGTTAGTAAAATTATTTAAAAAAGAAAATCTCTCTAGAAATGCATATTGTTGTTGCATCAAATTCTGCCATCCTTGCTCAGCTCCTCCCAGGTATTGAGGTTCCTGGCTCCCATTGGTTTCAATGGAAATTAGTCTAAATACCTTTGAGGATCTGGGCCTCATACCCTACTCTGACAAAACTTAGGTTGAATTAGAGTCAGTCAAACACTGAGCGGGATTAAGGTGTGCATCTTACTGTACATTGTACAAAAGCTTCTTGCTATCAGTCTATTTTTTGCAGTACAGCTGCTCCCCGAGTTGCGAATGGTCGAGTTACGACCGTTCGCACTTACGACCAAAGCTCCCATGGAGCAGTCGTAAAGGCGGTCCCTGAGTTACGAATGTGACCCACGCTTACAAACAGCGCGGTCACGTGTAACTCAATGGGGTCCAAGTTACAAACTGATCGAGTTACAGCCAAGTGTTTGGTCTGTAACTCGGAGAGAGGCTGTAATGTTTTTTCTGTATTCACCAGTTTTGTTTTCTTGCCTCCTTGGACATGTTGGACTTTGTACATAATGGTGAATAAATGGTATATTTATCATCCTCTCTGACTGTATTGTGTTTTGAGTGATGGCAAATTGTCAAGCCATATTCAGTACAGGCTGATCAATTGATACTCATTAGTGAGATAAGCCTGTGAATTGTAAGCCCAGGACTTGCTAAGGGCAGGATCTCACTACTAATTGCTGCAGGACAGTGTGCGTTGCTGCAGAACTCTTAGTTGTGTATGTGCATATGACTTGTTTTTGTAAAAATCTGGCCCTGGGGCACATAAACTAACATTCAACCAACGATTCAGCTTTTTATCTTGTAAAATACAACCAACTGATAAGTAAAATACAACCAATTAATAAGGAAAGTTTCCTTTTGAGGATATACTATTGCACCAAGATCTGAATTAAGGTTATATGCTAACTTATGAGCTCCCTGACGTCTGCACGGTGTTTGTGATGACTTTGCCACACACATTGGTGTCCTTAATCTGTTCTGTGGTCCTGGGGTTCTTTGTCACATGCACAAACATTATTCCTATTGCTGATCCACCCATAGTGGACTGATATTGGATGCCTTGCCCTCATGTGAACAGATACAACGAACAAGCATTGTTACAGTTACCTGTACATGATGCGGTGTTTTTGAAAGGCCTGAACTTATGGAGCAGGTGTAGACAGTGAGGGATGCGTAAAACTAGCAGAGACAGGAAGTCTCTCTGTGCTGACCATGCCCTTAGCTTCTTGAGGAAGTGGCCTCCTGTGCATGTATTAAATATGGAGTACTCTTGAACTGTACTGCTGTACACTTTCTAGCTAGCGCAGTTGTATAAGACCCCAGTTTGCACAATGGTATGGAACTGGGGCTTAGCCACGACAGACCCTGAATCAGGGAGAAAGTTTCCTAAATATGTAGTATTATTACACTAGTTTCATGTTGGTACCTGGTCAAAGTAGGCTTATCTTCTTGCTTAATTATCTTCTCTGTTGTGCTGTGAATAAATATTACTTAATGACAGTTAAGGACCATCTTATTCTGAGTTTGTACAGGTCGTAAGGCAATGAGATTCTGGCCTATGACTGGGACTATGAGGCAGTACCGCAATGCAAATAATCACATGCTGATCTACAGAAATATTTTTCTGCCTTGGACATCCCCACTAACTTGAGAGATCCAGATGGATCAGTTACTGAAAATGGAAGCATGTGAACTTGACAGCTTCAGTTTGAGTCTCCTTGTTTCCTGCACTGAGTGTTTTTTCTGCTCTTTACACTAAATGGTAAGCATGTCCACACAATAGTGTGATGAGGATGGATGGATGGATGGGAGGTTTTGACTTCCTCAGTCATGGCATACTGTTGCAGGAAGGAGGTTTGCTGGGAAGAGATGGGGTGGATCTGACCACAAAAGGGAAGGACATCTTAATGCAGTGACTCACCAATCTTATTAGAAGGGCTTTAAACTAAGTTGAGTAGGGGCAGGTGACAAAAGGCAACTAGGTTCAAAAGGTATCTTTAATAGAGGACTAGTTCTTTGGGGAGAATCAGATATGGAAAATTAGAGTAGAATTACAGGAGCAACAAGAGGGAAATCCCTGGGGGGAATTTGATCAATACCTTAGATCAGTGTTTCTCAAAGTGGTCCGTGAAACCACTTTGAGAAAGTTGCTAACCGGCCGCGCCGGTGTGTTTATTTACCAGCACTGAGGCCACGGAGCCTTGCAGGTCCCTTTGGCTCTGGTTAGCCAGTCATAGCAAAAGGAGCTGTGGCTGCTGCTTCCCATGGCTCCCTTTGGCTGCAAACAGCAAATCGGATCCAATGGGAGCCATGAGGCTTTGTGGCTGCGGCACCAGTAAATAAACACACCAGTAGCCAGTTAGCAGTTTTCTCAAAGTGGTTTCATGGACCATTTTGAGTATCACTGCTTTAGACGTCTACTCACAAATTCAAGGAATAACAGGCCTAAGCAGTCAGAATTGGGAGTACTAATAGACAAGTCATAACTGAGCTTAAGTGGCATCTCAGATACTTGATGGGATAAATCTCATAAGTGCAGTATTGGCATAGAGGGGTACATCTTGTTCAGGAAGAGCATGTAGGAATAAAAGGGAGGTGGTGTTGTCTTGTACACTTGTTCTGAGTTCCAGAAAGAGGCAAGAGGCAGACCAGTTGAAAGTCTCTGGGTAAAGACGAAGTGGGGAAAACACATCCAAACCAGGAGGAGGAGGGAGATGAGGCATTTCTAGAACAAATAAAACAAATATCCAGAACACAGGCCCTAATAGTAATGAGGGACTTTACCTACCTAGACATCAGTGGGAAAAGTAATATGGGAAAACACAAACTATCCAATAAGTTCTTGGAATGTCATGGGGGCAATGCTTTGTTTCAGAAACTGAAGGAAGTAACCCAGGGCATAGGCATTTAAGAATTGATTCTGACCAACAGGGAGGAGATGGTTGTGAACCTGTAGGTAGAGGCCTATTTGGGTGAAAGTGATTATGAATAAGGCTGTGAATCATTCATGGAGGTCACAGAAATCATGAAACAAAAAACAGGACTATGTAGCACTTTAAAGACTAACAAGATGGTCTATTAGGTGATGAGCTTCCGTGGGCCAGACCCACTTCCTCAGATCAAAGAGTGGAAGAAAATTGACACAACCATATATACCAAAGGATACAATCAAAAAAATGTACACATATGAAAAGGACAAATCAAATTTCATGTGTTCATTTTTTTGATTGTATCCTTTGGTATATATGGTTGTGCCAATTTTCTTCCACTATTTGATCTGAGGAAGTGGGTCTGGCCCAAGAAAGCTCATCATCTAGTAAACCATCTTGTTAGTCTTTAAAGTTCTACATAGTCCTGGTTTTTGTTTCAGCTACACGAGACTAACACGGCTACATTTCTGTCACAGAAATCATGGATTCTGGGACATTCTGGGACCTTTGTGATTTCCACAGTAGTTGGCGTGGTACATCTCAGGGCATCCCTGGGGCCAGATGCTGTGCTGGAGCATTGGTTGGAGAGCAGTCAGGGTACCCTGGGCAGTTCCCCCACCTGGAGTGGAAGTAGTAGTGGCACCCCAGCCTGCTCTCAGAGCAGTGGAGTCTGCTGGAGCGCTGCCTATCCTCAGCACCTAAAATTTATTTAGGGCCATTTTTAGTAAAAGTCATGGACAGGTGACAGGTCATCTTAACCATAGTTCTCTCCAGCACAGTGACAGAGTCCCTGTGTGCCTACCTGGTCATCAACAGTTTATGGAATTTGCTTTGGTCACAAGGATGTCACAATAGTGCTTGTGTAATTTCAACTGGAAGTTCTGGTTGACAGACTGAGAGGCCATCTATCTCTCAGTACTGGAGCTAGTTGGAGAAAGGATTGAGAGAAGGTGTTGAGGAAAGACTAAACCATGAATACATTTGTGAGTGAACAGGATAGAGGTAAGGGTCACTATTGTATTGTTTATATCCAACCTGTATCCACACATACACATTCAAGAGCATGGGTGCATAGAAACGTGTAATATTCTCCATTTATATGACCAGATCATTAGCTGCTGTAAATCCAGTGAGCCTCTGCTGACTTCCCTTTTAATTGACTTGAGTTGAAGGACTGGCCTACAGCCTCTGAACCTGGAAACTTTCCTGACAATCTGTGTCACTCTTGGATGTTATGGGGAAGGTCTTCTTTCCTTTCTCCAGTTGTTTTATGTTTAATATGGGTCCTTATTTTATGGCTACTGCATCCTTGGAGCCAAAATCTAGTGGTGCAAAGCATCAGAGATGGGAGAAATTAGAAGAGAAAACACAGAAGGACTTCTCTTCTAGCTGACTGTGTCTAGACTACAAAGTTCTATCACTTTTCTTCTGAAAGAGGCTTTTCTGACAGTTGGCCCATCTACACTGGGCCAAATGTCAGAAAAAAAGCCTCTTTCAGAACATCCCTTCTTCCTCGTAGAACGAGGTTTACAAAGATGCTGAAAAAACATGTCTGCTTTTCCAATATTTTTTTGGAAAAGCAGACGCATTCCTTGGACGTGGCAGAGCTTTTCTGGGATATCTCTGGTATCCTGGACAAACTCTGCAGTCTAGATGTACCTGCTGTCTACTTAAGATATTAAGTGGATAGCTAGCATATTAAATGGAGGATAACCAAGCGTTTCTTAGCAACACTAGTGCTCTTAATCCTACACCATTACTATTGCAACTGTATGGGCAAGGTAAGTTACAGTTCTGATTCCATCTGCATCTGGGTGTTGGAATCGAAGGGTAAGGATGGGTAATCGCCTAATCTTGAGCAATCTTTCATGGGAAGGGTAAATTCTGATCAATTCCTCCTCCATGCCTTGGAATGCTGTTACAATGGAGACAGATAAATATGGCATTTCAGATTTCTTGTTAAATATTAAGTCTCCAGGAGAATTTCTGCTGAGACACACATAGGAGATAAAATCCTGATTTTATTAATACATCAACTATTTCACAGTTTCATAGAGTTTAAGGGTGGTAGGTCATTAGATCATGTACTTTAATCTTCTGTATGTCACAAACCATTACGTTTCACCTAGCAACCCTATGCTGAAACCAAAACTTGTCTTGGACTAAAAATTGTCACTCCTGAAGGGTATGTCAACACAGCAGACAGGATACTGGGCTAGATGGACCTTTGGTCTGACCCAGTACGGCCGTTCTTATGTTCTTATGTTGTGCATTGGGGGAAAATCTTTTAGGGTCTCTAGAGGCAACTGGACAAATACCTAGTCCGTGTGTCTTCTCTGCAAGTATTTAAATTACCATAAAATAAAACTGAAGCCTTTTTTTCAAAACAGAGTGCATAAAGTTTGACTTCTAAATTCATACAGTGGAGTCTTTAAAAAGTGGCTTGATTTTCAAGAGATACTGAACCCCTAGAAGTTCTTTGCACTATCCATAGGTAATTCTGGGTGCTCAGCACTTTTGGAAATGACACCCTGGCTTAGCAAAACACTTCAGCGTGCACGTGTTTAACTTTAGATTTATTTGTTGGCATAGAGTTAGGCATGTGATTAAGTTGCTGAATCAGGATGTAGGCGTGTTAATATGGATTTAGGAGTTTTAGTTTAGGCACCCAGTTTTAAAAATCTTGGCTATAAATTATTCTGTGTGCTAGCAAAATGCCTAAATTAATAGTAAAGGTGGAAAAGATGATTTTATGTGGGGATCTTATTTAAAAGGAGCAGCTTTTCCTTATTATAATCCGTCCCCCCACAATAGTTCTGCAAACAGACATGGTCACCATGAGGGAAGAAAAGGATTTGCATGACTCCCAGGTCCACTTATCACCATGTCTGGTCTCCTACAGAGTCTTTACTAGATAGTGAATTAAAGACACAAGCACCGAATCCCAATATCAATGATAACCAGCAGAATCCTTTCCTTTAATTTCAGTTGTTTACAGCGAGGTTGTTTTACTCCTGGACCATATGGACAATCAAGATAAGGCCACTATTGCCCTTCAGATTGTCAAGATTGCTGAGACCAAACTGGCTGTCGTTGTGACTGTTCTGCTAGAAAAACTTCAGCAGGATGAGGTAGGGCAGTTTCATCAAATCACATCTGTTTTCCATGTTTCCACTCCAAATTCTGTTTGACTTCATGGAAGTAATTCAATACAGAACTTGGCTCAGCCCACCTTCAGTGTAATCAGTATTTACCCTTCTGTCTTCATGCAAAACTCATCATGCAAAATTCTGTTACAGGTCAGGATGATATAATAAAGAGACACTCAGAGGAGCACTGTCCTTTTGTACACACTGGAGTACATGGGCTGTATATTATAAAAGTGCACTGTAGGGGTATCTATAATCTCTTATAGCAGTATTTTGTCCTCCTTTAGCATCTTCATCCAAAAACCTCAAAGCACTTACCTACTTACTCATGAATTAGGTTTTACAGCACCTTTGGGAGAGTGATAAACTTCCCTATTTACTGATGGGCTGTGTCATGGGGAATTAAATAACTTGCTCAACACCACATAGTGAGTTAGTAGAAGAATGGTGAATAAAACCCATGTGAACTGACTCTCTGCTCTAAATCCAAGACAACGCTTCTTAATTATAATGACATATGATTGGGATATAGCTTTGAAGGGTTCTTAAATAATCCAAACCCCTTTTTCCTTTATTAATACTCGCATCCAGCAAAGTCCATTTCTCTATTAAGGGTCAACACAGAAGGCATTTTAGTTTCAAGTACCAGGAAGCCAAGACAAGCAGTTCATTTCTGACTCGCTTGAATAGTGTGGGGCTCATGTATTCATAAGTTATCAATTATGATTTTCAATTGAAAATCCTCCTTACATTTACAAATGAATGGAAAGAGGCAGAGCCTCTCCCCACTAGAGCAGTGATAGCAGTTTGCAGCTGCATCCTTTAAAAGCACAACCACTGGAATGTGTAGCCAACCATTGGCTTTGAACATTCCAAAGTGCTTTATGACCTTAGCAGGCAGTTCACACCTTCAGCTGCCTGAATTCAGAGTTATAGACTCACAGGAGACAGATGTGAAAGGCTTGTTGGATCATCCAATTTCCCAGCAGTGCCTTTTTCATTTTTTGGGGCCAAACCAATTTTAAAAGCTCCTAGTGACTGGGTTTCCACCACTTTCCAATGAAGACTATATAATAACCTGATAGATGTCTTAAAGCTGGGGCATTTTTCCTGATGTTAAAGTCTAAATTTTATGTCTCTGATACTGCTCTCTGCTGTGCAATGTATGTGCTGCAGGGTAGGAAACACTGACTCCTAAGCATCCTCACTCCACAGTGCATGCTATGCAGCAAGGAGGTGGTGGCTGGCTGGAGTAGGCAGTCATGGTTGTGCTGACTCTGTGGAGGAGAGCTGACCTGATCTGAGCCCACGGGAGTCCAGTTGTTTTCCCAGTGTGATGTGATTCGATTTATTTTACATCCAAGAGAAACCGGGACACTCCAGGGGTACTTAACCACTTTCTTATTTATTGCAAGCTTTAAGCAGTTATTACAGTTGTTTAAGTTTTACAAGCCTTAAAAACAATTACTACACAATTTAAACCTTAAATGCCATACATTCTAAAGCAATAATATAGTGCAAAGCAATGCAAAAGCAATTAATAAAAGAGCTACTATAATACAATAATAAAGACTAGTTCACTTACACTTCACCCATATGCTACCTACAGTAGCAGGCAGGAGGTCAGGGTTCCTTTTCTTCCCATGCATTGGAACACCATGCACTGGATCACCGGTGTGAAGGGCCTATTTACTTCTAGTTACATCGAGCAGTACCTGTGGGTCAATCCTGCTCATTCCCTCCCACTGATTGTTCTTACTAAGCCCATTTTATAGCAAAGCGAGACTTGGTTGTTCTAATAATACTTACCAATTGATTACGTATTGTGTAGGATATGTAACATGCCCAATACCCTATCTGGAGTACATCTTGTCACTCAGGATGTTGCTGCTATGTGCATAGTTGACAGTTGTATGGCTGCATCTGTAATTTGTGGTTATCAGAAACAGAAGTACCTGTACAAGATTGCTTGCCATGTGTTCTTGACATGGTCTCAGGTACCACGCTTCATCTGCATTGTTATGCAAAACATTCCTTCCTCTCACAGCTTCTCCCATGACCTTGCCTGCATGCTTATGTTCACCAGACTTGAGACAGGCCTGGGTTTTGCTTGTTAGAGATCCGCACGTGTTAAAGGGAGACATGGCCATTTACTGTCAAGGCAGGCTCCCCTACACCCACCCAACCTCACCCTGATGCATGAGGTCAGATCCCATAGAGGTTGCAGGTCTCTATTTAAAAGTCAGTTCTGCTGGCCTTCCTGCACTTTTTAAAATTTTCTCCTGAATTACTTCCAAGCTGTTGATCTTTTCTGGGGAATGTGGTGCCAAAAAAGTGAAATAAGCCAGAAGCAGTCACACCTCAGATGAACAATGAGAAACTTCCTGCTTTATGACAAGATTCCTGTATGTAACAAACCCAGCCCAGATGGCTGTCTTTTTTTTTCACTGTCACTCCAGGTCACTTGTTGTTTCCCACTTTTCTCCCTCTCATTATGTCAGTTATATTGACCCCCTCTCTAGGTGCGCTAGTTTGCAGTTCTCTGAAATCAGTCTTGTTCTGCTCAGGTTTCTAATTTCTCTGTGCCCCTCTTTATTATTTCTCTGTCACAACTCATACCTACAACTCCTCCATATTTAGTATCATCTGTGAATTTCAACTTTGATGGACCCCATAAAAGAGACCTTCAAGTGTGCTACTGTCAATGTAGAGGTAACTCCTGAGCTAATTTTCCCTAAAAGCTGCAGAAGATTTACTGCAGGAGTTGGGTATTTTATAATTGTATTTACAAATTCTGCCTGGAGTGGATAAAAAAGGGCAATATGCTAATAATAATAACAACAACAACAATAATAATAATAATAATAATAATAATAATAATAATAATAATAATAACAACAATAATAAACAAAATTAGATAAGGGGCCTTATTCTGATTAAAAAATTTGTGAATTGCTCAGCTTCTTCTGAAGTGCTGCTAGCTGGGGTGATTGTGGAGGGCATAGCAAGTTTTACACAAATGAAGACAAGGGGTTACTTGAGTGAGTATGCAGGCTGTGGAATCAGTGTGGTCTAGTGGAGAGGACTCCAGATAGTGAATCAGAAGACCTGAATTATTTTCCTGGCTATTGATCTGCTCTTTTAGCCTGGGCTAGTTGTTTCATGTTTAGATTGTAAACTCTTTTGGGCAGAAGCTTATTAGCGTAAGTGTTACTATATTGCGTTACTATATTAGCTTATAGCATTACTATATTGTCATCAAGGAAACATTTTCCCCAATTGTTCTTTTATGTTTTGTCCCCAGAAAAACAGAGTAGACATTTACTGTATCCTGGAGAAAGTATTACAGCAGGATGCCCAGGTCCTAGAGAGAAGGCTACTGAGCAAAATAATAACACTTGCCTCAAACCACATGAGAGAGACTCAGGTAAGTTAGACTAACGGAAGTGTTGGAGCATAAGCTTTTGTGGTCAAAGACCCACTTTACTGCTTTTGCAGATTCAGACTAACACGGCTACCCCTCTGATACTCAGGTAAGTTAGTTTTCCCTATATGCTAATGACAGGAATGAAAGTTTAAACTAATTAAAACATTTTTGTAAACTATATACTGAAACTCCAGGATTAATGACTGCTAGGGGCCCATAGATCCCCACACCATCCTCCAGAAATCCCAGGTCCTAAGCAGCATGTGACTAGTTTCATCTTGTTCAAGTTACACATGTGCTTAAGTGCTTTGTAAGGTCAGGATATTGTGACATATATCAGATGCAGAGAGGCCTACCGTTTCTTAACAAGCAAGTTTTTTGTGAAGTCTACTAGGGATTTCATTATTGATACTGATTTTCTGTGGAAGGTGCTCTGATACTATGGTGTTAAGCAGCAGGATGAAACCTTAAAACAGAATCTGAGCTATTTCCAAAAGAAGCAGTATTTGGATTTAGGGTATAGTTTATTCAGGAAAATTCTCTGAATATCGTGAAGCTGCCCACCTCCTCTGAGGGAAAAATATCATGTCACTATGATAGCCAATCATCCACCACAAATAGCTAATAGCGAATAGTCTAAGCAGCTTGCAAACAACTGAAAGGCTGACAAGTGTTTAGCCAAACGATTCAATGATTATTTATGACTAATGATTCTGTTCACAGAAAGTTGGGTGGAAAACAGAAATAAAAACTTGATTCATTTGAGCAGCATTGGCTGGTGTAGTTGGCTTTAATCACTTCATTCTCTCTCTTTTTGTATTTTTTAAGGAAGCAACAAATGAACTAAAAGTGGCAGCGAGCAACACATTAGTGGCTCTGGCACGCTGCTATTTCAGTGAGGTGGTTAATGAGCTTCAATGTCATCTGAAACCACTGGAGCTGCCTGACGAGTTCACTTTGATTACACTGGGCAACCTATCATCAGCCCATAGTATGTCAACTTCCATCTTTTGTTTCAAAGTTATTGTCTTCCATTTAAGGACAGAGGTTCACGCTCTGTACAGCTACACAGAGTGCTATTTGGGGGGGCATGAGATGAACTGCTGTGGCTGGTTCCAGTTGCTAGACCATGAGCTATCCACACCAAGGTGCAAGCTCTTATGCCCCATTTGAAGTTCTTAAAGGACAGGATTGAGGAAAATCAGGTCTAGTGGAGCTCTTCTCCATTCCATTTCTCATCCCTCCCCAGTGCTCTCTCTCCTACTCTGGGAGAGGATTGGGCATCCGGCACAGCTGCACATTGGTGGAGAATGCTCCTCCTCAGGGTAAATCCCCCACTGATTTTTTACTTCTGCCTTATCATTTGTATACGCAGCACAAAATGACCTAGGAGCCCATAGCATCCGACCCAGCGGTGTTTCTAAATGCGATAGTAAGAAGGCAGATAACAGTCAATTGTCTGTCTTCCTTTTCTTCTGGTCCTTCTTTTCAGCACTCAAGTGCATTCCTTTTGTGGGAATGACCATGTACAGCATGAGCTCCATGCGGATGTTAGTCGACGAGAGCAGGCTGAGGCAAGCATTTTGTGGTGGTAAGTGCCAGCACTTATTGTAGATGTCCAAAATGGATATTTAGGGGCCTTGGTACAGAGTTAAGTGACTGATCATTTACAAACAGGCTCTGAACTGGATTGTACCAGGGGCTGAGTCCTCATGCTCCTGTGGCACTCAGTGGAGTTGAGAGTGCTCCTTACTTTGCTGGAGGTGCTGAGCATTTGTAAGTTCAG
The DNA here is from genome assembly GCF_049634645.1 of Pelodiscus sinensis. Lineage (NCBI taxonomy): Eukaryota > Metazoa > Chordata > Testudines > Trionychidae > Pelodiscus > Pelodiscus sinensis. Next base: position 524,294 of record NW_027465914.1, read on the forward strand.
GCCCTTTATGACTTGTGGATATTTTAAAAATAAACAAAAGCTGATGCTGCCCATGTGCCAGGAAACTCCTGGGGGAAAATGTGCAGGCAACAGTTTGAATTACATTTAAAAATTTCCCGTTTTCCACCCCTCCACCCATTCCTCCTCTTTAGTTTCTTAATTATCATCTCCTTTCACCCTCTTTCTCTGTCCTCTGATCTTCTCCACTTCTCTCTTCCTTTGCGTTTTGGTTGATGCTCAAGTAAGGCCACGTCTACACTATGCAGAAGATCAACGCTGCTGCAGTTGATCACCAGGGTCCAAATTAGCAGGTCTAGTGAAGACCCACTAATTCGAACAGAGTGGGTGCTCCCGTTGGCACCGGTAGTCCTACTTCTCATGAGGAATAACACTCCTGTCAACCTTCCACTGTGTGGACAGTCTGAAAACACGATTTAAGATACGTCAACTCCAGCTACATAATTAACATAGCTGGAGTTGCGTACCTTAAGTCAACTTTCCCCTTTAGTGTAGATCAGGCCTAAGGGCCTAATCCTGCACCTTTGAGATAAATGGGAATTTTGCCATCAGCTTCATAGAACATGGGATTGAGCCTTAATTTTCCTTTCAAGGGCAGCGGGTGCATCTAATTTTAGGGCAAAATGCTGTCAAATCTCAGTATAGCTAATAGGAGTTAGGGGCACTGAACATCTTTCAGACAAACTGTAACCCAATAGGAAATCATACAGTTTTAGGGCTAAATAAGCAATAACTGCAGAGGACATGAATCATTCAGAAAACAGCTGGTCAAAATATTTTGGTTTTTTTATTATATGTTTCATATTTGTTTCCAATTTGATGGAATATTAAACTGAAAAATGTCAATGACAGTTTTAATCAGGATGTGTTCAGTGTTTTTGTGCAGCTAAAAAGGTGGCTGAAATTTGTTGATTTTTGAAACATGTGAATGATCTTTGTAATTTGAAATTTTGAAAAAAACAAGAGTAAACACTTTTAATTTAATTTAAACTACCCTTTCAATCAGCTCTAATTAAGAGGTAACAAGGGAGAAAAAATATGTTTTCAAATGATGGGAATTAAAAAGAGATGGAGAGAGGCAAAAGAGAAGAAAGCCTTTTGAGAAACAAGAAATGGAAAGGAGGGAAGAGAAATAATTCAAAACTCTTATTGGATTTCATCAGCTGTTCCTGAATTGGGCATGGAATTGTAATAAACTACAAGCCTGGGTGTCTTCACTGATGAAGCAACGTATCCTTATTACTATTGCATCCTTTTCATATTGCCTGTCTTTTTTCCTTCCATGCAGTTCTGGAAAAATGGTCAAGGGCAGTAAATGTATATTTTAGTAACTGGGAAAAGTGCCCATTTCCCAGAATGGGTAAATCTCAATTCTGTGATCAAATTCTTCCCCTCTATCGTCATGTGACAAGCAAATGGACCACATGTGAAGATTTGGAGGTGAGAATTGTAGGCTTTCTAAACCTTGATGAGAAATTGTATTGTTAAATTCTCTGTGTATGGCACTCTTTGTGATGATGGAGTTCAATGGCAGGTTCTTTGGGATGGAACAGAGTATGATGTAAAACATTTAAAAAAGATTATAATGTCACAAGCTCCTGGAAATTCTGTCTGTACATAGTGTACATAGATTCCAGTTTTGTCACCTGACATGCAGATGAATACAGGAGAATGGGCTAAATTCATTCCTGGCAGATGTCTATTCAGTTCCATGAGAGTTACAGCAGGAATGAGTTGGTTTAGTGTGCATACTAATCTGGGGAAATATCCCACTTGGGAAAGTTGTGAGGTGCAGTAGAATATAATTCTGAAACCAACACCATAGCTGTGTCTAGACTGGAAAAACTTGCCAGCTGTGTACACTGGCTGCTTGAATTTCCGGAAAAGCACTGACGATCTCATGTAAGATCGTCAGTGGTTTTCCGGAAAGACTATGCTGCTCCCGTTCAGGCAAAAGTGCTTTTCCGAAAGACTTTTGCGCAAAAGGGCCAGTGTAGACAGCACAGTAGTGTTTTCCCCAAAAAAGTCCCGATCGCGAAAATGGCGAATGGGGCTTTTTTGCGGAAAAGCGTGTCTAGATTGGCCACGGACGCTTTTCCGCAAAAAGTGCTTTTGCGGAAAAGCATCCTGCCAATCTAGACGTGCTTTTCCGAAAATGCTTTTAACAGAAAACTTTTCCGTTAAAAGCATTTTCGGAAAATCATGCCAGTGTAGACGTAGCCCATGAGTCTTAATTCTTTACCAGGAAATATTGAGATAGGGCTGTTTCAACAGTGGAAAAGGGAAATTGCACTCGTCAGAAGTAGAAAAGATGGGCCCATTGCATGATATTGAATGAATTTGTAGGAACATATATTCTGTGTCTCTGTGTAGCTCAAGCAGGCCATCATCAAAGCCCTTGGTCCCATGATGAGCCTCCTCCTGCATAAAGAAGAGTATCAAGATAAGGTGTTCAAACAGATCCCATGGCTTCTTAAGCAATATAAAGAGGATGTTAATGTTTTTCATGCCACCAAGGTGAGATACTTATTAAAATAACTATCAATGTGTGCGCATAGGTGAACTGCACTAGCTACTACAGTGGCGTTTCCTGGTCTACATAGTGACTTGTTAGATAATAGATAAACACACAAGTCTTGATTTTATAGACATGGTGACCCAGGTGACAAGTTTTGTAGGTAAAAGCCTCTCATGAAAAGTATCTTCTGTTTCCTGGAGATGCTAAGGAGGTAAGAAACAAAACACCTGCCCCTCCCCCCCATAAGATACTCCCTCCTTGTGATTTATTGGTACATCCTATCAACTCTGTGTCTCTCTTTTAGATTATAAATAAACTCCTCAAAGCAGGGGCTGCTGTGTGTTGTCTCTGGGCAGTATTAAGTAAACTGCCAGTAGCTGAAAATTAATACTAAGAAGGCCTGAAGTGCATTGCTTTAGATTATATAACTAGATAGATATAAAATCACTGTCTATTTCATCTACCGTTGTGTACAGGGCTGTTGTAGCTGTGTTGGTTCAAGGATATTAGAGAGACAAGGTGGGTGAGATAATATAATTAAAGATATTTTTTCACCCACCTTGTCTCTCTTATTTCATCTACCCTCAGTATCACATGACCAAGGTAATTCCTGCCTGCTGATAGTGAGAGGATGGAGTGAGGGGAGTTGGCTTCAGTAGTATGATTGAGCATGCTCAGTCTATGTGAGCTGGCTCAGTACAAGCCAAGCAGCAAATCCAGGGCCACAACCCTGCTGCCCTTCCCCCCTCCCCACTTCCCCCATGGTTTACTCCCAATCTATGTTGGCTTTCTGGTCCAGAATATGTGGTTGCTTTTGGGATTGGAAAGCCCATGACTTTGAGGGAATCAATGCCTCATGGACTTGACTAAAAGTATCAGAGGACTACACAAGAGCCTAAATGTAGTAAAATATGTAGATTTCATCAGAGATATCCTGGAAGCTTCAAGCAGCAAAGAAGAAAAGTGTGTAGGTACAGGAAGGAGTTAGACTGTCATCTCATTATCAATAGCCTGGAAGAGAACATAAAATCATCATTGATAAAATTGGCAGATGAAACAAAAATTGGGGAGTAGTAAATAATGGAAAGGACAACTCACTGATTCAGAGTGATATAGATGATTTGGTAAACTGGGTGCTAACAATAAATGTGCATTTAAATATGGCTGAATGTAAATATATTCATCTAGGTGATACATACATGTTGAGGGATGCTTCCTGAGAAGCAGTAACTCTGAAAAATATTTTGGGAAACTTGGTGAATAATCAGCTGAACATGACCTACAAATGCGATGCTGTGGCCAAAAAAGCTGAAGTGATACTGGGATGCATACATGGGGAAATCTCAAGGAGGAATACAGTGGGAAATGCAAAGTTCATTTCCACACTAGAACTGACCAACAGATATTGGTAGATACCCCTGATACCGGCTTCCTGTGAGAAGAGTGCCTTCCACACCCTGCCTGGCTTATAGCAATTCAGCAGGATGCCATTTGGGCTGCACAGAGCCTCAGCCACTTTTCAGCAGCTCATGAACCAAATATTGCAAACATATATGCAATATACAGCCGTGTGCATTAAGAATATTGTCATCCACAGCACCAGCTGGGGGGAACACCTCTGACATCTTAGCAAGGTATTGTAAGCCCCAATAGATGCAGGACTCACTGTGAATCCAGCCAAGTGCCATCTTAGTGAACACAGTAGGAAGGGGAAAACTATAGCTCCTTGATAAATAAGGTCTAAGGCTTGTGTGACTGCCCCACCTCCATGACAAAGAAACAGGTGCCACAATACTTCAGACACAGTGGCTATTACTGCTGCTTAGTACCCAACTTCATCACACTGGCCACCCTATTATTGGACCTGATGAAGAACACCCAATCACAGAAAGTCCAGTAATTAGAAAACTGTTAGGAAGCCTTCCAGGCCCTGTGAAAGCAGCTGAACCAAGAGCTGGTCCTATCCCATTCAACTTCACAAAGCCTTCTATCCTTCAAATGGAGGTCTCGGAGGTAGGACCAGGAGTGGTACTATCTCAAGAAGCAGGTGGGAAGGAGCACCAGATCCTTTATCTCAGCTGCAAGCTGTTCTCCTGAGAGACCTGCTGCCCTACTATAGCAAGGGAGGCCCTGGCCATCAAGTGGGTGATCTACACCCTGGGGGTATGTCTACACTACAAAGTTAATTCGAACTAAAGGATGTTAGTTCAAATTAACTTTGATAGGCACTACACTAGCACTCCGCTAGTTCGAACTTAATTCGAACTAGCGGAGCGCTTAGTTCGAACTAGGTAAACCTCATTGTACGAGGACTAAGCCTTGTTCGAACTTACTAGTTCGAATTAAGGGTTGTGTAGCCACTTAATTCGAACTAGTGGGAGGCTAGCCCTCCCCAGCTTTCCCTGGTGGCCACTCTGGCCAACACCAGGGAAACTCTATGCCCCCCTCCCAGACCCGGATCCCTTAAAGGGGCACGGGCTGGCTACGGTGCCCGTGCCAGGTGCAAGCCTGACAGCACCCAGCAGGCAGACCCTGCACCTGGCACGGCTCGAGCCAGCCACCAGCTGCCAACCAGCCCTCCCTCTCTTCCTGGGACCAGGCTGGCAGCTCTTGGGAGCCTGCCCAGGACCGCAAGAGGCGGGCACCGGCCTGGTCTAGTGCGGACATCGTGGACCTCGTCCACGACCTCCGCAATAGGCTCAGGAAAATGGCCGTCTAGGGCAGGAGAGCTGCCAGCCTGGCCACCGAGGAGCAGGTGTGCATGAAAATGAAGGTGGTCCACTGAGACCCCCCGACCCTGAGCCCTGAGCTTACAATGGCCGTACTGGCTCAGACCAAAGGTCCATCTAGCCCAATAGCCTGTCTGCCGACAGCGGCCAACCCTAGGGACCCTGGAGGGGATGGACCGAAGACAGTGACCAAGCCATTTGTCTCGTGCCATCTCTCTCCAGCCTTCCACAAACTTTGGGCAGGGACACCACTCCTACCCCCTGGCTAATAGCACTCCATAGACCCAACCTCCATCACTTTATCTCACTTCTCTTTAAACTCTGTTCTAGTTGTAGCCTTCACAGCCTCCTGCAGAAAGGAGTTCCACAGGTTGACTCTTTGCTTTGTGAAGAGCAACTTTCTGTTTCTAGTTTGAAGCCTGCTACCCATTCCTTTCCTTTGGTGTCCTCTAGTCCTTCTATTATAGGAACTAATGGAGAACTTTTCTTGATGCACCCTCTCCACCCCACTCATGCTTTTATAGACCTCTATCTTATCCCCCCTCAGTCTCCTCTTTTCTAAGCTGAGAAGTTTCCCAGTCTCTTTAGCCTCTCTTCATATGGGACCTGTTCCAAACCTCTGATCATTGTAGTTGCCCTCCCCTCTCCCACCCTCTCTCTTCCCCTCTCCCACCTCCTTTTCCCAGTCTTCCCAAGTTTTGTTCAATAAAGAGAGATTCTATTTTTGACCACACGTTTTCTTTATTTTGTACATCAGGAAGGGGGGCTAGGGAAGGGTAAGTGGAAGGAGGTGAGGGAGGAATGGGGTATGAGCCCCCGATGGGGAGGACTGGGCTGGCTCTGCGGGCTTCTGGGGGTGGAAGCTCTCCTGCAGCCCCCCAATTGCTCCCTCTCCCCAGATAGCAGCCTGCGGCAAGTACAGCCGGGCTGATGGCCTAGTACTGTGATGTGCCCAGTGTGGGCACTCAGGGCACTCCAAGCCAGGACTGCTTTACAAGCGGGGCACCCCTGAGAACTCTCTGTCCGGGGTGGGGTTCGGGTCCCTTTAAGCACAGCCCTCGGCTAGCCTGAGCCAGCAGCTCCACGCTCTAAGTCCTCATCTGATGCCCTGCCAGCATTGCTTCCGGCCATCCTTAACCCCGGTTCAGGGTCCACTTAATGTGGCCATGCTAGTTCGAATTAGCAAAACGCTAATCCGAACTAGTTTTTTAGTCTGGATCCGTTAGTTCGAATTAGCTTAGTTCGAATTAACTAATTCGATCTAAGTTAGTTCAAATTAGCGCTGTAGTGTAGACATACCCTGGGATATTATGTACTGGGGAAGCCCTTTCAACTGGTCACCAACCATGCACCCCTCAGATGGATTAATAACATGAAGGACACCAGTGCCTGAATCATGAGGTAGTACTTCCCACTCCAACCCTATGACTTCTGTATGTTATATTGGGCCAGGGAAGGCTCATGCAAACACGGACTTCTCCCAAGTGGAAGGAGACGATGAAGAGGAAGGTCCACCAATGGACATCCTCTTAAGGGGGAGTGTTTGTGACAGAGGATACCCACCATGCATGGTTCAGCGGGGGCTAATCATGATCTGTGGGCTATGCCCCTTCATACTTGCTGGGAATGCTCCAACTGGAACCAGGATATAAAAGAGAGCAGCTCAGTTCTGTCTAGGCTGACAGCTGAAGGGAGTAGAGGTGCTTTGCAGGCTTTTGTGGAGGGACTGCCAGTGCCCTAGGATGCAGAAACCAGCCAGCCTGTGGTTCCAGTTGACCCCCCCCCCCCCACAACCATCCAATGCCACAGATGGAGGAGAGACCACGGAGTTACTGAGATGACCTGCTGCAGAAGATTGGTGGGAAGTAATCTATGTGAACTAAGCATTATTGAGTTGAGGTATTAGCCTTTGACTCTGCATGTTTTGGAAGAAACCCCATTGAGCTGAAAGACAAGGTCCTGGGCTGGGACCCTGTGGAGTAGGTAGAGCCTGGTGGAGAAGGGCTGGCCACTAGGCAACACTGGTTTGCCCCAAAGGGTAGCTGAGCACTAGGTTGAACGGTCGTACCTAGAAGGGCTTGGGTCGTTGAGCTGAAGAGCCTCATCAAAGGGCTGCTGCACTGACCCTGACTATTAGGCAATGCTGCTCTAAGAACCAGGCCTGCTATGGTGGTTGGGGAGACTAGGCCACTTGGGCTGCCTTAGTTCTTTAAGTCCTCCACAACCTGATACCATCCAAACAGGGTGGACCTACCCTGTGACAGGTAACTTAATTACAGTCTATAATATCTGCATGGGGAAATATATGTAATGACCTAGCAGAGAAAGGCATGACATGATCCAGTGGCTACAAACTGAAACAGGATCCATTCAGATGGGAAATAAGGTCTACCTTTTCAGTGGTGGGATATTAGCCATTTTCCAAGAGTCAAGGTGATCATTTTAAAATCAAGATTGGATTTTTTTCTGAAAGTTCTGCTTTAGGAATTATTTTGGCAATTTCTAAGGCCTGTGTCATACAGAAGGCCTGACTAGTTGATGACAATCATCCCTTTTGGCCTTGGAATCTATGAATTCCATGAACCTGCTTCAGTCATTGCATATTGCTCCTTTGTATGCCCACCTTCTTACTTTCACCTTCTGTTGTAGAGTCTGAGGCAGCTCTTGGAAGTCTCTGGTGAATATAAGATCCTTCTACCTAAAAGGAAATTTCAAGCCATCTGCAGTGCTCTGCACAACCGGGTGAGGGGAACTTCTTCTTGTATCACTTGAGCTTAAGCACAGCAGATCTGAAGCATATTAAGAATAAACATCTTTTGAATGCTAGTGAAGAGCCCGAAGACCTTCTCATGCCTTATTGGTTTCTGCTGGCTTAAGAATAAGCAGATAGTGGTCTCATTTTATTAGCTAAAATCCAGCTCAGTTTGTAAAGCAATTTTAGCATAAGCCAGTTATTAGAGGGAGTTAGAGTTATATAGTAAAAACTGATCCCATCCAAATGGGGAGGACCTAGCCTGTGACAGGGTGACTTAATTGCAGTCTATAATATCTATGTGGGGAAACATATGTAATAATCTAGCAGAGAAAGGCATAACGTGAGCCAATAACTAGAAAATGAAGCTGGACAAATTCAGACTGGAAATAAGGCCTACATTTTTATGGTGGAATAATTAACCATTTGAACCAGTTACCAAGGGTCAAGTCTTGATTCAATTAGCTCTGCTGCTAAAAACACTTTGAAAGCAGGAACTTCTGTTATCCAATGTATCGGTCATTGTTTCTGATTCTTGTTGTGCAGTCAGTACCATTTATTTTGGGTTCAGAGCTCTATTTGGAAAGGTAGGAAGTGAGTGCTTAGAAATTAATTGAGCATCTTCTTTTCAGTTGCTTGTTCTGATTAGTTTTCCTTTGATCACTTCTCTTCTTCCCACAGATCTGTTCTCAAACTCAGCAGCTCATCATGGAAAATCATATGGAGCTGTTCTATTGTATCCTACTGCTAGGTAGGGGAAGAGACTCCAAATTACACAGTGGTTTCCTTGTAACTTCCTTCTTTTGTAGGTGTGGTAAGAATGAGCTTTCAGTTGTTAGTGAGGATGTGATTTCTTCCTTTGCAGCCCGTTCTTCTCCTGATGACCTCATAGCATTTCTGCACTCGCAGCTGAAGATTAAGAAGGAGACTGTTCGTGTGGAATCCCTGAATCTGCTCACAGATATTATTGGTGCTGACTGTAAGTAACACAGGAGTAACTGTGACTGCTGCGATCATCGCCATCGTGCTAGGGGTTGAGTTGGGGACATCCAGAGCTAAAAGCATGAGCTGCTATAGGTTGATCTAAAGAACCAAGGCTTTGCAGGCATGGTAGGGCTATAACATACTCATGATCTCTGCAAATGGGGCACAGAGGATCTGTAACACAGGGGCGGATATAGGGCAGGGCGAGCGGGGCGGCCGCCCCGGGTCCTGCGCTTCAAAATCCCCGCACCTGCGCATGGCGTCACTGTGCATGCACCGTGGCAAAGGGGTGGGGCCCGTGGAATTATGCTTCCCGGGGCCCTGCAAAATGGTCATCTGCCCCTGCTGTAACACATAGAATCATATAGTCATAGATTATTAGAACTGGAAGGGACCTTGAGAGGTCATCAAGTCCAGTCCCCTGCTCTCATGGCAGGACCAAGCACTGTCTAGATCATCCCTGATAGGTGTCTATCCAATCTGCTCTACTGGTGGTAAACACAGACTAACTTCACTGACATCCATTTGTCTAACTCTCTTACAATATTTCCATCAGGATAGTATGATGGCGCTATTTACAGAAGTGGAAATACTTCAGACTTAGACTGGTGAAAGTGAGATCAGAGTCTGGTCCTATATTTTCCCCGCTGATTCTGTATAAGAGTGAAGCTTGGTAGTACTCTTAAATAGGGCCCAGGACACATTCTAATGTGGAGCATGAGTGTTTGGAACAAAGATATACTATATTGCACACTTCTCCTTATCTTTCAGTGCCTGAGACAAGAGTTAGAAAGTTTCGCATTGTGAAGGCAGTGAAATCTGCTCTCAGTGATCAGAGTGCTAAGGTAAGATTGTGTGTGGAATAGTGGTATTGCTGTTAATATCTCGGAAGTATTTCACTCAGTGGAGAGTCTGGCAATGAGACACATTTTTAGGCTGAGATTATTAATAGGGTTTCAATTAATCACAGTTAACTAAAAATTAATGGGATTAAAAATTGAAATTTATGAAATATTTTTGTGGTTTTTTACATTTTCAAATATATTGATTTCAATTACAACACAATGACAAGTGTGTACTATGCACTTTATATTATTTTTATAACAAACATTTGCATTGTAAAAATGACAAAAGAAATAATATTTTTCAATTCATCTCATACAAGTGATGTAGAGCAATCTCTTTAGCGTGAAAATGCAACTTACAAATGTAGATATTTTTTGTTAACTGTAACAAAGCAATGTAAAACTTTAGAGTCTACAAGTCCATTCAGACCTACTTCTTGTTCAGCCAGACACTAAGACAAACAAGTTTGTTTACATTTATAGGAGAAAATGCTGCCTTTTTCCTAATTACAGTGTCACCTGAAAGTGAAAACTGGCATTTGCATGGTACTTCTGTAGCCAGTGTTGCAAGGAATTTACATAACGGATGTGTTAATCATTTGTACTTCAGCCACCATTCCAAAGAGATAAAAGCAAAAGCAAAAGGACTCTCATATCCTGTCTCATATTGCATGCAGAAGGGATAATAATAACTCGTGCATAATCTCTACCCTTGCAGGTGAAGATGGCAGCTCTCCATTTCGTCAAGAAGCTGCTCAGTTCAGGAAGCGTGGAGAATTGTGCAGCAGGGGATATGGTTGCATACGTTTTCAGAGAGTTCGATGTGTCCACCAGAAATCTGGTAAGGAGAGTTCTTAACACTTAGGACTCAGTTCTGCCATTCTGGCATGCTGATTGTTCCCCTTGACTTCAGTGGGAGCTTTGGATGCTCAAGGATGCAGCTGGACTGAAGGATTAGAGCTAGAATCTGATCAGTGATATTCGTGTAAAGCCAGGGTAATGCCCCTGACTTCAGCGGCATTATTTTGGATTTACACAAGTGTAACAGAGACCAGAATCTGATTCTGGATATTTACATCTGACAGTGCGACCTACATTCCTTAGACTTCGGGCAAGTCAGTGAAAATTCTGACAACACAATCTTTCAGTGAAATGCTCTTGTATAAGGAAGCACATCTTTTTTATAAATAGACTCTCCAAAGAACACACTGGTGCCCAATCCTGTGGCTGCTGAAGCATACATCAACTATTAACAAAACACTGAAGTTATGCAGCCTACATCAAGATGTCTAGAACCTGGAAAAGTTTGCTGCACACTTCATACTCTGTTCTATGTGTACTAGTTCAAAATCTTTTCAATGGGTATTTCCAGCTATGGGCAGAGTCATGGACTCCAGACACAGAGTTCCACGATGGGATCCATGATATACATTAACTTTACAGTAAGTTGTTGGGGATCTTAGCTCTGCCTGGCCCTTTAGCTACGAAGTGGGAGCTTATGGCAGTACTCACCAACTGCCTCTTTTTCATGCTACCCATCTCAAAGAAAGTAGGAGGCAACTCTTTCTCATCAGGCCACATTTGCTCTTATTTAAACTGAAATCAGTAGAGCTGATCAATATTTAGTCTGGTGTAAGGAAGAACAGAATTTAGCCTATAGATAGACTCACATTCACTATGCACAGAATGATCAAGCTGCTTGGGGCATCAGAACAAACAGAATGGCTCCCTCTAGGTTCTGCATATTTATTTCCACTGGGCAGAGTCTGAGTGGCTCTCCTCAGAGATAAAAAGAAGAAATGTTCTTTTTTGAAAATTTTTCAAAAAATGAATACTGTTCAGGGAACTCTTTTATAGAATCATAGAACGATAGGGCTTGAAGAGAATTCAGGAAGTCATCGAGTCCAACCCCCTGCTAAACGCAGAACCAATTCCAACTAAATCATCTCAGCCAGGGCTTTGTCAAGCTGGGACTGAAAAACCTCTAGGGATGGAGATCTCACCACCTCCCTCAGTAACCCATTCCGGTGCTTCACCACCCTCCTCGTGAAATCGTTTTTCCTAAGATCCACCCCCCCACACACACAACTTGAGACCACTGCTTCTTGTTCTGTCATCTGTCACTACTGAGAACAGCCTCTCTCCATCTTCTTTGTGTCCCCTTGTGCTGGGGTTTTCCTAAGCCTGGGTTCTGACCCACCAGTTAGGTGTTTCTGTTATTCTCTTCCCTTAAGAATCTCCATCATTCGAGGTTTTTAATGCCAGGCTTGGCAAAGCCATGGCTGGAATAATTTAGTTGGGGCTGGCCCTGCTTTGAGCAGGGGGTTGGACTATATGACCTCCTGAGGTCCCTTCCATCCTTAATCCATGATTTTATGATTTGTGCACTCCTAATGCAATGGAAAAGCTCTCCTAGGTCAATATTCAGAAAGGCTTTGTAAGAAATAGACACCGCTTCTACAGCCAGTGTTTTCCCACTAGCTAGTAAATTCTATGTATCTATCTCATAGCAGGGGACAAAACTTCCCTCCCAGGATGTTCAGGAAGAAAGCACTATCCAAACTATGTGCATTCACATCCTGCAAGGCCTGGACATATCAGTCACTGGAATGACCCAAGTAAGTGACATGTTGCTACTGCTTCGTGAAATAAAGACATTCTTCCGTATATCTACTGTACCTCTCCATAAGGAAGCTTCTTGCCAGTCAGGATAATGGAGGTACAGCATGTCAAGTTCATGTCAGAGATGATGGGACCTCTGTATCATGGAGGAAGCGATTCACAGTACAGACAAGATAAAAAGGAACTTCACTGGAAGGAACCATAATACAGTGGTCTTCTTTTAATTACCACGATTGCCTGAGTGCAACGTCTCCTTAGAGTCCCCATGAATCCCTTGGAAATGTAGACTTGGTGATCCTGTATTTAAACAGTTATTGGGGCCGTGATTGTGCCTTCTGTATGTCTGAAAAGTGCAGGATGAATTTATGGTGCTGTCTAAGTAGCTTTATAATACAGGGAAAGATGATTCATCTCCGGATGAGAACCAGATTGCTAATGCTCTCCAAACAAGGCAGTGTACTTAAAATGTAGAGAGAGGGATTACTGGGACAGGTAGAGTGAGATGATGGCGGAGGGGAGGAGAAAGTGAGATCGAGATAAGGTAACGAGATAGGGAAGGGTCAGTGATGACTAAAAGGAGAAGGTGCATGACAGAAGGATTCAGCCAGTAGGAGGTGGGGGAATGAAAATAGCCAAGTGTTGAACTGTCTTGCTCTTCTGTGCAGGTGTTATGGCCAAGGATTCTAACATATGTGGTGCCAACTCAGTACACTGGCACTTTGAAGCCTCTCTGCAGATGCCTCCAGGAAATGGCTGAGAAAAAGATGCAAGAAGGAGGAGAAGCTGCTTGCCTGGACTACAGTGGACAAGGTTTATAACAGAAACTCTTTCATTTATTCTCACCAGCCACTATGAAATGACCAGATTCAGCCTGTTCCAATTCTCTCATCTTCAGTCAAGAGACTAAAAGGAATGCAGGATGGTCTTGGGATTAAAACATGGCAATGGGAGGGAGCTAGAAATTGGGGGTTCTGGTTCCAGATCACCACCAAAATTCTGATATAACATTGGGGAAATCACTTGCTCTCTCTCAGCTTTCCCACTTGTGAAATTGAGGACTAGTTAATGCCAGTTTCTTAGAGGTGCTATGAGGAGGAATTAACTCATGTTTGCAAAACACTTTTGAGATGCTCCGCCTGAAAACACTATGGAAATGCAAATATTATCAGCTGCATGCAACATTGGTGGGCATATTGGAAATGGCTAGGTGAACAACATCAGCGGGATTCTCCGAAGTCTGGCATAATTAATGATCTTCTATTTCTTTTCCCAGGGAAACTCCCTACACCTCAGGGATTGCTGGCACGACTCCTGGTAAGTAGACCATGGAGGACAGGTTTTCTGAGAAATGTGAAGTGGAACAGTTAAGTATAAAAATCAGTTTTCCAGCTAAATGCTTTAGGCTGAAGAATGTGTATGATTGGGTCTCTCTCCACCCTCCCCGATCAGACAGAGACACACTGTTCTACACCCTCATGCTAGTTAGAATATTTTCTTCTTTAGGAAGTCACTGCAGTAGAAGCAGCAGCTCTACAATGTGTAGTCTCCACAGTGAGAGAATCTGAAATATTTCCTCCTTCAGGAACAAGCTGGTATCTTACTGCAGAACTTAGCCTGTGCTTTCTCCCTCGTTGACAGGTTGTAGCCTCATCTCCTTACGAAAGAGAAGGACACGGATATTCTGTCTTGCAGCTGCTAAAAGCCTTGCACCAAAATATCCATGCAGCAGTGGGTGAGATGTGGGGAGTAAAGATTCCAGCTCTGCTGCAGCACCTTGAAGGTAAAGTGCTAGTTGGGAGTGACGTGGTCCATGGAGGATAGAAGAGAAAGCAGAAAATGCAGATTCCTATTGACATGTGTGGTGCCATGCATGTTGCAGTCCGTGGGAATAGTGTGGAATTGAAACTGGGGCTCTAGACACCTCACTTTTTCTACAATTGTGAACCAGTGAGCTAACTCCAGTGTCAAACCGGGGGCCAACCACTTAGGATGGAATCAGGCCAGGAAGGTTTCAGTTGAATGACCATTTTACAGCAGTATCTTCCTGATCTTAGCTAGGTGGTTATTTAGGAAGCTCAATACACATGAAACTGGAGGTTTGTGAAACTCTTATGCACTGTTTTTGTGGTCACAAGTACAGTCTGATTTTTGCAAACTGAATTTTTCTGAAAAATTAAAGCCTAGGGCTACGTCTAGACTGGCATGATTTTCCGCAAATGCTTTAAATGGAAACATTTTTCCATTAAAAGCATTTGCGGAAAAGAGCGTCTAGATTGGCACGGGTGCTTTTCCGCAAAAGCACTTTTTGTAGATAAGCGTCCATGCCAATCCAGACGCGGTTTTGCGCATGAAAGCCCCGATCGCCATTTTCGTGATCGGGGCTTCTTTCCGCAAAACAATACCGCATTGTCTACATTGGCCCTCTTGCGCAAAAGCATTTGCGCAAGAGGGCTTTTGCCTGAACAGGAGCAGCATAGCATTTCCACAAGAACACTGATAATCTTACATGAGATCATCAGTGTTCTTGGGGAAATTCAAGCGGCCAGTGTAGACAGCTGGCAAGTTTTTCCGCAAGAGCAGATGATTTTGCAGAAAAACTTGCCAGTCTAGACTCAGCCTATGTTTATTGTCAAGATTAGTTCAATTTAAAAATCCACAGTTTTTCTTTCTGTAAGGAAACTTAATCCATATATTAGCAATAGAATCCATGCCTGTCACAACAAAGCTACGTTGACCAAGTGGGTGCCCTACATATAATGTGTAATCTACGTATTGTAGGCCTGATGTCTTTCACCAATTTTACAGTCGTATGAAACTATTGACATCAGTGGGAAAAAATTTAGCATTGGTTGTGTCTATACTACGGGGTTATGTCAATATGGTTATAGTGACAAAGCTAGGACAATATAGTCTCTGCACTATGTAACTGTGAGCCAGCAAGCTAAGTTGCACAACTTCAGTTATGTGAATAATGTATCTGAAATCGATACACTTAGATCTACTTACCAGATGCTTTCCTGTCAACTCTACCTACTGTCCTCATTCTGGTGGAATTCTGGAGTTGATAGGAGAGTACTTGGTGGTCAATATATCGCATATATACTAGAGGCAATAAATTGACCCTTTCTGGATCAATCGCTGCCTGTTGATCCAGTGGTTAGTGTAGGTATACCCTAAGTGACGCACAATCCCAATGTGTTTCTGATATATATTGGACCCTACAATTTTCAAGTGGGCTTGCTATTAAAAAAAAAAGAGCTGTATCTTCCCTGGCTGCTGTTTCTGTACAGAGTCCACAGCACTATGTTCTGCAGACATTAAAGAAGGGTAAGTTAGAGCCGGCTGTTCAGAAACAGGGCCAGATTCTTAGTCGATGTAAATCAGTATAATTCCACTGACTTCAGTAAAGCTACACAAGTTTAGGATCAAGTCAGAATCTTGTATTATGCAGGAAAAATGTGCATGCATATTTAAGTCCAGTTTTCTGATGTTCTAAATAGGAATGTAAGTAACTAGTTGACTATCTGATAAGCAAAAGCTTATCGGATACATGACTAGTTCCTTGACCAGTTGCTTCCCCCCCTCTTGCTGCATCTAGCAGCGACAGCAAGTGGGGGGAGCAGGAGCCAGTGCTGGGGAGAGCCGGCTTAAAAGCTGGTTTCCCCCAAGCACCATCTCCGCAGGAGACAGGGTAGTAGCGGGTACTGGATGCGAGCCGGAAATCAGCTTATTCCTGACTTGTGCTCCATCCCAGATGCTGCGACTCTGCTTTTTAAATGTATTAAGAGCCTGCCATCTCTTAATACATTAAAAAATCAGAAGCTCAGCAGGGGAGAGCTAGCGTGAGCCAGCAGTCAGGTATCCCGGCTCGCGCTTCAGCCTTTTATATGTATTAAGAGCCTGTCAGCTCTTAATTCACTTTAAAGGTAGAGCCGCAGCAGGGTTAGCTGCCGGGACTGAGAGCTAACCCTGCTGCGGCTCCCCCGCTTATTGACTAATCAACTAGTCGATGGAAAATTCATCAACTAGTCAATTAGTCGATTAAACTATATTTAATGTCCCTAGTGCTAAATAGTTTGATGAGACGTCCAGTGCCCTCAGCTCCCATTGAAGTCAAAAGTAATTAGGAGCAGGGCTGTCAGGGGTTGTAGGGCTTGGGGCACTCCCCAGGGGCGAGGCTTAGGGCAGCCCACCAGCCCCAGGCCCTACCTTGCCTCTGCTTCACCTTTTCTCCAAACTCTGCCCCTGTTTTGCCCTACCCTAACCCTTCCTGCCCCTGCTCTGCCCTGCTGCTGAAGCCCCCTCTTCTGAGCTGAGGGATTACTGGGGGGTCCTGGTGCAGGATGGCAGTAGGATGGGCTCCTGCCTTCAAAATCACCAAAGCAACAGGAGTGACAATGGCTCGGCAGCCCGCTTTTCTGCGCCTTGCCCCACAGCCCTCTCCCAGCATCGCCGTGGCCATGGGAAGCGCATTGCCTTGGAGCCGGGGCACCTTGCTTCCTACTGCCACAGATACAATGCACACAGCAGGCTGGGAGAGGGCAGTGTGGCAGGGTGGGGCAGGGCAGAGCAGGCTGCTGGGTCTCTCTTGGACCCATCCATAGGACAACTGAGGTGGCCACCATGGGCTCTCCCAAAGTAGGAGCTGGGGTGGCAACCCCAAAGTATCCTATGGAGTGTCCAGCATCTCGCTCCTCATGGGTTGACTGACTCTGAATAAAAAGGTATGTTACATTGGCATCGGTCCCTTTTATCATTGAAAGCTCAGGTAGTTTTAAGAAGATTGACTGCAGAGGGTATATTGGGGACAGCTATTCTTGCTGTTGTAAATTACACTGTTGTTTTGCCTCCTGCTTTATAGGAAACACAGAGAATTCTCTGAACCATGAACAGTGGGAGCACATGCTGCTTCAGGTACAGGATGACTTTCAGATGTATTAGCATACATCCCCGCACCCAAATGTATCAGCTGGGAAAGAATTAATTATAAATTATTCATTATTAGCAGAGTGGGACAAATCATTTTATTTGCAATGTTTGTTTGATGAAAAACTTTTTTTTTTTCAAAAACATTTTCATGGAAACTTTTTATTTCGACCAAAAACAAAACAACCCCAACCCAAACAGAAAATATTTAGGTTTTTTTAAACGGATGGGGTTTTTTTTCAGTAGTTTTCCTGTTTATTTCTTTTTTTATCCTCTTTTCAATCAGAAAATGGAAGAGGGAAAAAAGGGATGGTGATGAGGGGTAAGAAAAGGAGAAAACAAAGAACTGAAAAATGGTTTTAGTTTTTCACTTTTTGTTTGTGGCATTGAAAATCAAGAAAACAAACAAACAAAAAATCCCACCTGTTTTGCGAAACAGACTTACCATTTTTCAGACTGCTCTAATTATAAATAGCTTCATAGTACCACTGGGAATGACACAGAACTTAACCTGAAAACCAGCATGCTAATGATCGTATTGCATCACTGGGGTACTTGTAAAGGAGTCTTTCTTACTTTTTGACATTCAAAAGAAAATCTATTATGTGAAAACCTAAAAAGCAGCAAAGACAAGACAAGGTTTGGTGACTTTCTCATGTATCTTTTTCTAGTTAGAGCTCTTTACAGTCTCGTGTAAATCGAGACAAGGAACATTTTTGTGGCAAGTGCTGAAAATGAAATGAAAGAACTTAGGGTATGTCTACACTACAAAGTTAATTCGAACTAACGGATGTTATTTCGAACTAACTTTAATAGGTGCTACACTAGCTCTCCGCTAGTTTGAACTAGGTAAATCTCATTTTACGAGGATTAAGCCTAGTTCGAACTAGCTAGTTCGAATTAAGGGCCGTGTAGACCCTTAATTCGAACTAGTGGGAGGCTAAGGCTTCCCAGGTTTCCCTGGTGGCCACTCTGGCTAACACCAGGGAAACTCTATTGCCCCCCTCCCGGCCCCGGAGCCCTTAAAGGGCCACGGACTGGCTACACAGTTTGTGCCAGTTGCAAGGCTGCCAGCACCCGTGCCAGCAGACCCTGCACCTGCCACACCATGAGCCAGCCACCCGAGGACACCCAGCCCTCCACTGCTCCCCAGGACCAGCCTGGCGGGTCCCAGGAGCCTGCCCGGGGGCGCAAAAGGTGGGCGCCCACTTGGTCAAGTGCAGAGATCGTGGACCTCATCGAGGTTTGGGGGGAAGCCTCCAATGTCCACGATCTCCGCACTAGCCACAGGAATGCGGCCGTCTACAGCTGCATGGCTGCCAGCCTGGCTGCCAGGGGCCACCAGCGCAGCCGGGAGCAGGTCCGGTGCAAAATTAAGGACCTGTGGCAGTCCTACTCCCGGGCCTGCCAGCCAGGGGCCGACCCGGAGGCCTGCCCCCACTTCCATGCCCTGGACCACCTCCTGGGGCTCATGCCGTCCCTGCCCCCCGAGACGTGATAGACCCCGGGGCAGAGGGCCCGCTCCAGGAGACGGAGGAGGAGGCAGAGAGCTCTGAGAGCCAGGAGCCTGCCGCCAGCCTGCCCAGAACCCGGGACCCCCGAGGCACCCCACAGAGCCGTTCGCCTGTGTCGTCCGAGGCCGGGGAGGCGTCCACATGTGAGTACCATCGTGTTCCCCTCATGTGTACAGGGGGCTGGGGCGAGAGGGAGCCTCGGGATCGTGCACCTGGGCCTTGACCACCAAGGAGCAGCAGCTGGGGATCCTGCAGGGGCCCTGGCCTTGCAGAGGGGAGCTGGGTTTCACACACCTGGGCCCCTGGAGAGCCAGGAACGAGGAGGAGTACCAAAGGCGGCACCTCCAGTTCATGGACAACCAGCTCTGCACCCAGGACCACTGGGTCCAGGAGGACCTGAGGCTGCACCGGAGGAGTCTGGAGGCCTTGGAGGAGCAGGGCCGTGCCCTGCGAGGCCACCTCCAGAGCCTGCTCGACGGCTTCCTATTTCCTCCTCCCCCTGCTCCTCCTGCTCCCCCTGTTCCCCCTTCTCCCCCTGCTCCCCCTGCTCCCCCTCATGCTCCCGCTCCTGCTTCCGCTCCTGCTTCCTCCACACCCCTGTCCCTCCTGCCCCCCTTCCACAACCATTTCCCGCAGTGTGGCGAGACGGGAGAGGCAGCCGGACTCCCACCACTGAGCTTTCCTTTCCCTTCCTCCCTTCCCTCCCCTTCCAGCTCCCTTGTCCCAGGTTCCCCCTCCCCTCTCCCATCCTGAAGTTCTGGGTCCACTGTCGGTCCTCCCAGCGCTCCAGGACGATGCGGTCCCACCAGTCGGTGCTGGTGTCCAGACGCCAGACACGGCGGGGCACGCCGGTGCCGGGGTGCCGCCGCAGCTCCTCCACGGCCCCCAGGGCGGCCAGGCGGAGAGGCAGGGGGCTGATGTGCACCATGTGGTGCCAGGCAGCCTTGAGCCATTGGTGGCAGGCTTGCAGCAGCAAGTCCAGAAAGTGCACCAGAAGGTGCAGGGCGAGCTGTGGCTCCATGTTGCCACCTGCGGCGGCCCCCCCGAAGGGAAGCACCGACACAGACGGGCACATAGACCAACGCTTTGCTGTCCCTCAGCGAGGTTGGCAAGGAAGCAGGAAAAGCTGAGAACCGGCTGTCCAGGGGGGTCCCTTTAAGCTCGAGCCTCAGATAGCCTCAGACAGCAGCCACAGAAAACAACTACTGACCTGATGCCCTGCCAGAACCAGTTTCAGCTGCCCTTAAATGCCCCCCTGCGTCAAATCAGTGTGGACGCGCTAGTTCGAATTAGCAAAATGCTAATTCGAACTAGTTTTTAGTTCTAGATGCGCTAGTTCGAATTAGCTTAGTTCGAATTAGCGCTGTAGTGTAGACATACCCTTAGTGACAGATAAGCCTGAGACGGTCTGGGGAAATTCTGGATTACTCACCAGAATTTTCCATTCTTCTTCAAGTGCTTGCTCCTGTCCATTCCAATACGTGTGTGCATGTTCCATGCACATAATCACTAGGGCTGTGTCTAGACTGGCAAGTTTTTCCGCAAAATCATCTGCTTTTGCGGAAAAACTTGCCCGCTGTCTACACTGGCCGCTTGAATTTCCGCAAAAGCACTGACGATCTCATGTAAGATTGTCAGGTCTTTTGCCGAAATACTATGCTGCTCCCGTTCGGGCAAAAGTCTTTTTCCGAAAAACTTTTGCGCAAAAGGGCCAGTGTAGACAGCAGAGATTTGTTTTCCGCAAAAAAGCCCCAATCGCGAAAATGGTGATTGGGGCTTTTTTGCGGAAAAGCGTGTCTAGATTTGCCACAGACACTTTTCCACAAAAAGTGATTTTGTGGAAAAGCGTCCGTGCCAATCTAGACGTTCTTTTCCAAAGATGCTTTTAACGGAAAACTTTTCTGTTAAAAGCATTTCCGGAAAATCATGCCAGTATAGACATAGATTTTTTTTTTTTTACTAGCAGTACTGTTGGATCAGATTTGGAAACTTCTAGAGTGGCGCTTTCAGGGTGAGCAATGTATGTTGATCCCTCCTGAACTGATCAGCCGTCCAGGTCCTTCCTACCGCCAGTGATGGTCTTTGGAGAATTTGATTTCATGTTTTGCAAGGCATCTCTTGCTGTAGTTGTACGTTGTATTGTCCTTTCTGTCTTCCAAAATTGGTGTTATCCCTAAATGGGCCTGGTTGCCACAAGGAGCAACAATAAGTGCATCCAGTTCTGTTCCTTCCAGACCCACAGTTGTGGATCGGTAGCAGATGCAATCAAGATATCGTGGTCCAGTCACCTGGTGTACATGTCTCTGCTCTTTCCTCTAGTACACAAGGTTCTCCTCAAGATCTGGCAGGACAAGGCGGAACTCATCCTCAGAGCAGCAGTGTAGCTGCAGCAGCATAGGCTCAGCAGCCTGGTGAACCAATTTGTAGACAGACCGATAATCCTTCTGCTCCATATCCTGATTTCATCACCGAGGACCATCACCAGTTACAGCACCCTCACCCGGGGCACCTCCATTTCATGGTGCAGAAACTCCATGGTTAAACCAGCTCGAGCTACAGTGCTCAGACTCCATTAGAAAGGTTCTGTTGGGCAGGAGGCAACCCTCCCCTTGGGCAACATACCTAACAATCTGGAAGTGATTTTCAGTTTGGTCCCTCGAAAAGTACATCCCCCTACAAGAAACCTCCATCTCCCTTGTGCTTGACTACTTTTTATACCTTAACCAGTGCCAGGGACTGACACTGTCATCCATTAACGTCCACGTAGTGGTTATTTGCCTTCCATCCTGGGGCTGGGGAAAGATCTCTGTTCAGCAATGCTATGCTGGGATGTTTCCTTAAGGGTTTGGAGAGGCTGTATCCCCAGGTCAGACATCCCCATTTCACAGTGGGACCTTAACCTGGTCCTCTCTAGACTTATGGGACTGCTGTCTGAGCTCCTAGCAATCTGCCCTCTAGCTTGCCTCTCTTGGAAGGTGGTCTTTGTGGTGGCTATAACCTTGGCTAGTTAGGTCTCAGAGCTCCGGGCCTTTACCTATGAGTTTCCATACACTGTCATTTGTAAGGACAAAGTGCAGCTCTGTCCGCATCTGGTGTTCCTACCCAAGGTTGTCTCCCTCTTCCATCTAAACCAGGACATTTTCCTCTTGGTTTTCTTCCCAAAACATCATGCCAACCATGTGTCAGACAGACCCTACCCTAGCCTTCTACACTGAATGCACAAAGCCATTTTGTAAATCACCACAGCTCTTTATTGTCATGGCTGAAGGAATGAAGGGACTTCTCATCTCATCCCAGTATATTTCATTGTGGATATTTCCTGTTATTACTTTGCCAAAATTCCAGCGCCATCAGCTCACTCCACCAGAGCACAGGCATCTTTGGCAGCGTTCCTCCTACAGATTCCCATTGAGGATATTTGCAGGGCAGCAACGTGTTCCTCTATTTGCACCGTCATGTCACACCACACCATCACCCAACAGGTAAGGGGTGATGTGATGTTTCAATTAATTCTGGCTCCCTCCTCCATGGGAACTGCTTGGGTGTCATCTATCGGAATAGACATGAGCAAGCCCTCGAAAAAGAAACAAACCAGTTACCTACCTTTTTGTAACTGCTGTTCGAGATGTGTGGTCATGTCCTTTCCAAATCCCACCCCTCCCCACTGTCAGAGTAGGCTGGCATGAAGGAACTGGATGGACGGTAGGTCAGCAGGGACCTATATATGTCTCCATGAAGGCTCTCTTGTGAGGTTTCCAGTATAACCTGGCTGCTGTTCAAAATTTGGATCTCCTGCTGACTTCAATGGGAGTTGAGGGTATGACTTTGGAAACTGACAGAGGTTGCGGGGTGCATAGAATTGCCAGGATCCTCTAGAGCTGATCTCTACATTTCAGTTCATCAAAGAGTATCATGTAAAGCCTCTGCTGGCCACACTGATCATCATAATCATTGCAAAATGTCTGGATGGATAATATATAAGGCCTTCTGGACAGGCCTTACAAGCTGCGTGTCTGCATGGCCACGCACAACAAATTTTAAGCCCACACACCTCGCCTGCAGAGCCACGCAGCAGCACTCTCCTCTCACTGTCCTGCTGGATCGGAAGGTGAGTGGTGACAGAGGCAGTTTAGCAGGGCTGCATGATGGCAAGCAGGCTGCCCTGCCCCTGTTTGCTCCGGCTGGAGCCAGGGCATGGTGAGGCTTTCGCTGCTCCAGTTCCAGCTGGAGTGGACAGGCCACCATGGCCCCGTTGGTGGGGCCAGATGGCCAGGGGTAGCTGCTTGGACGGCCGGGGCTCGAGCCGCGTGGCCAGTGGTGGCTGCCAGCAGCGACTGTTTGGGTGGCTTTGGCCGCCCTCCTAACTTTCCAGTAATAAGCTGAGGCAGGACCTATCACCTTCATCACAAACAAGTAACATCACAAATACTTCAGTCCTCTGCTATCCCTTCAGTGGAGTTTGGATACTGCAGTGGGATCTGGCAAGCATCTTGGGTTTAATTTCCTCATGTTGAGACGTATGGGCTCTGCTGAGCTACTCAAGCTTGGCTCCTGAATTGGCTTGTACTGGATACTTTGGGCACAGAAACCCAGTTTCGTCAGTTCTGTTGGGCCCTGAGGGATTGGCTTCTCTTGGTAGGGATCAAGAGTCCCTCAGGCTCTGTTCCTTCTTCCTGGTTTGATGGCTTTACAGGTCAAATTGAAGACATAAATTATGGTAACCAGCTGCCACTCACTCATTAGACCAAAGTGAAGTGCCTTTCAGAATATGCTATGAATGATGTCCTCACTATATTAAATGCTTTGTATGAGCAACACAATAACCAATGAATACATTTAAATATCATCACTGGGCATCCAACTTAATTCATGATTGACCCAAATAAGGCAATTCATGTGTAGCAGAGCTATTTTTTATGATTTTCTGAAAATACGTGCAGCTATCACCACGTCTCTTAGTTGCACTTGCTTCACATTTTAAAGAGTCTTCACAACTACAGCTCTTTGAAAAAACCTGAATTTTTAAAATTTCAACTACTTTGGGGGTTTTAAGAGGTTTTTTTTAAATTGTACAAATGTGCTTTTTCAAGTAGGTTAGAATGCACACTATTTTAAGTATCACCATAATGTTTTGCAAACTTTAAAAAGAACAGACATTTCTTTTCTGCACACTTTTTAAAAAGTTATGATTTGAGAGAATATGATGGCAGTCTGAAGAAAGAAAAAGACTGCATATATATATACAGTATATATATGTATGTTAATAACTGGTAGGTGCCACAGCAGCGCACAAGACAAAACTCATTCCGTTCATGGATCGGAAATCTCAGGGTGTGTCTAGACTACAGGGTTTTTTCGATAAAAGTGGCCTTTTCTTGAAAAAATTCCTCTGCATATAGACTGTCACTGCATTCTTTTGAAATTAAATTGAAAGAATGCAGCCGTTTTTTCGACCACGGTAAACCTCATTTTACAAGGAATAAGGCTTTTTTTTGAAAAGAGGTGTTATTGAATGCAAATGGGGCTTTTTCGAAAAAAGGCTTTATTGAATGCAAATGGAGCTTTTTCGAAAGAGAGCATCCAGATTGCCTGGGTGCTCTCTTTCAAAAAAACGGCTCGCTTTTTTGAAATAAGTGGTTGCAGTCTAGATGTTCTCTTTCGAAAGAGGCTTGCAGTCTAGACGTAGCCTTAGAGGGAATACTACTTCTGGATGTATACTGAAAATTTATGCTTTTGAGGTCTATGAGTTGAGGCTGGTCACCAGAAGGTGAAAAGCAACTTTGTCTGGCTATATGTAGACTGAGTAATTATTCACAATGGATGTTAATCGACTGAGAAAATTCTAATTAAGTGATTGCAAAGTCTCCAGAGGCGACTCTATCCAAGAAAACCAAACAATAGGGGATACCTGTTTACTAGTGAGATGCTTGAAACTATTTTGGGAGATCCAGAGGTATCCTGTACCAGTTATCCTTCATCTAGGGAATAAGCTGCCAACTTGCTTGACTTAGGAGGATCACATTTGGTCTGGGTGCTTCAAGCTGGGAGAGCTATCCTTTGTGAGACAGAGGAATGTTTGGTTATCTAAGTTTAACCTTTAGGAAGTGTGTGGTGATTTTACTTTTACGTAATCTTTGTTTACATTAATTCTGCTTGCTGCTTCTCAAATTTCCATTCTTTGTGAATGAAACTCTACTTATTTTCACTGTATATGCACCTAAGAGCGGTGTGTTAAATGGATCAGTGATGCTGAGGTGAAAATAGTAAGGTGGTAAGTAGTAAACCTGTGAATTCTGGGAGTGTCCAGTGGAACAGGGGCTGGACCTTCTGGGAATATGTAGAGGGTGTGATGATTGAAGCATGCCTATTGCTTATCTGCAGGACAGCAAAGCTGGGTCCGGGTGAGAAGGGTGTGCTTGCATTTCCTGTGTCTGGCAGAGTCAGGAGCTGACACCTGGCAGGCATAGAGAATGCTTCCTCATGCCAAGGGCAGGTGGTAGTGAGATACCTCACAACCCTGCATACCCGCAGAAAGTGTTATGAAGAGTCTGTAGCACTTCAGAGAAGGTGCTTGGCTCTTTGTTAATGATGGCCCATTGATCAAAGTTCACTAGACCTATCCTCTGTCTGCTATAAAATCAATGGTCAGATCTCATTCTCCAATTTGCTGTGCATCTGAGTTTGGGGACTGAGCAGAATCATAAGGCAAAGGTTAAAGAACAACCGGCAGAGGAAGTCTGGGTTGTCAATGCTCATAGTTCTCAATAGGGAAATAATCTTCCTATGACACCTGAATATTGGAATGGTTACAACAGAGAACAAGGAAGGGAAAAAACTCTCAAGCCCCAACCAAAAATTCTTTCAATAAACCAGCTCTTGTTTTACACACAGTTCCTCAGAACATCTCTGGAGCACATAAATGACAATGCCTGGAGCAGCCAGCTAAGCTTTGAGTTGAGCCAGCAGATGGCCGGCTATGCCAGCCCCTCCAAAGAGAAGGTTTGTTCTCTGTTAAGGTTTAGTTTCTAGTTAATTGCTCTTGGAATTCTTGTTGGAGGGCTGCATGAGACTTCTCTCTGCTTCATTGGTTTTTTTGTGTATAAAATTTGTGTTTGCTTGTTCCCTGCTCTTCCCCTGCTGGCATTTGCTTGGAGCAGCTATTGGTACTGAATTGTTCCCTAACTGGGTGGCGGAAGATGATGGGATGTGCCTGCAGCAGGGATGCTTGGTCTTGGCTCGGTTGTTTTTTCCTGTGTCAGTGTGTGTTGCTGGGTTGGTTCTATACTGACAAGCATGTGGTATTCTTGATATCTCAATGCTGGCCTCTTTCTTTCAGTGTTTCCTGTATAAGGCACTAGGAATTTGCTTGGCAGTTTGTCAGGACCCGGTCCATATTAAATCACAGATTCAGAAGTTTCTGAAGAAAACAGATTACATGGAAGTCCCTGATAGACTGGTAAGGACCCTGCCCCTCTCCCTACCTTATCATGTACCCTCTGAATGTCCCCTGGGCAACTCAGCTCTCAGTTTTCCCGGGACAGATGCCATTTTGCTTCATGTCCTCTTTGTTGCTATTTCACCCACCCTTTGCTCCCCCTCCCATGGGTCTCAGGCCTAATTGGCACTTTACACTACTTTGGGTGAAAGGAATTGACTTGTGGGGTCTATTGGGCACCTGGTCAGATTCACTAACCAATATTTTTCTTGAGTAACAGGGAGTCATTTCCATCCTTGCATTCTCTGCCGAGAGCCACTTGGACCTCATCTTGAACACACTTCAGGAGTTTGGGGCAGCAATGAACAAACTTACGATTTCTGGGTTTATTGGTTGCCTGAAGGTAAAGGAGCCAGGGGGTTCTCTCAAACTTCCTCTCCCTCTAAACTAGAGACAGTATCTCCTGCCCCCGGTAGAGTCTCATTGGTCAGCTAACCCTGTCCCCCAATGGATGTGCTCTGTGTGATGCTTACATTTAAGCAGAGAGGAGCACAGTCTGGATCCGTGGCTCTCTCAACTGATTTTTAGCATGTGATGTTTCATGGCTTGAATGCCTCTCCTATGCACAGTGTGTAGGAACTATACCAGTTAATTATATGGAAAAGTGTTGAATGTATTTGTAGCTGTTTTTTAAATCCAGGTTAGTAGCTGTAAAGGAGGAGGTGTTGCAAGCAACATGTGACTAACCAACCTGCTCTCTGGACAACTGTTATGGACCCTGTGCTCTAGAGCAGCGGTTCTAAAACTTTCCGCACTAATATACCCATTTTAGAAATCTGATTTGTCTAGTGTGCCCCAAGTTTCACCTCATTTTAAACCTTCTTTCTTAGAAAATCAGGCATAAAAATACAAAAAAGTGTCACAACACACTATTACTGAAAAATTGCTTAATTTCCCATTTTCATATGCCATACGCCATTTCATAAATAAATTAATTTAAATATAAATATGTTCCTTACATTTCAATGTGCAGTATATAGAGCAGTGTAAATAGGTCATTGTGTGTATGAAATTTTAGTTTGTAACTTTGCTAGTGCTTTTTAGGTAGCCTGCTCTAAAACTAGGCAAATATCGAAATGATCTGATCTGTCCCCCTCGAAAACTTCTGCGTACCTTTGGTTGAGAACCATTTATCCAGAGGATAAAACAGCATATTAGGTCTCTTGGCCACCATTGCCAGATTTGCTGTTTACTCACTGTGCAGATCTAGGCATATCATTTAGCACCTAATTCTGTGCCTATCAGTGTCAATGACAAATCTCCCATTTATTTCACTGGGGTAGGGTCAAAACTTTGGGCTCTCTGTGTCAGAATTATCCAATCAGTATGTTTGAGACACCAATACCTCTGTGCCTCACGCAGTTATGGTTTGGCTTAAATACATTTTTCAAGTACAAGCCATTATCGCTGCCAAAAGCAATTCCTCAGTCAGCAACAGATCAGAATGTCAAGGCAAAATGAATCAGAAGTAATTGTCTCTTGTGACATTTCCAATTGTCCAGGACTACCATCATGGGAAAAGAGCCAAGACCCGCAGCACGCTGATGCTGACATACAGCAAAGTGGCTATGCATGCTCCAAAAGAGCAACTTCTGTCTCGGGTGGAGGCAGACATCACAGAGAACATCCTACACCATTATAGAACCGGTTGCCAAGTAAGAGTTTTTGCATAAGTGTTGGGGATATTACTCTGAAGTTAGATCAGTGCCTCCACTGGACCTGAGTTTACTAAGAGAGGGCTTATTTTTCTAAAAATCTCCTTTGAACAACCGTTTGTCATGTGCATCAAATCTAAAACCTTCATGGATGGAGTGTGAGCTGTAACAAATATCTTATTTGTTGCTGTTGTTTGTATTTTCTCTAGTTTTTCTGTGTTCTTCTGAAATTCTCTAGGTCACAGTTACATAGTATTTCAGATGCAGTCACACTCAGGCTGTGCAGTATAACACTCTAAGGCTATGTTTACACTGTGAACCTATTTCAGGGTATCAGAAGTATCCCGAAATAGCTATTCCGCATCTTTTGAGTGCGCCCGTTATTTTGAAATCTAACGGGCTCACTATCCCAACATCCCTGTGAACCTTGTTCCACGAGGGTTAAGGGACTTTTTGGAATAGTGCTTGTATTTAGTTTATTTGCTATCACTGTTTCTTGGACTATCTACTTCCCTTTCCCCATATCTGTCTTCCTATTTGTCTGCCTGCTCATTATTTCTGCTCCTTAGATATATGGCTGTCCACTTGCCAGCCCTGATTCTGGTCTCAGTGCATAGTTCTAATCTCTCCACATCACTTTGCCATTCCATTCTACTCTGTCTAAGGCTATGTCTAGGCTGCAGTACTTTTCCGGGATCCCAGAGGTATCCCAGAAAAGCAATACCGCATCCACTTTTTGGAAAAGTGGATGCGTTCTTTCACCATCCCTGTAAACCTTGATTTATGAGGAAGGAAGGGATGGCTTGAAAGAGCAGGTTTTTCCAAATTTCGAAAAAGCCTTTTTTGAAAGAAAAGCAGAGAAAGATTTATACTTTGCGTATCTTTTTCAGACTTTGCAGTCTAGACTTAGCCTAACTGAGACTCTCATTGTCAAAAAAAGTTGATCACAAATGAACCAAGTTGACATTTTCCAGTAGTTCACAAATACAAATATTAAGAACTATGGCCCCTGATATTGTCCACTGCAACACACCCAGACTGGGCACATTTCCTACTTTTTTGGAAGAGTCAGTAATAGTGATTTCTCTCTACTTCATGTTCATTAACCAGGATATTTGTAGAATGTGCATAATGTGGCACAATAGAAATTGCTAGTAGCGGTTTTACATTTTGTTTTTCAGGTGTTGGGGATCAATGTTGCGAACAAGTTAAATTCTAAATAATCTGCCCTCGTATCTTGTGCATTTACTAGGCACAAGTTTCTTGTTTAAATTGCATAAAATTTGTTTTCCCTCCCACATCAAGCAGGAGTCATGACTACTCTGTGTAAATGGACCTGGGTTTACTTGATCAACCTGGGCCTTTTCTTTTTCTGAGATGGGTGTAGAGCTGAGGTTCTCTGTCTTCTGGGGTCTGCAGACACTTCTCCTGAGACTAGATCTAATTTCTACTCTTCTGGAATCTGATTCTCTCAGTTTCTCACCCACATCCTCTTGTTTTTCCTGGAAATGTAGGACATGGACCTGAAATCAACCCTCATCCAGAATGCAACAGAGATTAGCTGTGCAGTTTTGAAGACTGGAGACTCCCAGGCATTTGAATTCTCTTACAAACTGGAGCTCCTTGATTACATGATGGTGAGTGATTAGGAACTTTGAAGCCTGAGCGACAAGGGATTTTGTTATTATGTAATGAGACTGATTGTCCGGGTAGATGTTATTCTTTCCATTGGCTGTAGCTATACTACTGCAGTGTCATGATTTACCTGCCTGGCACCCAGAATGCTGGGTCCACTGTGCTTGGCCGGGATGCTGGCATATTGTGGGCTGTAACTGGAAGGAATGGATAGTGTCTGATGAGTTACCAGGATACAGCTTGCTGACCTGTGTATAGCAGATGTCTCTACGGTCCATTTCTGAGGCAGAGAGCCACTGAAACAGTGTCTGTTTCTTACAGGTCTGGTATAAAGGCCTGTTTCAGAAGGTGAGGGGGAGGCTTCTCTGCCTTTCAAACCCACTTCCTATTTTTATGTCTCTGTTCATGCATTTCAGGACTTCATTAAAAAGGAACCATTGGATTCCCTGGTGTCTCCAGTTCGTTACGAGGCAATGTTTGCGATTGGACAGCTGTGGTAGGATATTCTATGCCATATTTCTTGGCACTGTGATGTCTTCTCATTTGTTAATTCATGAGTGTCGGGTTGGGAGCAGGCTGATGCTCACATGGTGTTTTTGTTTTGAGGGTTTGAATGCGTCATGTCTGTTTGGAGATTTGTGCTTGAAAGGCACAAGAGTGGAGGTTGTGGGGCATGCCATACTACGGAGAAGAGTTCAGGTGGGGATGGAGGTGTCTGGCTAGCTGGCAGGGGGAAGGAAGCTGGTGGATTCCTCTAAAAAGGGAATTGAAGTTTTAGCTTTACTTCTAGATGAGCAAATAATTAACAGAGGTACAAAGAGGTGCACAGCTGCAAAGTGAAGGGCTGTTTGCATTTGGGGTTCTAGATTGGGATAATCTTTATTCATTTAACCCATGTTTTACTTGGCTATGGTATTGAATCTAACACGTGACTTCTCTTTCTGTCTTCTGACAGCAAACTCAAACCATCTCTGACCCTGGAGGAAAACCGTGAGATCCTTGATCTGTGTTTTAAAAGTGTATTTCCCCTTCCTCCCTTGGAGAAGATGAAAGAGGAAGGCAAGAAACTAGAGGATACTCTGCACATAGAGGTATATGACACCAATTCCCCTCTGGCAGACTCCACTGAGATCTCTGCCCAGCAAGCACTGGGTGATAGCAGCCACACATGGCCTCCCTGCAAAGTCATGGCTAACTTCACCTCCACCTCCTGCAGAAATTATCTGGTGTTGAGCCTCACTCCTTCTCTTCTGGTTTCAGTTGATGTATGAGTGCTCCTTCGAAGCCCTTAGTGAGCTAATGAAGATCCTGCTTGAGGAAGAACCAACCCCAGACTGGTTCCAGGAAATGTTTCATGTGAGTAGCCCATAGGACCAGGGTGATAATTGTTTCTTGTGTTATAGCAGGGATGATGCTCAAGCTTCTGTTGTGGAGGAATTTTCCGCAGCGGGTGAATTTTAGGGAGAAAGCATCAATTTTTTCCTGAAGTAAGTGGGAATGTGTCCCATTGAAATCCATGGGAGCTGTTCCATTTTATGCCAGTGGTGGACTGAGATCTAGTTTTTCCAGTATAGTTAACACTACATGGACAGGAAAGAAAATCATCAGTGCAGTAACCAAATTCAAGAGGACCAGTGAGAACTGATCACCTCTTGTAAAAGGAATGAATTAGTATTGAGTTAAGCTCTGTGTATGGAAACTCATTCACCAAAGACTTCCTGCTCTTCAGACATAAACAGAATAGTTTGAAGAGCTGAGGGGAGGGGACTTAGGTGCAACGTTGGTATGAAAATAAAGTTATAAAAGGAGCTGGGCTGGGGAGACTTCTCTGCTCCTCTCTGTCATTTGCCACTCAGCATGGGAGAAGCTGTCCAGGAAAGAGAACACAGCACCGGACCCCAAACTGCATGCAATGTGCTAGACAGCTGCCATCAGACAGTCTACAGAAGCCCTCACATACACAGAGCCAGACTCATCTCTCATGTAACTCCTTTGGCTTTGATGGAGTTACGTACACCAGAGGTGAATCTGGTCCCTGGGACTTGTATATACAAGGGTCTCTTTTTGGAGACATATAAATCTTTTGCTATATGGAAGTTAAATGCTTTGGAGAGGGATTTTAGTGACAATCAAACCTATTTAAAAGAAATGTTTGGGAGGGATTTTCTGGTACTAACTTTGTCCATTCTCCTGCTTTGCCAACAGCTACTAGAGACCTGGCTCAGTTCAGAGAAGGAGTGGGAGAGAGGAAGGGCCTTGCAGGCCAGTGTCTGGCTGCTAACTGCCTATCAGGAGATAGTTAATAGCACAGTGAGTATAGTTCTACTCTTCCTTGAGCTGACTTCCCCACTTAAATCAAATCTGACATTCAACGTGAATGCATGAGAAATTCTACTAGGCCTGCAGCTGGGGCCTCAAAGTGACTAAGATCCCTCTGCTTCCATAAGAGAAAGGTTTCCATAAGAGTGCTGTGACAGCACTCAGGCCAGACTATAAGAAACAGGGCAGGCAGTTCCCCAGACGAGTGATTTTATAATTAGATTCACCAAACCAGTAAGAAAAGAGCTTCTACTCTGGTTAACAAAATACCAAACAATAGTACCCTTTAGGCATTCCAGACCTTGGTTCCCATCTAGACAACTAAGTCTAATATAATCACCAATCACAAAGGACTAGACACTTATCCTTAGGTTAATATGAATCACAGGTCTTCCCTAAATATCAGCCAATCCTTAATAACCGAATATCAGATTTGTTGTTAAAAGGAAAAAGAAGAGAGTTACAAATGGCTAAGTGATAGATATTTGTTAAAATGACTTTCACTTTTCATAGTTCAGGATCACAACCATGGTGGAATAAACGGCTGGCTTGTAAAAGTCTCTCTGGAATCATGCTAACCGGTCAACATCCAGAATCAGTTTAGATGCAAAGGCTGTTAGTTTTTCCATGCATTTCCCAGACTATTCCAAATAATTATTTGGAAGATCTATGTCCTATGGCTTACACGTCCCCTGTTCAAAGTTTAAGCAGACTGGAGAGAGAAGATCAGTCCCATAACTTGTCTTTTATAGTTATTCTAGCCGGTTGGCAAGCCTCCTCACAGAAATTGTCGAAGCAGGATCTCTCCCTGAGAAAGAATAGGTCATGCAGATCTCCTGTCGTGCTTTGTTTTGAAGTTAATTTTCTATTTCCTATGCATACACTGGTAAATGGGTGATAGTCATTCACATAAGGTAATTAGCCGATCGTGGTCTTCCATTACAACACAGATAGTTAAGCTGAAGGCAATGTAAAAAATATTTTCTTGTACTGTCTTATATCTTTGATCTTAAGGTTAACTGAAGACAGTTACATATCATTAAGGCAATTAAGACATGAAAAGGAATTGGAATCTACAAGCTAATTTGGTTATGTTAAACTTCTAGCAAGATATAAATACAGACAATAATACATAACATCTACCTTTCATATCTATTACCAAAATGCATGATGTTGGTGATCGCTAGTCTAGGACTTTTCTTTGGGTTCGTCTAGACTACAGGGTTTTGTCGACAGAAGTTTTGTCGACAGTATCTGTCGACAAAACTTCTGTCGACAAAGAGGGTCTGGACACATTCAGTTCTGTTGACAAAGCAAGCTGCTTTGTCAACAAAACCCTGTAGTCTAGACACAACCCTACATGCAATAACACCTTCTGTCGACAGAAATCTGTCGACAGAAGGTGTTATGCCTCGTAAAATGAGGTTTACCAGCGTCGACAAAACTGCTGAGTTCTGTCGACGTTATGTCGACAGAACTCAGCGGTAGTGTAGATGCAGGTATAGTTGTGTCGACAAAAGTCCACTTTTGTCGACAAAACTCAGTAGTCTAGACACACCCTTTGAAATAACATATAAGTGACTTGTCTTGATACAATTGCAGTGCCGCTTGTTAAGTTATTGTGGGTCACACATAGGTTGGCTGTGTCAGTGTCATAGATGCATTCTTATACTCTCAGGCTGTTAAAGTTGAATTTCTATT
Source organism: Pelodiscus sinensis (assembly GCF_049634645.1). Taxonomy (NCBI): domain Eukaryota; kingdom Metazoa; phylum Chordata; order Testudines; family Trionychidae; genus Pelodiscus; species Pelodiscus sinensis. The sequence goes on from NW_027465914.1 coordinate 558,007, forward strand.
TCTATTTAATCAGATAAGAACATAAAACATGAATGGCCATTCTGGATCCCCCAGACAAATGGTTCATGTATCCTGTCTTCTGACAGTGGTGGGTGTTATATGCATCAGAGGGAACAAACAGAACAAGGCAATTGTTGAGTGATCTCTCCCCTGTTGTCCAGTCCCAGCCCCAGGCAGTCAGAGATATAGGGACACCCATATCATGCATCTCTGATCATCTTATATGGCTCTATCATACCCCCCTGTAAGCATCTCTTTTCTAAGATGAATGGTCCCAGTCCTTTTAACTTCTCCTTGTATGAGTTGTCCCATATCCCATATCATTTTTGTTGCTTTTCTCTGAACTTTTTCCAATTATAACCTAACTTTATTTAAGTTGTAGGACTACAATTGCTTGCAGTATTCAAGGTGTGGGTGTACCATGGATTTGAAACAGTGGCATGATAAGAACATAAGAACATAAGAACATAAAAACATAAAAACGGCCGTACTGGGTCAGACCAAAGGTCCATCTAACCCAGTATCCTGTCTACCGACAGTGGCCAGCACCAGGTGCCCCAGAGAGGCTGGACCGAAGACAATGATCAAGCGATTTGTCTCCTGCCATCCCTCTCCAGCCTCTGACAAACAGAGGCCAAGGACACCATTTTATCCCTTGGCTAATAGCCTTTCATGCACCTAGCCTCCATGAAATTATCTAGCTTCTCTTTAAACTCTATTATAGTCCTAGCCTTCACAGCCTGATCTGGCAAGGAGTTCCACAGGTTGACTACACTCTGTGTGAAGAAGAACTTTCTTTTATTAGTTTTAAACCTGCTACCCATTAATTTCATTTGGTGTCCTCTAGTTCTTCTATTATGGGAACTAATAAATAACTTTTCTTTATCAGCCCTCTCCACACCACTCTTGATTTTATAAGCCTCTATCATATCCCCCCTCAGTCTCCTCTTTTCTAAACTGAAAAGTCCCAGTCGCTTTAACCTCTCCTCATATGGGACCCGTTCCAAACCCCTAATCATTTTAGTTGCCCTTTTCTGAACCCTTTCAAAGGCCAAAATATCTTTTTTGAGGTGAAGAGACCACATCTGTACACAGTATTCAAGATGTGGGCGTACCATAGTTTTATACAGGGGTAATAAGATATTCTGGGTCTTATTTTCTATCCCTTTCTTAATAATTCCCAGCATCCTATTTGCCTTTTTGACCGCTGCTGCACACTGCGTGGAAGTTTTCAGAGAACTGTCCACGATAACTCCAAGATCCCTTTCCTGATTTGTCGTAGCCAAATTAGCCCCCATCATACTGTACGTATAGTTGGGGTTATTTTTCCCGATGTGCATTACTTTACATTTATCCACATTAAATTTCATTTGCCATTTTGTTGCCCAATCACTCAGTTTGGTGAGATCTTTTTGGAGTCCCTCACAGTCTGCTTCTGTCTTGACTATCCTAAACAGTTTTGTATCATCTGCAAACTTTACCACCTCACTGCTTACCCCTTTCTCCAGATAATTTATGAATAAGTTGAAAAGGATTGGTCCCAGGACTGACCCTTGGGGTACACCACTAGTTACCCCTCTCCAATCTGAAAATTTACCATTTATTCCTACCCTTTGTTTCCTGTCTTTTAACCAGTTCTCAATCCAAGAAAGGACCTTCCCTCTTATCCCATGGCCATGTAATTTACACAAGAGCCTTTGGTGAGGGACCTTGTCAAAGGCTTTCTGAAAATCCAAGTATACTATAACTACTGGATCCCCCTTGTCTGCATGTTTGTTAACCCCTTCAAAGAACTCTAACAGATTAGTAAGACAGGATTTCCTTTTACAGAAACCATGTTGACTTTTGTCCAATAAATTATGCTCTTCTACATGCTTCACAATTTTATTCTTTACTATTGTTTCTACTAATTTGCCCGATACTGAAGTTAGACTTACCGGTCTGTAATTGTCAGGATCGCCTCTAGAGCCCTTTTTAAATATTGGTGTCACGTTAGCTACCTTCCAGTCATTAGGTACGGAAGCCGATTTAAAGGATAGGTTACAAACTACAGATAATAGCTCACCAATTTCCCATTTGAGTTCTTTTAGAACCCTTGGATGAATGCCATCCGGTCCCGGAGATTTGTTAACATTAAGTTTTTCTATTTGTTCCAAAACCTCCTCTAATGACACTTCAATCCGGGACAGTTCCTCAGATTCATCACCCACAAAGGACGGTGCAGATTCAGGAATCTCCCCAACGTCCTCAGCCGTGAAGACTGAAGCAAAGAAATCATTTAGTTTCTCAGCAATGGCTTTATAGTCCTTGATTGCTCCTTTTATAGCTCAATCATCTAAGGGACCCTCAGGTTTTTTAGCAGGCTTCCTGCTTCTAATGTACTTAAAAAAACATTTTGTTATTTCTTTTTGAGTTTTTGGCTAGCTGTTCCTCAAAATCTTTTTTTGCTTTTCTTATTACATTTTTACACTTGATTTGACAGTGTTTATGTTCCTTTCTATTTATCTCACTAGGATTGGACTTCCACTTCTGAAAAGATACCTTTTTGTCCCTCACTGCTTCTTTTACATGGTGGTTAAGCCACGGTGACTCTTTTTTAGGTCTCTTGCTATGTTTTTTAATTTGGGGTATACATTTAAGTTGGGCCCCTGTTATGGTGTCTTTAAAAAGTTTCCATGTAGCTTTCAGGGACTTTGCTCTAGTCACTGTGCCTTTTAATTTCTGTTTCACTAACCTCCTCATTTTTGGTGTAATTCCCCTTTTTGAAATTAAATGCCAGGGTGCTGGACTGCTGAGGTGTTCTTCCCACCACAGGAATGTTGAATGTTATTATATTATGGTCACTATTCCCAAGCGGTCCGGTAACGGTTATATCCTGGACCTGATCCTGCACTCCACTCAGGACTAAATCGAGAATTGCCTCTCCCCTTGTGGGTTCCTGCACCAGCTGCTCCAAGAAGCAGTCATTTAAGCCATTGAGAAATTTTATCTCCGCTTCTCTTCCTGAGGTGACATGTATCCAGTCAATATGGGGGTAATTAAAGTCCCCCATTATTATAGAGTTCTTTATTTTGGTAGCCTCTCTAATCTCCCTCAGCATTTCAATGTCAGTATCGCTGTCCTGGTCAGGTGGTCGGTAATATATCCCTATTGCTAATTTATTATTATTTATCATATTTATTATTCATCCCTTTTCCTAGTGGTTCCTAACATACCATTAGCATTTTTAAGTGCAGCTGCGTGTTGAACAGATGTTTTTAGAGGACTATCCACAATGACTCTGAGATTTTTCTTGAGTGCTACAGCTAATTTAGACCCCATCAATTTGCATGTACAACAAGGATTATGTTTTCCAATGTGCCGTACCCAGGTACAGTAATGGAGTTCACAATAAGGAAGGCAAATAATGTCCAGTATAGCCGGAGAACTTTCATTCTTCATTCTTTTTTAATTAGCCTCAGGAAACTTTTGATCACTTTGGATATCTGATTGGGCTATTAGCACCATATACCTGTGCTTCAATTACCTCATCGCGTCAGTTGGTGGTTGACTGTATCAACTGTATTCTCAATATACAAGGTGAGGAGACCATGAGCAGGTGTAAGTAACTCTTCACTTTCTTTCATTGTTGTAATGACCCTTTTTTCCATCTGTAATTCTTTCTGTCTTGTTAGCGACACTTATATAACAGAATGATTGGGGCCTTGTAAGTACATTGCTGGAAGAGAACTGCACAAATAATAAATAATCTGCAAATATTAGAGGGTGGGCAAAATATAGCACACAGGCCAGATCTGCCCTTCTCCCCAGAATTTCTGTCTGGAGCGCTCAGCTGATTAGCAAGCATGCCAGCAGCATGTGTTCAGCTGCCCCTCTCCGACCTTGCTCCATCCTATCTGCTGCTAGTGGTGTGTGGAGGGGAGGTGAGCAGGGAGGCGTGCAGAAGTCAGGGTGACCCCTTTGCCCCTGTCATCATCTCTGCAGAACAGAGTTTGGGGAGAGGGACACATACAATAGTGCTGCTCCAGTCTGAAGTATGGTGAGTAACGGAGTGCCTATCTAAAGAGGCAGTGCACTGTTTCTAAGATTTCTCTGGCAGCCAGCATGTCCCTCTCTCTCTCTCTCTCTCTCTCTCTCTCTCTCTCTCTCTCTCTCACACACACACACACACACACACACACACATTGTCTCACACACACTCTCTCCCCTGCCATATGCCCATATGTCCCCCCCTCTGCAGAGTGGGGTGGGGAGAGGGAGATGACAGAGCAGGACAGCTTTCCCTTAAAGAGACAGTTCATGATTTAGAAGTGAGCGAAGAGCCTGGGTTTCCTACCTAAGCTTTTGGTCAGCCCCATCTCTTTTACAATGAGAGTTCAGTAGAGGGATTCTCCTCCAAATCAGAACCTCAGAACAATCTACATGAGTTGTGCTTGACTAAGAGATTAGATTTAAATACTGAGAGCAGAGTGGCTACTGAAACCAGATATACAGAGAAAGATGCTCCACACAGAATACAGTGCCTGTTTAATCCTGTATGAATCACAATGAATCATATGCCATTACTGTTAACTTTCAGACATAGGGGCTACGTCTAGACTACATCCCTTTTTCGGAGGGATAAGGGATCTTTCGGGAAAGGCTTAATTTTCCACAAGATCAGCATCTAGACTGGCGCTTTTCTCCAGCAAAGCTCCGTGCCGAAAAAAGCTGCAGCCATTTTTATGCTAATGAAGTGGGGGAGATTTAAATCCCCACTTCATTAGCAATTGCGATACGTCTAATTTACATCCCTTTTCCGAAAAAGGGATATAGTCCACACATAGCCTGATGGTAAAATTCTAACTCCATTAAAGTCAACAAGAATTTCGTCATTGGCTTTAGTGGGGCCAAAATTTCACACACAGCTGGTAATAACATACCCCCATAGATCCGCCTGTATGATTATCTATGGATCAGAGGTTCAGTTTTATTAAATGTTGCCATACTTTTTCTCCTTTTCTCTATCCTAGGTCAGTGCAGAAACCTGGGGTCAGCAGAGGAGGAGCTGAGATGTCTCCGTGAGGCACTAACAACTCCAGACCCTGAGGCTCTGTTTCAAGCATCTTGCAAAATGGCTAAGGTAACAGACACTAGGGGTGTGTCTAGACTACAGGGTTTTGTCGACAAAAGTGGACTTTTGTCGACAAAACTATACCTGCGTCCACACTGCCGCTGAGTTCTGTCAACATAACGTCGACAGAACTCAGCAGTTTTCTTGACGCTGGTAAACCTCATTTTACGAGGCATAACACCTTCTGTCGACAGAGTTCTGTCGACAGATGGTGTTATTGCCTGTAGGGTTGCGTCTAGACTACACTGCCATGTCGACAAAGCAGCTTGCTTTGTCGACAGAACTCAATGTAGTCTAGACGCTCTTTGTCGACAGAAGCCTGTAGTCTAGACGTACCCTAAGTGACTGTTCTAGTGGCTGTGCACCATTCATTTTCCCTTGTCCAGAGGACTGGAAAAGGGCAAATATAGTGCCCATCTATAAAAAGGGAAATAAGAACAACCCAGGAAACTACAGACCAGTTAGTTTAACTTCTGTGCCTGGGAAGATAATGGAGCAAGTAATTAAGGAAATCGTCTGTAAACACTTGGAAAGTGGCAAGGTGCTAGGGAACAGCCAGCCTGGATTTGTAAAGAACAAATCATGTCAAACCAATCTGATAGTTTTCTTTGATAGGATAACAAGTCTTGTGGATAAGGGAGAAGTGGTGGATATAGTATACCTAGACTTTAGTAAGGCATTTGATACAGTCTCGCATGATATTCTTATCAATAAACTAGGTATTTACAACTTAGATGGGGCTACTAAAAGGTGGGTGCATAACTGGCTGGATAACCATACTCAGAGAGTAGTTATTAATGGGTCACAATCCTGCTGGAAAGGCAAACAAGTGGGGTTCCACAGGGGTCTGTTTTGGGACCGGCTTTGTTCAATATCTTCATCAACAATTTAGATATTGGTATAGAAAGTACGCTTATTAAGTTTGCAGATGATACCAAGCTGGGAGGGGTTGCGACTAATCTGCAGGATAGGGTCATAATTCAAAATGACTTGGAGAAATGGTCTGAGGTAAATATGATGAAGTTTAAGACAAATGCCAAGTTCTCCACTTAGGAAGGAACAATCAGATTCATACATACAGAATGGGAAGCGACTGTCTGGGAAGGAGTACGGCAGAAAGGGATCTAGGGGTTATAGTGGACCACAAGTTGAATATGAGTCAGCAGTGTGATGCCGTTGCAAAGAAAGCAAACATGATTCTGGGATGCATTAACAGGGGTGTTGTGAGCAAGACATGAGAAGTCATTCTTCTGCTCTACTCTGCGCTGGTTAGGCCTCAATTGGAGTATTGTGTTCAGTTCTGAGCACCGCATTTCAAGAAAGATGTGGAGAAATTGTAGAGGGTCCAGAGAAGAGCAACGAGAATGATGAAAGGTCTAGAGAACATGACCTATGAGGGAAGGCTGAAGGAATTAGGTTTGTTTAGTTTAGAAAAGAGAAGCTCGAGGGGGAACATGATAGCAGTTTTCAGATATCTAAAAGGGTGCCATAAGGAGGAGGGAGAAAACTTGTTCATCTTGGCCTATGGGGATAGAACAAGAAGCAATGGGCTTAAACTGCAGCAAGGGAGATTTAGATTGGACATTAGGAAAAAGTTCCTAATTGTCAGGGTAGTCAAACACTGGAATAAATTGCCCAGGGAGGTTGTGGAATCTCCGTCTCTGGAGATATTTAAGAGTAGGTTAAATAAATGTCTATCAGGGATGGTCTAGACAGTATTTGGTCCTGCCATGAGGGCAGGGGATTGGACTCGATGACCTCTCAAGGTCCCTTCCAGTCCTAGTATTCTATGTTTCCATGATTGTTTTATGCTTTCGTGATGTCTTTCCACACTTGGAGCGAGCTATGGGAGTGAGGCATTCATGTGTAATCAGTAACATGCTTTTCATAGGTATATGCTATGAATGCCATGTAAAAAACAGATTCCAGACAGTTGCATGAACATGCCCATGCATGTGCGTGCGCACATCCATCCATCCATCCATCCATCCATCCATCCAGGGGGGAAATATGTGAGCGGGACATCAAGCTGAGAAACCAGTCTTGGCACCTTGTGTGTTTACCTGAACCTATATTTGTGTGCATGCATCTCTTTGCATATTTTTATATTTTGTGAAAAGATGTCATGTACATCATAGAATATAAACTGGAAATTTACATCCTGTTTGTCCCATACAATGTTGTGCTAACTGTACAACCTAAGATCTAACCTGATATTATTAGTGTAGAATAGAGATGTGGTAGCTAGAAAGATTACAGAGAAAATTTTAATTGCAACTGCCTTGCCAGATATGAGCCCAATTAGCAATTTGCTGATGAATACATATTTTCCTATACAGCTCTTAGGCCTCCTTTCTTAAAAGTACTAGAGCCGACTATCATTGCAATCTTTCCTGGTTTTGATCTGTCCACAGGTGGTTAGTAAGTACTTTCCCTCTGACCAAGCCACAGATTTTATTGAGGCCATACTGGATGGTATGCTGTCTGCTAGTCCCTCCTGTGCCACAGCAGCCGGTCTGTGGATGAAGATCATCCTGAAGGAGTGTGGAGGTGCCATGCTGGATGAGGTAAAATAGAAGCTGGAGAGGTTTTTCTGGCTAACCTGCAGGCTTTCAGGTCTTTGCCATCATTTGCAGTGAACACAAGTCTTGCTGTTTCTCCCCCTGGGATTGGAAGTTAATTCCATCTGTGTTCCTATCCTGAGTCAGGCAATGGGGGAATCAACAGCAGAAGACAGAGATAATCTAACGGTACATCTGCACTAGCTCGTTAGTTCGAGCTAGGTAGGGTAATGAGGGCAAGCGCAGTTGCAAATGAAGCCCGAGATTTAAATATCCCGGGCTTCATTTGCATGTTCCCTGGCACCACCATTTTTAAATCCCCCTTAGTCCGAACTCTGTGCCCGCGGCTACATGCGGCATGGACTAGGTAGTTCAAATTAAAGATCCTAATTCGAACTACCGTTACTCCTCATGGAATTAGGATCTTTAATTAGAACTACCTACTCCGTGCCGCATGTAGCCGCGGGCACGGTGTTCGGATTAAGGGGGATTTTAAAATGGCAGCACCCGGGAACATGCAAATGAAGCCTGGGATATTTAAATCCTGGGCTTCATTTGCAACTCTGCTTGCCCTCATTACCCTACCTAGCTCGAACTAACGAGCTAGTGTAACCGTACCCCAAGTGAAAAGGAAGATGCTTGATTATTTGTCTATCTTGTTGTCACAGTTTCCAGCCATGAAAGGCTTGGAAAAATTAGACTCCGAGTAAAATGCAAAAAGAGAATATCCGGCCCCAAGAGACAAGCTAAGTGAACTACATCTTAGGGCCTCAGATAATGAGGGGTCTCTAAAAATACCCCAAAATTGCTAGTTTTTACTTGCCTCTTTGCCTATGTACAGATAGATAGATAGATAGATAGATAGATAGATAGATAGATAGATAGATAGATAGATAACTTTATTATTTCTATTTTCATTTTCCTTTCTGTTAGAATAATACATGTTTTTTTTGGAAATGCAATGAGGCCTCTTTAACTTGACATAGCTTCGGGCCTCAGCATGTCTTAACCCGGTGTTGCAGCCAGGTATGCGCAGAGATATGTATAATTTTTGTGGGTTAAATCTATGCAGCCATGTCTAAATACTTGTTTTTTGAAGGGAGGATTTTCTACAAGAACAGCAAATTGCTAAACGACTAAATAAACGTTTTGGTTCTGCAGAATGAATGGAGAGAATGGAAAAGGGACATTTTTTCTGGTTTTATTCTGTCCAGGTGTCAGATATCCTGAGTAGAATATATATTTATATGCCTACCATCAAGCAGGGTAGCTTGAGGCATTTCCTGGTGGAGTCAGTGTCCATTCTTGCTCACCATCACCTAGAGGCAGTGATCTTCAGCCTCCTCATCAAACATCTGCCGATGGACAGGTATATGCTGCTCCTTACAGTGTTCATTTTGGTAACCATGGATCCCACGGCTTCACTGGAAGATGTAAGGCTTCATTTAAGCCACAGACAGTTTGAGATAATTCCTAAAGGTTAATAGCTTGGGTCTTTCTGCAGAAAGGTCCAAGACCATGTCAAGGTGGGTGCAGGGAGAAATTAAGTGTCATTCTGTTTCCATTAATTAATAGTTGCTTTGGCATCCTAAAGACTTCCCTTTACTGGCATCACTGGAGTGGATTTTTGCCTCTCCAGACCCCTGAACTAACATCACCCTGGAAATTGCCAGTGACTGTTCGTTTTCTGGTAGCATGAAAGCTTCAAATCCAAATTCCTGGCTGATTAGCCAGGATAGGGTACCAGGCTTTTGGTATCAGCAAGGGTATGGCTGCTGGAATGGAGTTGTCATTCTTGGTACTTAAAGACAGGGCGGTAAGCATATCTATCATTTTATTCAAACATCCCTAGCTGAATTATCAGTCATCAGTGCTGGAATCTAAGAACATAAGAACGGCTGTAGTGGGTCAGACCAAATGTCCATCTAGCCCAGGATCCTGTCTTCAGACAGTGGCCAATGCCAGGTGCCCCATAGGGAGTGAACAGAACATGCCCATTCTGGCAAATAGAGGCCAGGGAATGCCATTTGTGAAGAGGTCATGGGCTAGCCACAAATATTTGTTCTCGTAGTTGTACATCCAGTTAGTAGGAAGATCATTTTTCTTTCTTCAACTTGTCTCCCAGGCCCCAGATCTTTGGGCATCATATGCTCATGATTCCATATCTACTGAGAAGTAGGAAAACAGGAACTGTGATTAGAGCTCTGTGTCCTTTCCTTCTGAAGTCTAGCATTAATGGTTATGGTGCAGTAAGACTAGGGTTGTGTCTATACAGCACCCTAAACTTGAAATAAGATGCACAATTTGCACTCCGCAAATTGCGTATCATATTTTGCATAGCCTATTTTGTAATGTGGCGCTTCTACACAGCACCAAATGTCGAAATAATGCGCTATTTCAAGCCATCCCTTATCCCTCATGCAACAAAGTTTCTTGGGATGGCAAAATAGTGTGCCCATTATTTTGAAAAATATTTCAAAATAACGGGCTGCTTGTGTAAATGTGGGGTAGCTATTTCGGGATACCTCCAGGATCCCAAAATAGTCATGCACTGTAGAAATGTAACCTGAAATGTAACTTAACTTAGTTCTGTAACTAGAAACTCAATATGTAAAACATGAGGACCATATAAGGAGGACAGCACTCTGAACTTGCTCATCATAGGCAGGGCTTGACAAATAATACAATCTACTCACCCATGGCGTGTAGATTGTAACCTGGAAGAGCCGGGTTCGGGCGACCTGTGCATGCGCAGAACGATCTGTGCATGCACAGTTCGCCGGACAGCGCGGTTGGTGAGCCCTGATCATAGTCAAGGAGAAAATGTGTTCTTTACTTGAATATGATGCATATAGTCAGAGCCACAAAAGTCTCCAGGGGGTCACATATAACTTATGTTAAATTGCAGTGACACCACTGAGCTGTGGAGATCTCTGGGGACAGATCCCTTGCTCGCCCCTCAAGTCCTAAAGGTCCTAATAGAAAAAATAAAGACTCCAACAAGCCAAGAAGGAAGGATGACCTCAGAGACAAAAACTGACCTGCATTTAGCAGCTGCTGTACCTCTCACAGTAAGTTAGACGACAGACATGTATTTCTCTGCCTTGTGACAAACATGCTGATGGAAAGCTAGATGAGTGGTATAATATTGTCATATGGGCACTTCTTTTCTGAAGTACTGTTTCCTGGATTCCAGCTGTGCTTTCTGTGGAACAACAGATGGCAGATTTAGAGTATGTGGCTGATTCACTTAATACTATCTGGCAATTAGAAAGTCTTTGAATCAGATTTCTTACAGTGCTTTGCAGATGTTTTGTACAACTCACAACATGCTTTGATAGGTCGTACACATTTTTACAGCTATGGGACGCTAAGGCACACATGGAGTGAATTGCTCTCGGTCATTCATCAAGTTAGTGACAGGAGTGAGAATTTAGTCCAGCAGGTATCAGAAGGGGAGAGAGTGTGATAGTGTTAGGAAGAGACCTCTTCTTTTACCATGCTCTCCTTTCAGGCAACATGTGCCATCTTTGAAGTGGTGTCAGCATTGCAGCTGAGCAAAACTGTGCAGGAGCTGTTCCCGGAGTTGTTTACTGTTCTCCTGCAGCAGATCAGCCAAACCCTAAGACAAAAGATGCCTTTGCCCAGGATGAGCAGCCGAAGGAGGTTATTCAGAAAAGGACAACAACTATGTGAGGGCAACCCTTGCAGGTAATTAGAAGAAAGGGAGCAAAACAAAGAGAATCCCAGTCCATTTGTGTGACACTCCCCAGGAGTTCTCAGGGTTATGAGGCACCTTACCATCACCTGCTTTTAATATGAGAAAGTCTTGTTTGTGCTTGCTATAGGTCAGTTCCCTGAAACCACCAACCTCTGGCAATACAAACACTACTATCTAGGCCTCCTCAGGCCTCAGTCTCTTTGTCCTCTCTTTCTGACTACAGCTTAGAGAATCTCTATCAACGGATTCTCCTCTAAGAGAAGTCTCCCTGCGATGTACGTGCATCTCCGCACCAATCAGCGTTCCCCCATCTCTTAGTTTAAAAACTGCTCTACGGCCTTTTAATGTTTAGTGCCAGTAGTCTGGTTCCACCCTGGTTTAGGTGGAGCCCATCCTTCCTGTATAGGCTCCCCCTCTCCCAAAAGTGTCCCCAGTTCCTGATAAATCCAAACCCCTCTTCTCATCCACGCATTGAGACTCTGAAGCTTTGCCTGCCTACCTGGTCCTGCGCGTGGAACTGGAAGCATTTCCAAGAATGCCACCATAGAGGTCCTGAATTTCAGTCTCTTTCCTAGCAACCTAAATTTGGCCTCCAAGACATCTCTCCTACCCTTCCCTATGTCATTGATACCTACATGTACCACGACCACCGGCTCCTCCCCAGCACTAGACATAAGTCTATCTAGATACCTCGAGAGATCCGCAACCTTTGCACCAGGCAGTCAAGTGACCATACAGTTCTCCTGGTCATCACAAACCCAACTATCTATGTTTCTAACGATCGAATCACCCACTACTAACACCTGCCTCTTCCTAACATCTGGCATTCCCTCCCCCTCAGAGGTATCGTTGGTGCGAGAGGATACCGCAACATCCTCGGGAAGGAGGGTCCCAACTACGGGATGGTTTCCCTCTGCTCCCATTGAATTCTCTGTTCCCTTGAGACTTTCATCCTCCTTAAGAGCACTGGGACTCTCAGACTGGAGGTGGGACAGTACTACAGTGTCCTGGAAAGTCTCATCAACATAGCTCTCTACCTCTGTTAGCTCCTCCAGTTCAGCCACCCTGGCCTCCAAAGCCCGAACTCGGTCTCTGAGGGCCAGGAGCTCCTTGCAACAGGTGCACACATACGCCACTCGCCCACAGGGCAGGTAATCATACATGTTACACTCGACGTAATAAACAGGATAGCCCCCACTCTGCTGCTGGGCTTCTGTCTCCATTTTTTTATGAATAAATTTAAGTAAAAACTGGGCTTATTAAATCTCTGGAATATAGATTATTATAAAAGTTAGGTTTAAAGAAGATCAGAAGTCACTAGTGCCCTCTAAACTCCCACTCCAAAGTCCCTCTCCAAGCTCCCTGTTCGCGGACTCACAGGCTTATATAGCTCTGGTAGCCCCTCCCCCGACTGAGGCTCAGCCAATTAACATAGGCTTCTAGATTTCAAACCTTTTAGAAGCTCCTTCAAACAAACAAACAAACAAACAAACAAACAAACACCAAACTAAACCAAACAGAGAAACACAAGCTCAGCACACACTGCCCTGCTTACACTTATACTTTAGAACTCAGCTCTGGAAAACATACAACACTTAGATGTATTTATAGGGAAAACAAGAACTGGTATATTATCAAAGAACAGAGATGTCAGTGATAATGAGTTAGAATACAGGCAAAAAATGGTTAGAGCCCTGCGCGAATACAAACATCTACCCCTGGACACGGAGATCTGCAGATAGACATTGGGTTCTGCACATCCACAGGGCTCTGCTCCCAAGAGCCATTGTGACCAACAGAGAGGCGCATGGCCCTGTCATGCCTGGGAACCAGTGTCCTGCACCAGCAGCTCCTCCCATCCGCACTGCTGTGTGGTGTCAGTTGAAGGGCACACATTGCTCTGTGTCTCGCAGGTCCACCTGCTGCTCTTTTAAGGGTAGCCAAAACTACATCAGGGTTATTTTCAGGCCCCACTTTGCAGAACGCTACCTTCTGTGGCTGGTTTCCATTTCCTGTCATAAACTCTCCAAACTTCGGAGGAGTCGTTGCCATCCCTGGGCTTGTTCCCATATAAATTCCTGCTGGTTCTTTTGCTGCTAAGCCTAGCAGGCAAACAAGGACTGGTTTTCTGCATGGTGGGATTGTTGGAAGGTCTGCAGGGCCTTCTACTCCTGCAATTTTCAACTGGGTTTATTTCAAGGGCTAAGAAGCAGGGCTGGCATTAGACTAGCGGCAGCTCAGGGCAGAATGCTGAAGCTCTGAGCCCAGATGGGCTGGAGCATTGAGGCCCAGCACCTTGCAGTAAATCCTGAGCCCCAATGTCCTGTGGGGTTACAGACTGGAGCTGGAAGTCCTAAGCCCCAGTGCCTAGCATGACAGAGGCTTGGAACCGGGCTGTGGAGTATTAAATTAAATTAATGGAGATTGCCTATCTCCTAGAACTGGAAGGGACCATATTGGAGGGGACCTCAGAAAGAGAGGTTGAGAACCCATGTCCTACACCTCTCTTTGCTGCTCTAGAACCCTTTTGCAGTGTTCTCTCCAGTACCCAGACTTCTACATCTTCTCAGCCACGTTCTCAGTTTGCATAGATAAAAGGAAATCCTGGATGAGCCCCCCCAGCTGGGACAGGGTGGGAAGGTCTTCCACAAACACAGGTGTTCCGTGAACACAGCCCGTGTTGAGACTTTCTTGTCTGTACCTACCGATGTGTAGACTATTTCCAGTGTTTTAATCCACCTGTCCATGCATAGCACCGTTACATTATATCTCAGCTTTCTAGTCCCTCCTCCAGATGGAGGGAAAGTGTTTCCATTCAGAGAACTCCCTTTGAAAGGCTCTCCTAGCATTTTGCTCTCTGTTTCCCTCAAACACTCCTCTGTGTGTCCCTTTAGGCAGATTCCTTATTAATGGGATAATAGGTTTGTTGATTCTATAGCCCCACTCTAGCCAGGCAATCAGGTACATTTCTATCCAATTAGGCTTTCTCTGGGGAAGCTAATTAGTACTAGTAGTTACCAGAGTGCTGACCCCAAGTACAAGCTCTCAGCACCCTGTCACATCTCGCTGGAGATAGGGCCCCAAAATATCCATTAGTGATCACTAATCTCTCTGTGTCCCAGCTTTTGGGGTCTGATTGTGAATTTTTTCCATATTACTGTACTGTGCTAGTGCCCATACGCCTTGCAGATAGGAGAAAGTGACTGCAAAATGTTGTCCATAGCAACACTAGTAATATGAGATGTATGAGACTGAAATACCTCCTGGAATTAAGTCCTTCCAAAAACAGTGGTCCCCAGGATACTGTCAATGGATGAACTGTCAATGAACAACAGACCTGACAAGTAACTGGGGTTTCCTGACTGCTTAGGCTGTGCCTTTCTATTGGTTACTACAGTTCTGTGCCTCTTTTCCCCCAGGCTTTCTATTGAAGCATTAGAGGCTGTGCTTTTCAAGGCTGTGAATGAGAAGCTGATAAGAACACTCTGGAAGCAGAGAACTTGGATGCTTCTTGAAAATCCGCAGACTCACCACGAGGGGGTGTGTTTGCTGGTGAGGTAAGAGATCTAGGAGACAGCATTTCATCCTCAGGGATCGGCAACAAATAGAGTGACTGACAGGGAACTTTCAGGTATAGCTTTGTGTGGGGTGTCCTGGGTGAGAAACACAGAGCTTCCATGCGTAGGTTTTAGAGTTGTATGGTCATAGCAGCTAAGCTTTTGAAGTGCACAGTCTGCCCCATAAGTGGTTCCTTTTTGTCTTCCAGTGTTCTGCAAAGATCTGGACTAATAACAGTGGAGATCATACAGAGCCTCCTCCCCTGGGTAAATTCCCCATCAGAAAATCAGCGAGGCACCAGCACAGCTTTCTTTGCTCAGGTATGAGCAGTTCCACCATTAGGCTGTTATCTGTTGTTTACCTTTCTCTGAGGAGTTGTACAGTTCACTTCATAGGAATTCATTTTAGATAGTAGAATGTGTCCTTTGTAAGGAAATCTCACAAGGAACTTCATTACACCTTTCTTAATCATTTTCTCTTTGTTATTTTTGGGGTCTATACTAGCCTGGCCTAGCTGCCTATTCTAGTTGCTGGTTAAGAGAGAGTGAGAAAGATATAGATAGGCTACGTCTACATTGGCAAGATTTTGCGCAAATAAGGTATGTCTAACCTACAGCACTAATTCAATTTAACTTAATTCGAATTAGTTAATTCGAAATAAGCTAATTCAAATGAGTGCATCTAGACCTAAAAACTAATTCGAATTAGCATTTTGCTAATTCGAAATAGCATGTCCACATTGAGTGGACCCTGAACCGAAGTTAAGGCTGGCCAGAACCAGTGCCGTCAGGGCATCAGGTTAGGACTTAAGGTGTGGAGCTGCTTCCTCAGGCTAGCCGAGGGCTGTGCTTAAAAGGACCCGACCCCCACCCCGGACAGACAGTTCTCAGGATTCCCCGCTTGCTTGTCTAACTCGATGGGGACAGCAAAGCAGTCCTGTCTTGGAGTGCCCTGAATGCCCACACTCGGCACATTACAGCACTCGACCATCAGCCCGGCTGCACTTGCCGCAGGCTGCCATCTGGGGGAGGTCAATCAGGGGGCTGTCAGGATCCAGGAGGCCCTACAGGAAAGCTTCCACCCCGAGGAGCCCGCAGAGCCACCCCAGTCCTCCCCATCGGGGGCTCGTGCCCCATTCCTCCCTCACCTCCTTCCACTTACCCTTCCCGAGCCCCCTCTTCCTGATGTAAAAAATAAAGGACACGTGTTCAAAAATAGAAACTCTCTTTATTTAACAAAACTGGGGGCGGGGGGGGGGGTGAGTTAACCTCTGGGGGACTGGGAAAAGGAGGTGGGAGAGGGGAAGAAAGAGGGTGGGAGAGGGGAGGTGGAAACCTGGGAGGAGGGAGCTGGAAGGGGGAAGCCAGGGGAAGAAGGAGGAGGGGAAGTATAAAACTATGGTACGCCATATCTTCAGAACTGTGTACAGATGTGGTCTTCTCACCTCAAAAAAGATATGGCCTTGGAAAGGGTTCAGAAAAGGGCAAGTACAATGATTAGGGGTTTGGAACAGGTCCCATATGAAGAGAGGCTAAAGAGACTGGGACTTTTCAGCTTAGAAAAGAGGAGACTGAGGGGGGATATGATAGAGGTCTATAAAATCATGAGTGGTGTGGAGAGGGTGCATAAAGAAAAGTTCTTCATTAGTTCCCATAATATAAGGACTAGAGGACACCAAATGAAATGAATGGACATCAGGTTTAAAACTAATAAAAGAAAGTTCTTCTTCACACAAAGTTCTTCTTATAGTCAACCTGTGGAACTCCTTGCCACAGGAGGCTGTGAAGCCTAGAACTATAACAGAGTTTAAAGAGAAGTTAGATAAATTCATGGAGGTTGGGTCCGTGGAGTGCTATTAGCCAGGGGGTAGGAATGGTGTCCCTGGCCTCTGTTTGTGGAAGGCTGAAGATGGATGGCACGAGACAAATCGCTTGGTCATTGTCTTCGGTCCATCCCCTCTGGGGTACCTGATGTTGGCCGCTGTCGGCAGACAGGCTACTGGACTAGATGGACCTTTGGTCTGACTCAGTACGGCCATTCTTATGTTCTTATGTTCTAAGCGCAGGGCTCAGGGTCGGGGGTCTCACTGGAACAACTTGATTTTCATGCAAACCTGCTCCTGGATTTGGATGTGGCCTTTGGTGGCCAGGCTGGCAGCTATCCTGCCCTAGACGGCTGCATTCCTGTGCCTAGTGTGGAGGTCGTGGACGCTGGAGGCCTCCCCCCCAAACCTCGATAATGTCCACGATCTCTGCACTAGACCACGCGGGCGCCTGCCTCTTGTGGCCCTGGGCAGGCTCCTAGGAGCCGCCAACCTGGTCCTGGGAAGAGGCGGAGGGCTGGGTGGCAGCGGGTGGCTGGCTCATGCCATGCCAGGTGCAGGGTCTGCTGGCTGGGTGCTGGCAGGCTTGCAACTGGCACAGGCACTGTAGCCAAACCGTGCCCCTTTAAGGGCTCTGGGGCTGGGAGAGGGGCAGAAAAGTTTCCCTGGTTTGGCCCAGAGTGGCCATCAGGGCAACCTGATTAGGGTTAGCCTCCAACTAGTTCGAATTAAGTGGCTACACAGCCCTTAATTTGAACTACTTAATTCGAACGAGGCATTACTCCTCGTAGAATGAGGTTTACCTAGTTCGAATTAAGCGCTCCGCTAGTTCGATTGAAATTCGAACTAGCAGTTTGTATGTATAGCCGCTATTAAAGTTAATTCGAACTAACGGCTGTTAGTTCGAATTAACTTTGTAGTGTAGACATACCCATACTTTTAACGTGAGAGTTTTTGCGTTAGAATATTTGCGCAACAGAGCGTCTACACTGGCATGTGCTGTTGCGCTAAGAGGCGCTTTTGTGCAAAATCATCCGTGCCAGTGTAGACGCTCTCTTGCGCAAGAAAGCTCCGATGGCCATTTTAGCCATTGGGCTTTCTTGCACAAGAAATTAATGTGGCCTGTCTACACTGGCCTCTTGCGCAAGAACAGTTGCACAGGAGGGCTTTTTCCTGAGCGGGAGCATCATAGTTTTTGCGCAAGAAGCACTGATTTTAGACATTAGAATGTCAGTGTTCTTGCGCAAGAACTCCCCGCCAGTGTAGACAGGCAGCTGCTTTTGCGCAAAATCATGCCAATGTAGATGTAGCCATAGAATTTGAGTTACTAGACCTTTTCTGACAATTCCTAGGGCTAATACTAACCAACAGCTCCTGATTTTGGTCTAGCTCAGCAAATCTTCTAAATGAATCTAGTGTCCTAATACTATAAAATAAGCAACATACAAATACATTAACATCTATCTTAGATTCTCATTAATGTAGAATAATAGATTCATAGAACATTCGAACTGGAAGGGATCTTGAGAGGTCTTCGAGTCCAATCCCCAGCCATCACAGCAGGACCAAGCACAGTCTAGATCATCCCTGACAGGTGTTTGTCTAACCTGCTCTTAAATATTTCTAGTGATGCAGATTCCACAACCTCCTGAGGCAATTTATTGCAGGGTTTAACCACCCTGACAGGCAGGACGTTTTTCCTGCTGTCCAACCTAAACCTCCCTTGATGTAATTTAAGCTCATTGCTTCTTATCCTATCCTTAGAGGCCAAGGAGAACAATTTTTCTCCATCTTCCTTAAAACATCCTTTTAGAAACTTGTATTATCTGAGTACTTCAAAATGATAATGTAGTATCTGAGTGCCTCAAAACTCTTTAAAAGTATGTATCCCTACAATACCCCTGTGAGGCAGGGAAACACTATTAGTCCCATTTTGCAAAGAGGAAACTGATGCACAGAAGGCCTAAGTGACTTGCCCAACATCATCTAGGAAGTCTTTGAGGGTGCAGGAAATTGAACTGGAACCTCCTAAGTCCTAGGCTGCTAACTACTGGAGCATCCTCCCTCTCCACAGCCTTGCTATAACGTCTGTGTCATATTTCACATTTACGCTAAGTCGCTATTTTAGAGGCTCATCTGGTGGTTCTAGGAATCTGTTTGTGCCCCAAAATCTTTCTACACCCCACCTAGGAAAGGAGTCACAAACGTGGGTTTTCAAGGTCTGCCTAGAGAGGCCTCATGAAAGCTGCCAATCAGAGCCCAGCTGGCTCAGATATATGGAGCTACAGGGCTTTATTAGGTCAGTTTCTTTCAGGAAGTGGAGGGCCAAGAAAGGATGCTATTCTCTGGCCAAACCAATTCACAGGGGTTTATTTCAGGCAGCATTTTCTGAAGCTGAATTTGCAGAGAGAGAGTCCTTACGAGCCTTAAACATATAATTTGAGGGAGAAACTGAAAGTGGCCCCATAGGAAGAACCCAAGGAAAAAGTAGCAATGAACTGAAATGAAGCAATGACTCGCTGCTATTTCTAGGTTGGAACCAAGAGTAGTGGGGAGGCCCAGGTTCCCCAGTGGCATAAACCCGATGAAGGGGACAGGGCTTATGGAGAGGTTGAACAAAGAACAGAATATAAAGGGTCCAGAGTTGGGGCTGAAGACCCTAGTGAGGGCAACAGGACCTAAAAGGCATTTGTTTGGACTTTGGGACTTGGCCAGAGGGCTGAGCCATGGAAGACTCACTAAGATCGACTGGCAGGATGCACCTGGGCGAGAAAAGGACTGTGGTATCAAATGCAGTCACTGAGAGGCTCTCAAGGGATGAGCAATCACCCATTATAGTGCCTAAAAGGAAAAATCCATGTTTTTAACACAGTACTCATTCATATAGAATAATAAATTACAGTGTATTACGTGTCTCCTCAAATTATATTCGCTATCTTAATGAACATATTAGAGCTAATGGACATGTTGATTTTATTTCAGCTAATGACTGATCCCATACTCAGGGAGAAGAAGTTGATTAAGTCTGTCTTACACATCTTAGAAGAAAGGTTAGAGGACAACTACTGGATTGTCCGTCGAATGGCTGTAAGAGGCCTGGGAAATGTAGTCTATGGGGCACCTGAGAAGGTAAGATAGAATACTGAATACAATGCAGCATAACTAGAGAAACTAAAGGAAACAATTGCTCAGGATTTACAGAGGCCATGCACAATGCACTAGGCCAACTTCTGCTCTCTCATACCCCTGTAACCTCTTTGCAGTCAATACACAGCAGGTTGGTTCCCTTGGTAAGCTGGGCATAAGGAAACAATATGTACTTAATATGATCATATGTAAATGTATACTCCTAGGAATGAAGAGTGTAGGCCATACTTCCAAGATGAGAGATTCTATTCCAGGAAACAGAGACACTAAAAAACTCAAATCATGATAGATAATCAGCTGAACGTAAGCGCCCAGTACAAAGCTGTGACCAAAAGAGCTGAGGTGATCCTCGGAGGCATAGACAGAGGGATTCTGAATAAGAATAAAGAAGTTATTTTACCTCTGCTTATGGCACTGGTGTGAGAACTGTTAGAATACTATGTCAAGATCATGCCTGCAATTCAAGAAGGATGCTGATAAATTGGAGAAGAGTCACAAGAATTTTCAAAGGGCTAGAAAATGTGCCTTTAGATTCAATGGGGGGGGGGAGGGGGAGGAATGAAGCTAAACTAATTCAGACTGATAGTAAGGCATACATTTTAATGGTAATTTTAATCATTGGAACCATTTACCAAGGGTTGTGGTGGGTTCTCTATCAGTAGCAACTTTAAAAACAAGATGGGCTGTTTTTCTAAAAGAGGTGCTCTAGTCAAACAGACATTATTTTGGGGAGGTTCTGTGTTGTGAAGGAGGTCACAATGGTCCCTTTTGGCCTTCAAATCTAAGTAATTAGAAATCTAATAGGATTACATAGGTGTAATATGGCACAGAGTTTGGCTTATTGTAGCTAGTACCTGATGTAAAATATAGCTATAGGTCACTAGGGGGCAGATGAAATTCCCACTGCTTCATAATTGCTAAAAAAACATATTAGAAATGTGGTTAGTGGAAAGTGTTTTTTAATGTCATATGTCTGAACAGGTGAAAAAGTACAAGAAGTTTCTTCTGGAGACACTGATCAGGACTTTAGAAGAGACTTTCAGTTTTGAAATCATTATCGAATGCATGAAGGCACTGGCCAAAGTCCTGAAGGAGCTGAAAGGGAAGGACATAGGTTCTTCCTTCAGAGACCTCACCATACAGATCCGGAAGTACTTCGATAATGTACGTGAACAGAAGCCTTCAACCCCAGTTCAGCTGACATTGATGAGGCTCCATTTACAATGCATGATGTGTCCTCACTGGGCATTGTTCATGTCAGAATGAAGTGATTTTAGGCCTTAGGGAAGAGATGTGTTATGGCGGAGCAGAGAATTAAGAAAATGAGGATGCCATCCCTGCTCCTTCAGTCTCACCCTTCTGTTCATCTTTATTTCCAATGAGAATGGCAAAGGAAGTATGAATACTAGATTAGGTAGCTGCATAACAAGGAAAATGGGCATACAGGGTGTAATGGACTGTTTTGGGCCTGCTCCATACGATTTTTATGTCACTTGGTTGAAATTATTCCATTTTGCAGAGAAGTTTGAGATTTCAAATTTTGGTTTTGTTCCTATTTGGGGGACACACCCCCCAGCCCAAATTTCAAATCTCTTTGTGAAACAGTAATACTATTCTCAACCCAGCTCTACTGGGAGCCTTGCCTGAGGGCAGTCTACTGGCAGACTATGCTGGAGACAGGGAACCTGGAAGCACTGGGAATTAGAGGTGCCAGGGTACACATTTCCTGGCTCCTTGTCAGCCTGCCAAACAGGCTGTTCTGAAGGTGAGGGCCAGGAAGCCCAAGATCTCAGTTAGCCTGCTAGATGGGTCACCAAGAAGCTGACCAAGTACCCCTACTTGGCTTCTGGAAGAATTTTGTCAAAATTGAACTGTCTTCAAAGTATTTTGAAGAATCAACACATTTGGCCCAAACTTGATTCATTCCAGTTCTTCTAAACTTCTGTAGTTGAAATCACTCTACTCTAATGTAGAAGAGACAGCTGTGCTAGATACATGATGTGGTTATCTCTTCGTTACCAACCTGTGTGGCTTTCTTGGCTATAGAAGGACAACACTCTTCGTGCATTGGCCTTTGTCCTGTTTGGTATCCTGGCCGGCTCTGCAAAGAGAAAATGGAAGGACTATTTTGCCAAGCAGGTTAGACAGAGCTGGGTCACGCTTCTGCTGCACCTGCAAGATCCAAGCCCTGAAGTTTCAATGGTAAGAATGACAGTGACTTAAATACTAAGCAAAAAGAATCTTCCTCCTGTTGCCAGGGGAGCTCTGCTATTCCTTCCTGCAGTGGAGACCTAAATTCTTCCCTCAGTTCATTGCCCTCCTTTTGAGTCAATCCCAGACAGGCTGGTCCTTAGCAGCCAGGGTTGTCTCACTGGAGTTCAGGATAGGTCATGGGTCTGATCCCAAGAGTTCATTCCTGCCTATCTCTGCACCCCACGTTCCTGCCTCCCCACAACAGAGGAAAGATCACAGCTATGCCTAGTGAAGCAGCTTTCATAGCTACATCTGTTCTGAAAAAACATTGCTGCTATCTCCAGTTTTCAGTATTATAAAATCATAGAACCATAGGTTTGGAGGAGACCTCAGGAGGTCACTGAGTCCAACCTCCTGCCCAAAACAGGACCAGCCACAACTAAACAATCCCAGCCAGGGCTTTGTCAAGCTAGGACTTGAAAACTCTAGATTTAGAGGTTCCGTTGCCTCCCTAGGTAACCCATTCCAGTGCTTCACCACCTTCCTAGTAAAATAGTTTTTCCGAATATCCAACCTAGACCTCCCCCACTGTAACTTGAGACCATTGCTCCTCATTCAGTCATCTAGTACCACTGAGAACAGCCTCTCTCCATCCTCTTTGAAATCCCCCTTCAGGTAGTTAAAGCCTTCTATCAAAGCTCCCCTCACTCTTCTCTTCTGAAGACTAAATAATCCCAAATCCCTCAGCCTCTCCTTGTAAATCATGTGTTCCAGCCTCCTAATCATTTTTGTTGCCCTCCGTTGGACTTTCTCCAATGTATCAACATTTTTTAAGTAATGGGGTGCCCAGAATTGGATGCAATACTCCAGAAGTAGAATCCCTTTCCCCCTATTAAAGTCATGCTGGCATATTTTCTGTCTATTACTTCAGGGGAATCCCTTTTATTCTTGGGGTAGATGAGCAGTCAAGGACATGAGTTCCATTTGAATGAGCACAATACGTGTTATGGAACAATTCACTGGTGCAACCCTCTTTTTCAGGAGTGCAGAGCTACATTTCATCTCTGTGCCCCATTTTTGGGACTGAAGAGGCTCCAAACTATACTTAATGAGCATCTTAGTTGGAGAACCGAGCTGAACCCTGAGGAGCTCCAGATGGATATCTGCAGACACCTTGTGAGTGACCTATAGAATTATATGAGATTATTGACAGCATAGGCTTGTGATGTAGAAGCAGGGGGAATGTGTGATGGGCAATGTAAGTATCTATGGGTATGTCTACGCTACAAAGTTAGTTTGAACTAACGGACGTTAGTTCGAACTAACTTTCATAGGCGCTACACTAGCGCTCCGTTAGTTTGAATTTAATTCGAACTAGCGGAGCGCTTAGTTCGAACTAGGTAATCCTCATTCCACGAGGATTAAGCCTAGTTCAAACTTACTAGTTCGAATTAAGGGCTGTGTAGCCCCTTAATGCGAACTAGTGGGAGGCTAGCCCTCCCCAGGTTTCCCTGGTGGCCACTCCGGCCAACACCAGGGAAACTCTATGCCCCCCTCCCGGCCCCGGACCCCTTAAAGGGGCACGGGATGGCTACGGTGCCCGTGCCAGGTGCAAGCCTGCCAGCACCCAGCCAGCAGACCCTGCACCTGGTGCGGATCGAGCCACCCACCCGATGCCCCCCAGCCCTCCCCCTCTTCCCGGGACCAGGCTGGCGGGTCCTGGGAGCTTGCCCGGGACCGCAAAAGGCGGGCTCCCTCCTGGGCTAGTGCGGACATCGTGGACCTCGTCCACGATCTCCGCACTAGGCACAGGAAGGTGGCCGGCTAGGGCAGGAGAGCTGCCAGCCTGGCCACCCAGGAGCAGGAGTGCATGAAAATCAAGGTGGTCCACTGAGACCCCACGACCCTGAGCCCTGAGCATACAATGGCCATCCTGGGTCAGACCAAAGGTTCATCTATCCCGTAGCCTGTCTGCCGACAGCGGTCAACCCTAGGGACCCTGGAGGGGATGGACCGAAGACAATGACCAAGCCATTTGTCTCGTGCCATCCCTCTCCAGCCTTCCACAAACTTTGGGCAGGGACACCTCTCCTACCCCCTGGCTAATACCACTCCATGGACCCAACCTCCATGGCTTGATCTCACTTCCCTTTAAACTCTGTTCTAGTTGTAGCCTTCACAGCCTCCTGCAGCAAGGAGTTCCACAGGTTGACTCTGTGCTTTGTGAAGAACAACTTTCTGTTACTAGTTTGAAGCCTGTTACCCATTCCTTTCCTTTGGTGTCCTCTAGTCCTTCTTTATGGGAACTAATGAAGAACTTTTCTGTATGCACCCTCTCCACCCAACTCCTGCTTTTAGAGACCTCTATCCTGTCCCCCCTCCGTCTCCTCTTTTCTAAGCTGAACAGTCCCAGTCTCTTTAGCCTCTCTTCATATGAGACCTGTTCCCAACCCCTGATCATTTTAGTTGCCCTCCCCTCTCCCACCCCCTTTTCCCAGTCTCCCCCAGTTTTGTTCAATAAAGACAGATTCCATGTTTGAACACAATTGTCCTTTATTTTGTACATCAAGAAGAGGGGCTAGGGAAGGGTAAGGGGAAGGAGTTGAGGGAGGAATGGGGTACGCGCCCCCGATGGGGAGGACTGGGCTGGCTCTGCGGGCTTTTGGGGTGGAAGCTCTCCTGCAGCCCCCCAATTGCCCCATCTCCCCAGATGGCAGGCTGCGGCAAGTGCAGCCGGTCTGATGGCCAAGTGCTGTGATGTGCCCAGTGTGGGTACTCCGGGCACTCCAAGCCAAGACTGCTTTGCAAGCGGGGCACCCCTGAGAACTGTCTGTCCGGGGTGGGGGTTGGGACCCTTTAAGCACAGCCCTCGGCTAGCCTGAGACAGCATCTCCACGCTCTAAGTCCTCCTCTGATGCCCTGCCGGCACTGCTTCCGGCCATCCTTAAGCCCGGTTCAGGGTCCACTTAATGTGGACATGCTAGTTCGAATTAGTAAAATGCTAATTCGAACTAGTTTTTTAGTCTAGATCCGTTAGTTTGAATTAGCTTAGTTCGAATTAAGTAATTCGAACTAAGTTAGTTCGAATTAACATTGGAGTGTAGACGTACCCTATTAGAGTGGGATACAGGACTGAGGGTGAGAGGAATGTAAATCTGCCATAGATTCCCACTTTCCCCACTTCTACACAGCCTCCTGTCCTTTCTTCTATTTACTTGTTTAAATTAAAAAAAAAGTCTGAGTGAATCCAATAACTGACAGCAGTGGCAAGAGGAACACAGACTGTTTACTTGTGGTTTGTAAAGGCATGTGTTGGCAGTCAAAGGGCATTTCTAGCCAGAGAGAGCTCATGTGTCCCTGATTTTCTCTAGGCCAAAGAGAAGGCTGAGCTACTGGAGAACTTTTACAAAAGCACCATCAGATACTTCCGCAGCAGCTGGGAAGAGATCCGGGCAGCTGCAGCCAAGTTAGCTGGTGAGAGAAAGTGTGCCGTGTCCCTTTTAGTATTCCCTTTGAGGTAGACAGAAAAAGTCCCT
Organism: Pelodiscus sinensis; assembly: GCF_049634645.1. NCBI lineage: Eukaryota > Metazoa > Chordata > Testudines > Trionychidae > Pelodiscus > Pelodiscus sinensis. Next base: position 583,658 of record NW_027465914.1, read on the forward strand.
GTGTGCAGCACTGAGCTACTATTAATCTCTCCATGCTGTGACTTCTCATGCATAAATGGAGATGTTAATGTTCTCCTACTTCTTCAGTGTGGTGTTAGGAGGAATTTGTAATTTGCAATTGAATGCTTTGAGATGGCGCAGTCATTTAGTAGCAGAGGCTGGCACACTGTCACGTAGGGTATGTTTATTCTCCGATCAAACTAGTGTGCTAAAAATAGAGTAGCTGTGGCAGGAGTAGCAGGAGGGGTTAACTATTCCAAGGATGATCCCATCCAAACCCAAAAGTCTGTTCTCAAGGTGGCTAGCTCCTCCGACTGCTTCTGTCATCTTACCTGCACTCTATTTTTAGTAGTCAGAGTTAGTGTGGACTCAAACTATAGACCTAAGCTCAGTGTTGTTCACTGTTCCTTACTGGTGCTTCATCACTGGGAGGTAGGCAGCCCACCGCCACACAGTGCCTGCTGTTGCAGGTTCCTGATTGCCTTGCCCAGGAAGCACTAGATTCCCCCCCTTTGGCCCTGTGCCATCCTTTCCTTAGCACACCCATGCAAGCCAGGCAAGCATTGTGGCCTAATTAATTTATCCAGGTGAGATCCTTGCTTAGTACGCACTTATTCCTGGCCCCAGCCCCTTTGTTCACACCACTAGATTAATACACTATCCTAGTATATCTCCAATAACTGACAGCAGTGGCAAGAGGAACATAGATTGTTTAAAGCAAATGAGGTTTTATGTAAACATTCTTAATTTTTTTCTCTTATTCTCTTCAGTGTGGACGCTAAACTTTTCTAGTATTGTCTTGCCTACAGCTCACCTTAGACTCACAATAGAAGCCAAAGGGCCAATGTTATCACCTTGCACTTAACAAGAGAAGGTTTTTTATTGATGTTTATTTTACACTGCTTATTTAGGCATCATCCTGGAACATACGGACACCAAGAATATGAAATGGCTGGACATGGAACATCTGTTGACCTGTAAGTAACAAATACAGGTGAAATCCTATTCATTAGTGAGTTATAAAGAAATTTAGCTGACAAGCAAGCAGTAACTGATACCACAGGTGTGAAGTGCATCAGCCACACATCAAAGGACAGATTCAGCTTTAGTCTGCTCTGAAAGAGGTACGTCTACACTACAGCGTTAATTCAAGTTAACTTAATTCGAAATAGTTAATTTGAAATAAGCTAATTCGAATTATGCATCTATACACAAAACCTATTTCAAAATAGCATTTTGTTATTTTGAAATAGCGTGTCTACACTGAGTGGACCCTGAACCGAAGTTCAGGCTGGCCGGAACCAGTGCTGGCAGGGCATCAGGTTAGGACATAGTGTGTGGGGCTGCTGCCTCAGGCTAACTGAGCTCCGTGCTTCACGGGACCCTACCCCCACCCCGAACAGACAGTTCTTGGGTTCCCCGCTCGCTTGTCTACCCCGATGAGGGACAGCAAAGCAGTCCTGTCTTGGAGTGCCCTGAGTGCCTGCACTCGGGACACCACAGCACTCGGCCACATGGAGCCAGAGCTGCCCCTGGGCACACCGGTGCGTCTCGTAGGGTTGTTGCCATCAGCCCAGCTGCACTTGCTGCAGGCTACCGTCCGGGGAGTCCATCGGGGGGCTGTCAGGATCCAGGAGGCCCTGCAGGAGAGTGTCCACCCCGAGGAGCCCTCAGAGCCACCCCGGTCCTCCCCACCGGGGGCTCGTGCCCCATTCCTCCCTCACGTCCATCTACTTACTCCTCCCTAGCCTCCCTTCCTGATGTCAAATAAAAGACATGTATGTTCAAAAATAGAAACTGGGTTTATTGAACAACAGGGTGAACCTCTGGGGAGACTGGGAAAAGGAGGTGGGAGAGAGGAATAGAGTGGGTGGGAGAGGGGAGGGTGAAACCTGGGAGGAGGAAGTTGGAAGGGAGAAGCAAAGGGAAGAAAGGAGAAGGGAAGATCAGGGCCCAAGGTTGGGGGTCTCACCGCACCAACTTGATTGTCATGCAAACCTGCTCCTGGGTTCGCATGTGGCCTTTGGTGGCCAGGCTGGCAGCTATCCTGCCATTGACGGCCGTGTTCCTCTGTCTAGTGCGGAGATCATGGATGCTGGGGCATCCCTCCCAAACCTGAATAAGGTCCATGATCTCCACCCTGGACCAGGAAGGCACCCGCCTTCTCCAGCCCCTGTCAGGCTCCTGGGTGCTGGCAGACTGCTCCTGAGGAGCAGTGGAGGGTTGGCTGCCAGTGCCTTGCTGGCTCACGTTTTGTGGCTACTGGCTCAGGGGCCCCGGTGGCCACTGCTGGCTCTTGGCTGGTAGGCTTGGATCTGGCACGGGCCAGGGTCTATTCCTTTAATGGCTCTGGGGCCAGGGGGAGAGGAGAGGAAGTTTTCCTGGTTGTGCCCAGAGTGGCCACCAGGGCTCCCTGGGAAGGGCTGGAGGCCCCCTATTTTGAATTAATTGTCTACACAGCACTTAATTTGAAATAGCTATTTCAAATTTGGTGTTACTCCTCGTAGAATGAGGTTTACCAAATTTGAATTAAGCGCTCTGCTATTTCGAATTAATTTCGAAATAGCGGTTTGCATGTATAGATGCTATTAAAGTTAATTCAAAATAACAGCTGTTATTTTGAATTAACTTTGTGGTGTAGACGTACCTGGAGGAAACTGCAGCCAGTGTGATATAAGTCAGTGCATCTCCTGGCTATCCTGGCAATGCCTCTTCCCAACCTGTGTGATCCACTCTTTGGGCTCCATCGGCTCCCTGGGAGCCACTTTTTGCTACCCCAAACTCCACACCATCAGATTTATTTCTGTCAGGAGATGTAAAATAACTTAAAAGCAGAAGCTATTGAGTCAATGGAGCACCTTCCAATTGGATGAGTTTCTGGTAGGGTCAGGGTCTCCCCTCTCCCCCCTCCTCCATCTCAGTTTGGAGCTTGGAAGGATCCCAATGGAGGAACCTAAAGCTTTGTTTGGACAGAGAGCTTCTGTAGCTTGGTACTCACTGGTACTAAATCTCCAGCTACTGCAGGCATAGGTGACTATATGAAAAGTGAGTCATATTCTCTGTAATTCCAGCTCTCCAGGTCCTACAGAATGACCCAAGTCCCATTGTCCAGCTGGTGGCAACTCAGGTCCTAAGAGACATCTGACCTGGATGAGTGCTCGGGGACTGAAGCACAGACAAATAGAACGAAGAGCTCCTGCTACCTTGTCACATCAATTGCTTCACTGGGGATTGCTGGAGAACAATGTGCTCTGTCTGTGCCAGCTTCTGTTTCAGCTTGGTGGTATGCGGCCAGCTACAGTGACTGAACGATATATCTGCTAGCTCTCTATGGGGTAAGGGAGTAGTATAAGGGCCCTACCATCAATCAAACATTAGCTCCGCCCCCTGAATCCGGAAGTCCCCCCCCCCCGACTCCCCGGAAGTCCCTTCTCCCTTGTCACCGGCAGTCCCGCCCCTGGAGGGTAGTACATCCGGGTCGAGAGGGACAGGTGACCGGAAGTAAAAAGGATGTCATGTGACCCCCGTTAGGCCCGTCCCCTGTCACCGGAAGTCCCGCCCTTGGGGGTAATACATCCGGGGTCAAGAGGGGCAGGTGACCGGAAGTACGGGGTGTCATGTGACCCCTCTAAGGACTTGCCCCACCTCCCTCTACCAATCAGGAAGGGCTTTCCCCGTAGGACCGCCCCGCGAACCGCTTTGACCAATGGGGGGGCAATTCCGGGACCGGATGACCCGCCCAGAAGTGGGTCATGTGACCCCTCTAAGAACTCGCCCCACCTCCCTCCACCAATCAGGAGGGTTTTTTTCCCTGTAGGACCGCCTCGTGAACTGCTTTGACCAATCGGGGGGGCAGTTCCGGGACCGGATGACCCGCCCAGCAGTGGGTTGTGTGACCCCTCTAAGAACTCACCCTCCCTCCCTCTACCAATCAGGAAGGTTTTTTTCCCTGTAGGACCGCCCCACAAATCGCTTTCACCATTTGGGGGGTGCAGTTCTGGGACCCGTTGACCAGACCGGAAGCTGGTCGTGTGACCCCTCTAAGAGCTTCCCGTGACACCCTCTGTCAATCAGAGCATAGCACTTCCCCATAAGTTCTAGCGCCACACAAAAGATGCCATCTTGTTCCAAGAGCGCGTGTTTCAGAGAGCGTGCAAACGCTGAGCGGAAACATGGACTCCTTCACCACCCCCACCAGAAGTTTGAAGTTTGTTTTGGTGACGAGGGCCTTCCACCACATGAGAAGAAAGCGCCACATCAGCAACAGTTCCGAGGACAAGGGAGAGGCGAAAAGGGGCCCTTTGCCCCCTCTGCTATTGGATACACCAGTATCATCCTTGGCGTTCTCTTCAATGCTTTGTATCAGTATTGAGCAAAAACAAGGTGGGCCCGGTTCGTCTTCCTCGTCCGATGCAATGCTGTCCCGGGTCTGACGGTCAGCTAGAAAGGCATCATCAAGCTGTCAAAAGATTGCCAGAAAGAAATAATGTAAGACGCTCTGGTCATTTTTTTTTTAAAGTTTTCAAAATCCCGGTTTCCTAACCCCATGATGCCCCAACTTCGATCTTTCATTTACCTATTTGGCTTCTTTTCCATGCGTCTTGTCCGACTCCTGGGAGCCATGGGCACCTTCTTCCTCCAGGCCATCTAGCTTGTCTGGCTGCATCGTGAGCGGTTGGGTTTCGGCGTCAGATATTGGTGTATCCATCAGCGGCTGGGCCAAAGGGCTCCCTTCAACTTCTCCTTCCTCCTCGGAACTGTCGCTGATGTAGCGCTTTCTTCTCGGCACCAAAACAAAGTTGGTGAAAGAAGCCATGTTTCCGCTCAGCGTTTGCACGCTCTCTGAAACACGCGCTCTTGGAACAAGAGGGCCTCTTTTGTGTGGTGCTAGAACTTACGGGGAAGTTCTATGCTCTGATTGGCAAAGGGTGTCACGGGAAGCTCTTAGAGGGGTCACACGACCCGCCTCCGGTCTGGTCAACGGGTCCCGGAACTGCACTCTCCGGATTGGTCAAAGCAATTCGTGGGGCGGTCCTACAGGGAAAAAACCCTCCTGATTGGTAGAGGGAGGCGGGGTGAGTTCTTAGAGGGGTCACACAACCCACTGCTGAGTGGGTCATCCGGTCCCAAAACTGCCCCCCAATTGGTCAAAGGAGTTCGCGGGGCGGTCCTACAGGGAAAAACCCCCTCCTGATTGGTAGAGGGCAGCGGGGCAAGTTCTTAGAGGGGTCACACGACCCACTGCTCGGCGAGTCATCGGATCCCAGAACTGCCCCCCCGATTGGTCAAAGCGGTTCGCGGGGCGGTCCTACAGGGGAAAAACCCTTCCTGATTGGTAGAGGGAGGTGGGGCAAGTCCTTAGAGGGGTCACATGACACTCCTTACTTCCGCTCACCTGCCCCTCTTGACCCCGGATGTATTACCCCCAAGGGCGGGACTTCCGGTGACAGGGGACGGGCCTAACGGGGGTCACATGACACCCGGTCAGCTGTCCCTCTTGACCCGGATGTACTACCATCCAGTGGCCGGACTTCCGGTGACAGGGGAGAAGGGAATTCTGGCGGTCAGGGGGCGGGACTTCCGGGGGCAGGGGGCAGGGCTAACGTTTGATTGATGGTAGGGCCCTTATACTACTTAGGGGATTACACATGCGGGAGGAATTCACTAAGGGTGGCTTTAATTGGCATTTAAACATCTAACTGTGGATTTTGGTGATTTCCTTTAGATATCCAGGGCCTTTAACTGTGCTTGTATTGTCCAGTCCCATAAGTTGCTGAGTGTCCTCAAACTCCCTCTGATGTTATTGGGAGTTCAGAACACTCTGCCCTTCAAAGAAGGTACTCAGCAGATATCATTCGTCCTCCAAATTTAGAGGCTATGATCCTCCACCTCATAGCAAAAGTTTCCTGAATAGTTAGGTTTCTAGTCTCTCTCAGCACTTTACTCTTGCCCTCCTGGGTTCTGGGCCTATGAGGAGTCACCAGACAACAGTAAGCAAAGGAGGGTAAAAGGCTGAGGGGGTCTGGGATATCATTGTCTGTGGTTCTCAATGGGGAGAGAATCTTCCTGTGATGGCTGAATATGGGAAGGGGATCAGTGTTTTCCCCTGTTGAATTGACACTTTCTGATAATTCACTATATTAGGTAATAGGAGTTCCCCTAATCTTGTGGTGTTTCCTGTTTTGGAGATTGTTTTCCATTCCATATCCAGCAGCTTAATCCCAACCCATGTTATTATATTTATTAAGGGGCATTGTACAAATGCTGATGACTCTTTAAGTTTATTTCTCAGGTGCTGGCCATGCTGTGTGTCACAAACAGTCACCTGTAAATAACCCTCCCCTGTAAATAATATAGTGTTTGTTTTTACTGTGCACATATCATTCGTCCTCCAAATTTAGAGGCTATGATCCTCCACCTTATAGAAAAAGTTTCCTGAATAGTTAGGTTTCTAGTCTCTCTCAGCACTTTACTCTTGCCCTCCTGGGTTCTGGGCCTATGAGGAGTCACCAGACAACAGTTAGCAAAGGAGGGTAAAAGGCTGAGGGGGTCTGGGATATCATTGTCTGTGGTTCTCAGTGGGGAGAGAATCTTCCTGTGATGGCTGAATATGGGAAGGGGATCAGTGTTTTCCCCTGTTGAATTGACACTTTCTGATAATTCACTATATTAGGTAATAGGAGTTCCCCTAATCTTGTGGTGTTTCCTGTTTTGGAGATTGTTTTCCATTCCATATCCAGCAGCTTAATCCCAACCCATGTTATTATATTTATTAAGGGGCATTGTACAAATGCTGATGACTCTTTAAGTTTATTTCTCAGGTGTTGGCCATGCTGTGTGTCACAAACAGTCACCTGTAAATAACCCTCCCCTGTAAATAATATAGTGTTTGTATTTACTGTGCACATGTTTCCAATTAAACTCTTTGAAGTATCTGTTTCAATTACTCAGGGGCCTGATTTCTTCTTTCAGAGTATGTCTACACTACAGCATTATTTCAAAATATCTTATTTCGAAATAGCGCGTCTACACACAAAATGCATTTTGAAATAGCCTTTTGCTATTTTGAAATAGAGCGTCCACACTGAGTGGACGGTGAATCGCATTTAAGGCCGGACAGAACCAGGTCCGGCAGGGCATCAGGTCAGGAGTTACTTCGTGTGGCTGCTGCCTGAGGCTGTCTGAGGCCTGTGCTTAAAGGCACCCCCCTGGACAGCCAGTTCTCAGGTTTCCCTGCTTGCTTGCCTACCTCCATGAGGGACAGGAAACCATTTTGTCTCTGTGTGTTCTGGTTGCCTTCACTCGGGACATCACAGCACTCTGCAACATGAAGCCAGAGCTGCCTCTGGGCACTCTGGTGCTTTTCATGGACGCATTGCTGCGGACCTGTCTGAACTTTCTGCAGGCTGCCATCTGAGAGGTCCATCAGGGGGCTGTAAGTATCCAGGAGGCCCTGCGGGCGAGCTTCCATCCTGAGGAGCCCTCAGAGCCTCTCTGGTCTGCCCCACTGGGGGCTTGTGCCTCATTCCTCCCTCACGTCCTTCCACTGACCTCTCCCTAACCCCCCTTCCTGATGTCAAATAAAATACACGTATTTTCATGAACACAAACTATCTTTATTTAACAAAACCCCGGGGGAGAGGGGGGAGAATGAAACTCTGGTGAGACTGGGGAACGGAGGTGGGAGAGGGGAGAAGAGAGGGGGGGAGAGGGGAGGGTGAAAACTTGGGGGGAGGAAGCAAGGGGAAGAAAGGGAAGGGGAAGGTCAAGGCTCAGGGTTGGGGGGGCTCTCCAGACCAACTTGATTTTCACGCAAACTTGCTCCTGGGTTCACATGTGGCCTTTAGTGCCACGCTGGCAGCTATCCTGCCATTGATGGCCGCATTCCTCTCTCTAGCGCAGAGATCATGGACATTGGGGCCAATCCCCCCAAACCTGAATAAGGTCCATGATCTCCACCCTGGACCAGGAAGGCGCCCGCCTTCTCCAGCCCCTGTCAGGCTCCTGGGAGCTGGCAGACTGCTCCTGGCGAGTGGTGGAGGGCTGGCTGCCAGTCTTTGCTGGCTCATGTTTGGGGGCCAATGGGTCAGGGGTAGTGACTGCTGGCTCTGGCCTGGCAGGCTTGGAACTGGCACAGACACTGTGGCCAGAGTCAACCCCTAAAGGCTCCGGGGAGGGAGGAAGGAGAGGAGTGATCTTGGTTGAGGCTGGAGTGGCCACCAGGGCACCCTGGGAAGGCTGGAGGCCCCCTATTTTGATGTGTTTACACAGCACTTATTTCGAAATAGCTATTTTGAATTTGGCTTTATTCCTCATGGAATGAGGTTTACCAAATTTGGAATAAGTGCTCCGCTATTTCAAATTAATTTCGAAATAGCAGTTTGGCTGTGTAGATGCTACTTTGAATAAGTAGGAATAAGATCCTCCGGAAAAGGGTGTTTTTTCTGGAGGTTCGGGGCCAGTGTAGACGCTCTTTTCCGTCTTTTCTAAAAGCTGGAAAAAAGCAGCGGACATTTTTATTTAAATGCCGCGGGGGATATTTAAATCCCCCGCGGATTTCCCTATTACGACCTCTGAAATTAACATGCCCCTTCCAGAAAAGGGGCCAATGTAGACGTAGCCCATGTGTTTACTTACAGACTTAGGATAGGTGCCTGTAATAGTGATTGAGGGAAGGCATCTCTGCTTTTTTAAGCTAAGTCCCTGTTTGTGCTTTGCAGACCTTTATCAGGGAGGAACGATTGGATCCCCTAGCTTCCCCCACTGTTCTATGAGGGAATGGCTGTCCTGAGATATCACTGACAGGGCTGCTAGGCTCACTGGTCTTATGACTTCTCTATATCAGGGACCAGCTCATTTGTTAATAATTCACATTGGACGGGAGCTGGGTGAAGGCTGGAGGGTCAGTTTCGCTGTGATGATCACCAGTTAAGCTCTACAGAGAATCATAGAAATGCAGGGTGGAAGTGACCTAGAAAGACCCCCTAGTCCAGCTCCCTGTGCTGAGGCAGGACCAAGTATTCCTACACACTTTTGTCTAACTGGTTCTTAAAAACCTGTAGTGATGGAGATTCCAGAACCTCCCTTTGAAGCCTACTCCGTAGCTTAACTGTTTTTATAGTTACTTAGAAAGTTTCTCCTAATATTGAACCTAAATCTCCCTTGCTGCAGATTAAGCTGATTGCTACTTCTCCTACTTTCAGTCCACATGGAGAACAGTTGATCACATTCTCTTTATAACAGTCCATAACATATATGAACATGGTTTGAACATATTTGAAGGTCTGGCCGTATGTGGGTTTGGCCAAGACACGGAGGAGGAAAAGGAGCTTACAGGTGTTTGGATCCCAGTAGCGATAAATAGGGTACGTCAGAGCACCTTGAACATTTGTATGACCCAGTCCCAAAGAATGGCCAAATTCATGAGCAGCAACAAGGAACAAATTTGTTCCTAAATTTTTCATATATAAAAAAGAGGAAAAGAATTGTTAACATACAATGGAACAGAGAATCACAAGCAGAAGAATTCACATCTTTTCATTGTGATGAAATCCTATAGGTTTAATTTAAGTTTATCTGCTCTCCCATGTTTTAGTAAGTATTTTTCAGAGGCCATGAATGGGAAGTCAGGAAACCTGCAATCTATTCCTGACTCTCCTTTTGTTAATGGCCCACCTTTTGACCATAGGCAAATCACTTAAAGTTGTGTCTAACTTACAAAAACACCAGGATAATATTGCTCTCCCACTTTTGTAATGTGATTTAAGCTCCACAGAATACAGACCTTATATATATGCTATGGCAGGCAAAGGTAAGTATGTTACATTATATATAAGAGAGAGGGACGAACAGTTATAGGAAGAAAACGCCAGGGCTTTGTGTAGAAGGAGCTGAATTTGTTGCGAAGGGCACAGGAAATACTTTACCTATATGATTTTGTGACCATTTATCAGCTTCATCAAAATGAGCATCTCCTCCTATCCCTGGGCTTGGTGCAAAGGCATGAGCCAGTACTCCCCCCCCCCCCCCTTCCATCAAAGGGAGACTGGTCGCCGTGTGCTGCATAGGAAAGGAAATTAATATGTCATCAATTAACACAATGATTCATTTTAAACACAGTTACATATCTTGAAGTTTAGAATTTGCTTTTATTCATTGTAGATAATAATATATTAAAATGAGACTAAAATGATGTTAAGGTTGCAAAGTCAAACATTCAAAAGGTAGGAAATGTCACACTTAAGATTGCCTGTTCAATGAACTCAGCTCCCATGTGTGTGCACATTATGGTCCAGTTTTTAATTCCATGATTGCAAACTATTTTTTCCCATGGACTTCTGTCTCATGAAGGGCATTTTCTCAGCAATGGCTGAATCATCTTCTCTGAAACTTTCCAAAATTTCAGCCTGAGGCTGAAACCAAGTGAGAAAATGTCTGGCTTAAGTTTTGCAAAGTTATAAGCGTCTGAAGGCAAGGTCCTAGAATTGACAGCATTGGGCAATAATAAGGATAGATTATGCTACCTGCACTATCTGTACTACTTCAAGTGCATGATTTTAGGGAACCACTGCTTTGAAAAACTGAGCCTCTCATTTGGTAAACTAATTTAATGTGTCTTCTGTTAGAATCTCCCGTAAGAGTGGCTGAGGTGTCTGGATCTTCAGCTGGAGGTTGGATGGAAAAGGTTGACTCTCCTCTTCTGCCTATAAGAAGGGCTACAATTTCTTGCTGGAATTCAAGGATTTGCAGGACAGTTGTCAAAAATTCATAACCCAGGAAGACAGTACAACATTATTGTACTATTGGATGTTTGGGGATGAATCTTTAAGGGTTTGGCTACACTCAGAATGCTACAGCTGCACCACTGTAGCACTTCAGCATAAGTAGCGCCCACAGTAATAGGAGTTCTCTCCTTGGTGGAGGTACATCACCTCCCCAAGAAGGGGTAGCTAGGTCAATGGGAGAAGTCTCCTCTTGACCTAGCACTAGTCTACACTGGCTAGTATAGATGACTCTCAAGGGTCAGGATTTTTCACACGGCCGACCGAGGGACATAGCTTTATCAAAATAAAAAACTAGTGTAAACAGCACTTAAGAGGAGGACTAACACTTGTATGTCTACACTGCATCTCTTTAGCACAAAAGCCTATGCAAACTAGCATATTTCCCTGCTTCATTTGCATAATTAATCAGGGGACATTTTTGCGCAAGAGGCTTTTGCACAAAAAGTAGCCCTCTACACAGCTCCTTTTTGGGCAAAAACACCCTCTTTCACAAGAGCCATTCTTCTCAATTTTTTCAGAAAGAATAGCTCTTGCGCAAGAGTGTGTTTTTGTGCAAAAAGGAGCTGTGTAGATGGCTCTTTTTTGCACAAAGACTCTTGCGCAAAAATGGCCACTAATGAATTATGCAAATGAAGCATGACAATATGCTAATCGGTGCTTCAGTTGCATAGGCTTTTGTGAAAGAGGGGTGCCCTGTAGTTGTAGTGAGAGAGGAACTAAAGTATGTGCATGTGTGCGTATACACACACATTCTCCCCCTTTCAGACTTCTTGGAAGCCTAAAATAAAACTGTAATCCAAAATAGTCCCCCTTGCGTTGGACTACAGTGGAAAGAAGCTCTGTTGTATTTGTGTTTGTCTCTAATGAGGCAAAAAAAGCCAGAAAAAAGCGGCGGACATTTTTATTTAGATGCCGCGGGGGATATTTAAATCCCCCGCGGATTTCCCTGTTATGATCTCTGAAATTACCATGCCCCTTTCGGAAAAGGGGCCAGTGTAGACGTAGCCTAGGAGAAGACACAATGGGCTTAACCTGCAGCAAAGAAAGTTTAGGTTAGACATTAGGAAAACTTCCTAACTGTCAGGGTGGTTAAACACTGGAATAAATTGCCTAGGGAGGTTGTGGAATCTCCATCTCTGGAGATATTTAAGAGCAGCCAACTTTCTTTATCTTCCTTTCATATGATTCAGGTGCAAAAACCACAGGGGCAGAGGGATGGTAGTTTTCTTAACCGCAGTCAACACATTTGCTTGCTGACCAATCTCAGCTTTCCAACATTACCTTGGTGCCATTAATGCACATTGCAGCACACTTCTGGCTTGATATCTAGTCTACATGTGTTGATTGACTGCAGAGGACGTGACTACATAAGTGTAAGTGCCGTGCGAGCGAAATCACTGAAAACTACATGCTTTGTAATACCTGCCCGTGTGAAAGTTTCTATTTAAGCATTCTAGTACAAATTCTGAAAATCCAGAGGAAATTTAGTGATGCTAATAAGGTTTGTCCAGATTTAACTAAGCTCTGAATCTGGCCACTTCTATATGTGGAAAGATTATGGAGTCCCTTAAAGTTTTTTGACCTCAAATCTGATGAGCTCTGATGAATCAGTCTTTAAAAAGGATTATTTAGTATAAAATAAAGGAGCTAGAATGATCCTATGTGGAAAAAAATCCCAGATGCTTCTACGGAAGAGTAAGGAGCCGTACTCAGTTATGGTGGATTTCAGTGAGCAGCAGGCCTCATTTGCGCTCCATGGAATGCTACAGCAAGCAATGGATGAATTTCTTTCATAGGGTACTTCAGCCAAATATCAGCGTACTGTTGCATTTTGGGTGCACAGCTTAGTGACAATGGAGCTAAGCTGCAGCACAAGGAGAAATAGCCCTCCTCCCAGCAGTATCCGGCACTGTGACTGCGTAAGAGGTATCTGTTGTATTTCACCATGGAACTACTCACATGCATAAAGTTAAGCGTGTATTTAACTGCAGAAGAGGGCCCCTAGGGCCCCATTTTATTCTGACTGAAGCTAATACAAAGATGCCTGTGGCTGAGCTGTGCTTTGGCACAGCTGAAAATGGGTGATACTTAAAAGACAGATGTAAGCCACGTTGTGCTCTTGTCATTCTGAGGAAATGTCATTCAGGGAAATGATCTTGTTCCTCATACAAATCAGAAAAATTCCAAGGTCAATGAAGCCCATGACTAGCCCACACTAATTAGAGCAGCATCTAGGATTCTCTTACAGGGGCAAGGGCCAAAGCTGAACCAGAGAATCAGGGAGCCACAACCAGCTCACTAGCACCCCTCACTCTGCTGTACTTAATGGAAACTGAGGGCAATAGAAAGTCTGGCCCCAAATTGGGAAATTTCAACCTCGGAGATGAAAGTTATTGAAAGCGATAGCATGTTAGACTAAAAGCTGTTCTGTAATATTTATTTTGTAATATTTATTTTCCACACAATGAAGCATCTTAATCCTATATAAAAATACCTCATGACCTTGCCATCTAAAGCTTCATACCTAGGATCTTTATGCTGGTAAGTAATCTTTCTATGAGAAACAATGCTTGTTGAATAGTCCCACTGACTGAGCAGGGAATTTTAGTGCTGTAGGCAAAAGTGCCTATCAGCATTTTCCCATTGAACTAGGAAGTATCTATAATTTCTGATACAATACATTCTATATTTTGTCATTCAGTGTTTTTAATCTTCTTCAGATATGTGAAAAAGTGAAGTAGAATCTAGTGATTCACTGTTGAATATTCACTGGTCATTGTGTTGGATGAGAGAACTGAGACAAGTTCTGAATACATGTATTTTAGGCAACACTTGACCCTGTCCTTAATGAAGAGTTCAAGAGTGACTCAAGTGTATTGGCTGATGCTCGGAAGAAAGAATTACCATAAAAAGTCATGAAATCATGAGAAACGTTTCTGTTAGCCCACTTGTGAACTTTATTATACTGTACATCTGTTATTACAAGACTTTTGATAGCTAAGACATTCAATCCTTTTTGCTATGCTGTCTGAGTATTCAGTCTGACAAATATATTTTTCATATCTGCATTTATTAAATTCACCAGGAAAAGCTACAGTTCACATTTTTATTTATGAAAAATTGACCATTTATGAAGATTATATTCAGAGTCTGCTCCTACATTCTGAGCCTGCTGGAAGTTTTACACGGAGCCAAATTGTCATTCACCTTCCAATCTCGCCTTTATACCCATCAAATGGCAAATTTTCTGTCCTTCCACTTTTATTGCTGGAGATGACGAAGATTACAAATGCAGAGTCATAAGAGGGAGATTAGATGTAGAGCTGATTACAGTAATCTCACAACATTGTAAGTGTTCTACATGAATAATATTTGTGTGTCCCTCAGTTTGGTCTTCATTCCATCTTTGGGCCTGGTAAGTGGTAAGTTAGGACCCCGTACAATTAAGTAATGGTAGGGTAGACTCATTGAATGCTTATGATCTTTCCTGAAATGAGGCTCATCCATTTTATAGGCCTGCTCCAAAGTTCACTGAAGTAAACAGAAAAACTTCCATTGTCTTCAGTAAGCTTTGGAGCAGGTCTTATACACACTAGGTGCCAAATGAAGCTGCACCACTTCAGACGCAGCACTGATGCACCGTACCCCTTTAAGGGGTGCAGCCTCTTTGCCCTGTACTGTAGGCTTTATTTGCTGGTACATGCAGGGAGGAGGGAAGCATGAGTTCACTTTCTCCCTATCCCACCTCTGCTGAATTTTTCCCTGAGGTTTGTGGGGAAATCATCTTTGCATTAGCCCTTGCACTTCCCTCAGCATAGAGGCTGCCATTCTGTGTGGCCCTTTCCATGGCCATTTGAGAGTAGACAGGGTCTTACTGTCTCTTGCACGGCCACATAAGAGGAGGGCAAAAACTAGCCTTAAACTAGATGCTGAATGGTTTCCAGAATGGGTTCCTTGTAAAAAGCACAATGTGAAGCCAAATCCCAGAAGGACTGCTAGTGGGTCCTTCTCCCCCAGCATTTCCACACAAAGTCCTAGGTGACGGCTGAAGAACTTGCTCCACAGCCCCCCGGGGCAAAGTACATGTGGTCCTCTCGTTGACCAGGAGAGTGCATTCTCTGGCTGTGAAAACTGAAGAGGAAGGGCTCACCTCTGCACCACCAGGAGAGATCCACTTGTCTGGTTAGTACGCAGGCATGGACAGAGAGGCAGTTACATACAGGTGATTGTAAGACACTTCCTCCAACCTGTACCCCAGACCTGATGAGGACAGAGGCTGCTATTGGCTCTATTAGTGCTTCATTCTGGGCTGCCTGCCCTTACGCCTGCCTGTGTGCTCTGAATAGCTCTGAGGTGCTGTGGAGGACGGTTGCCAGTCTGCTACTTGAATGACCTGAGTTTCCATGTTAAAGGGGGAAAATTTGATTCCTGCAGTTGGGATTTGTGTAGTGATAGTTTAGGAAAGGAGTGGTAGTACTTTCTACCTGACCACGCCTTTTACACCTGTCAGGTTAGTTAGAAAAACCCTGGTGCAGGAACTTTACTTTCACACCTACGGTAGGCTCAAATGTCCCATATTTAAAGGCAGGCGCTGGCAATATTTGAAACAGAGGCTGAAGTACTGTTTAACTCAAGAGTCCTGTTTAAAGTGACTCATTTTCAGAACTTCCTCCATAGGCTGAAATGAAGAACTTATTCTGTTAATTTTTTTACTCACTTTTGCTTTTGTGCTCTCTAACTATTCTTAACCAAGTTTATTTCAGCAGAGGCAACCCCCACAAGATTTCCCATGCATTAACTTCACACGGGGTGCCACTTATTCATTACTCTGTTTGTTTTTCTAATCCTTATCACAGTATGCAAAATGTTTCTTTCTTTTTTTTAGGAGAAAATGTTTAGTTGGCTTATGGGTTTTTTGTTGTTTGTGATTATTGCATCTGTCACAAGCAGCTCAGTCAAATAAATGAGTTTGCATTTCTTGCTGCAAGTGGGGAGAAGTCTGTGATCAGACTTATTTCTTGCAAGAGTGAATTCCATAGGTTAACTTCAGCTTCTATGTAAACTGTCTCCCTTTGTTGCAAACATCTCCACTATTATAACCCCAGTGCCTAGGATTCTTCCCTTTTTAACAGGTTTTTAAGCTTCCTTTTGGCTACGTCTACACTATTTGTTTTTTGCAGAAGTGGAAATGCAAATGAAGTGTGCATTAGCAAATCTTACGCTCTCATTTGCATATGCGGAAGAGGTTTTTATGGAAAAAATGCAGTGTAAATGGGGCCATTTTTTGGGAAAAAAAAACCTTTTGCGCAAGAACCCTTATTCCTATTCACTGTGGGGTTTTTTGTTTTTTTTTCAAAAACCTCTTCCACAAAAAGGATCGGAAGAGAATGTGCAAATGAGAGTGCAAGATTTACTAATGAGCACTTCACTTGCATTTCCTTTTCTGCAAAAAACGAACAGTGTAGAAGTAGCCTTTGGAAGCTCATGACTTTCAAGAACCCACATAGATTTTATGGAACTGAACAAAATCTATGTTTAAAATAAATGACGTGGGAGGGGTCATTTTTTCAGTATGGTGAATCTACCTAAGAAGTCTGAGCATGTGGTTAAATCATTGTTCCTGGCCTTCCGGGTTTGATGCCTGGGTTTGCTACAAAGTTCCTGTGTGACCTAGACTAAGTTACTTAAATGACTCTGCCTCAGTTCCTCATTTGTAAAATAGGGATCAGATTGCTTCTTTTCTCCCTCACTTCCGCTGATCTATTTAGATTGAAAGTTCCTCAGGCGAGGTGTAGTTTCCATACTTGCACAATTCCTATTTGAATGAGTCTCTGATCTTATCTGGGGTCTCTAGGCATTACTGGGATGCTGTTGTTAATAATAAAAGTTTTTCATGTCGGTTTTATGCCAATTATGAGTACATATATTGTTTCCTAATTGCCATCCATACAAATTCTATCCTGGAATAGGAACTCAGGTTATGTTCTTTCTAGTTTGCTCATTGTCTCCAGTAATAAAGACTTTGCAGGTCTGATGATAACTCTGCTACACTTATTCAATACCATTGTTTTCAATATGTGTGTTCAGTTACACCCACAGAAGCTCATTGTCTTTATTGGAGCTGGGAAGGAAAAGCTAAGCACATGCACAGGAAACTTAATTAACTGCTCCATTAGAAGTGGATGAGCCAGGGCAGCCACATTAGACTCTCCCATATCTGCATTGGTTTTGCAGTGGTAACTGGTGTTAAAGATGGTAAAAATGTATTTTGGGAAGTAAGGAAGTGAATATTGCTTTGACTGGACAGATTGACAGAACAGATGAGTGTGGAGGCACTTTTAAATCGTTTGTCTACATTTAAACTATAGTGGCACCACTGCAGGAGACCCGTTGTAGCAGGTAAGTGTAGATACTACTTATGCCAACCAAAGGGATTACCGTGCCAAAGTAGGTGATCCTCCCTCCCATGAGGCAGTAGCTAGTTCTGTCACCTCACTCCACTCAGAAGTGTGGATTCTTCACACCTCTGTCTGAAGAAGTTAAACTGATCTAATATTCTAGTGTAAACCACCTCATAGTAATGTTGGGGGAAAAAAATTAACTTAACACTGACTTTCACTGTACACCAAAGGATTCTCAGGGAGGGAAAGGACTGCTGCTTTCAGACAGCTATCTTCTCAAACTCACATTCTTTCAGCAGATATGCCCATTTCTAGCTATCTAACAATTAGAAATACAGTAGAACCTCAGAGTTACAAACACCAGAATTACAAACTTACCAGTCAAACCCCAGACCTCATTTGGAACTGAAACTGACCAATCAGGCAGCAAAAGGGACAAAAAAAAACCCCAAAAAACCACCCCCCCCCCCAAAAAAAATACAGTCTAGTGCCATGAAAAATGTTTAGGACTAAAACAATAAAGGGGGAAAATTTAAGAAAATGAGAAGGTAAGGAAATTGTTTCTGTGCTTGTTCATGTGCATTAAGATGATTAAAAGCAGCATTTTTCTTCTGTCTAGTAAATTTTCAAAGTTACACTGGTCTGTGCTCAGTTGTACATTTTGGAAAGAACAACCATATTGTTTTGTTCAGTAGTACGAATATTTCAGTTATAATCTCCATTCCCAGACCCACAGAAAAGCCAGCTGGGAACTACACACAAGAGAGAAGCAAAAAAAAAAAAAAAAAAAAAAAAAGGAAGATGGGAACCCTGAGCCTTGGGGCCAGATCAAGGCAAGACCCTGATCTACATGGACATCTAATCTCTTTATTTCATGGTGACAGACCCATACCAGCGTTATATAAGATTTTTTTTTTCTGGAAAGCAATTTTTGTTGTATTAAATTTGATTTGGAAGCAGAAAGAATAGCCACACAAAAAAGGATTGGCAGGAATGGTAAAGAATCTATAATTCAATGTCTATTTGTCCACCAACCTAAGCTTAGACTGTTAGCTGTTTGGAGCAGGGATGATTCTTTCTTTTCTGCCTGGAAAGTACCTATTACATACTGGAATTTTTTAAAAATAGCTTTGTGCATCAAACAGCAAGTAACTGGCATATTTTAAAAGTTGCAAGCATTTTCTTAGTCTTTATAGGACAATGTAGCACTTTAAAGACTAACAAGATGGTTTATTAGATGATGAGCTTTCGTGGGCCAGACCCACTTCCTCAGATCAAATAATGGAAGAAAATAGTCACAACCATATATACCAAAGGATACAATTTAAGAAAATGAACACACATGAAAAGGACAAATCACATTACAGAACAGAAGGGGGATGTGGGGGGGGGGAAGGAAGGTGAATGCCAGTGAGTTAATGATATTAGAGGTGGGGAAGGGGAAATGTCTGTGAGTTAATAGTATTAGAGGTGATAATTGGGGAAGCTATCTTTGTAATGTGTAAGATAGTTGGGGTCTTTGTTAAGTCCGGTGCGGAGGGTGGCGAATTTTAGCATGAATGCCAGTTCAGAGGATTCCCTTTCAAGTGCAGATTTGAATGCCAACTTAAACCTGTCCAACACATTATCAATAAACTACAGCCTATATTGGAACAGGATACCATACTCAAAGAGGCTCTGGGAGACAGACCCATAGTCTCCTATAGACAACCACCTAACCTCAAGATGATTCTTACCAATCACCACAGGACATACCACACTAATACCAACCCTGGTACCTTCCCTTGCAACAAACCCCGTTGCCAGCTTTGTCCACATATTCATTCTGCTGATACCATTATTGGACCTAACCAAGTGAGTTATAAGATCAAGAACACATATTCCTGCGCATCCAGAAATATAATCTATGCTATCATGTGCCGAAAGTGTCCGTCTGCTATGTACATTGGACAAACATCTCAGACACTTCGCCAAAGGATTAATGCCCACAAAACAGATATCAGACAAGATCACAAAGAGAAAACAGTTTCTTGTCATTTCAACCAGAAAGGACACAGTCTCAATGACCTGCTAACCTGCATCCTACTTCAGAAGACATTCAAATCTGCACTTGAAAGGGAATCCTCTGAACTGGCATTCATGCTAAAATTCGACACCCTCCGCACCGGACTTAACAAAGGCTTCTTTGTCGGCGCGGCGCGTCTAGACTGCCCCGATCTGCCGACAAACAGCTGATCGGCAGAGCGGGGCAGCCATTTAAATTTAAATGAAGCCGCGATTATTTTAATCGCGGCTTCATTTCCCTCTGCCGATCTGGCTAATCTACATGCCTCCGTCGACGGAGGCATGTAGTTTAGACGTACCCATAGAAGGCACCAGGTAAGGTAAGGCATGTTGCTATATGACACATTCTATTGAGCTTCTGCTCCTGTACTGTGTCTGTGAGGAAAATGAATGTTACAGTGAGGCCCATAATCAGGGACTCACCAAGTGGCAGCGAGTCCCGCTCGCCAGCTGTGCGGTTCGGCACACTGCGCATGTGCAGACCGCGCTGCGCGGCTGTGCTGGCTTGTAATCTTCTCACCATGGGCCATCTTTATGTCATCTGTTGGTTCTGAAGATGATTCACCATTATTTTTCCCTGACCACAAACCAGGAACAACTGCACTTTAGTTATGTTTGGATCTCTGCATTAATGTTTAATACAGGAAGCAGGATATTCGCCGATCATCCCCAGCTTTTCCCCAGCCTTTGCAACATGGCCCATTTTGTTTCCCTGTGACTTCATTATTTGCATTCTTCCATAACTATTAGGGAACAAGCCCTGTTTGACTAGAAAGATCAATGAATGGCAAAATACCAGAGAAATTTCAATACTCAAGTTTTCCTATACATTAATTTTCCTTTACATTTGTAATGAATATATTTTTCATCACTGTGTGTATGGATGTAATCCATGACAGACTGTTACCTGATGTCACCAGGCTGTGTTCGGGCAATCCCTGAGTTATAAACATCTGACTTAAAAACATCCATCCATACAAACAAGAGCTCACTTTTGTAGCCTTGGAGAACAGGCAGAAAGACACTTATCTCACTTCTCTTTAAACTCTGTTCTAGTTCTAGCCTTCACAGCCTCCTGGAGCAAGGAGTTCCACAGGTTGACTCTGCTTTGTGAAGAACAACTTTGTGTTACTAGTTTGAAGCCTGCTACCCATTCCTTTCCTTTGGTGTCCTCTAGTCCTTCTAGTATGGGAACTAATGAAGAACTTTTCTGTATGCACCCTCTCCACCCCACTCCTGCTTTTAGAGACCTCTATCCTGTCCCCCCTCCTTCTCCTCTTTTCTAAGCTGAAAAGTCCCAGTCTCTTTAGCTTCTTTTCATATGGGACTTGTTCCAAACCCCTCATCATTGTAGTTGCCCTCCCCTCTCCCACCCTCTCTCTTCCCCTCTCCCACCTCCTTTTCCTGGTCTCCCCCACTTTTGTTCAATAAAGACAGATTCCATTTTGGAAGACACGTGTCCTTTATTTTGTACATCAAGAAGAGGGGCTAGGGAGGGGTAAGTGGAAGGAGGTGAGGGAGGAATGGGGCACGAGCCCCCGATGGGGAGGACTGGGCTGGCTCTGCGGGCTTCTCGGGGTAGAAGCTCTCCTGCAGCCCCCCAATTGCCCCCTCTCCCCAGATGGCAGCCTGCGGCAAGTGCAGCCGGTCTGATGGCCGAGTGCTGTGATGTGCCCAGTGTGGGTAGTCCACGCAATCCAAGCCAGGACTGCTCTGCAAGCGGGGCACTCCTGAGAACTGTCTGTCCGGGGTGAGGGTAGGGACCCTTTAAGCACAGCCCTCGGCTAGCCTGAGAAAGCATCTCCACACTCTAATTCCTCCTCTGATGCCCTGCCAGCACTGCTTCCGGCCATCCTTAAGCCCGGTTCAGGGTCCACTTAATGTGGACATGCTAGTTCAAATTAGCAAAATGCTAATTCGAACTAGTTTTTTAGTCTGGATCCGTTAGTTCGAATTAGCTTAGTTTGAATTAACGTTGTAGTGTAGACGTACCCTAACAGATTAGTAAGACAGGATTTCCCTTTACAGAAGCCATGTTGACTTTTGTCCAACAAATTATGTTCTTCTACATGCTTCTCAATTTTATTCTTTACTATTGTTTCTACTAATTTGCCCGGTACTGAAGTTAGACTTACCGGTCTGTAATTGTCAGGATCGCCTCTAGAGCCCTTTTTAAATATTGGTGTCATGTTGGCTACCTTCCAGACATTAGGTACGGAAGCCGATTTAAAGGATAGGTTACAAACCACAGATAATAGCTCAGCAATTTCCCATTTGAGTTCTTTTAGAACCCTTGGATGAATGGCATCCGGTCCCGGAGATTTGTTAACATTAAGTTTTTCTATTTGTTCCAAAACCTCCTCTAAAGACACTGCAATCCGGGACAGTTCCTCAGATTCATCACCCACAAAGGACAGTGCAGATTCAGGAATCTCCCCAACGTCCTCAGCTGTAAAGACTGAAGCAAAGAAATCATTTAGTTTCTCCGCAATGACTTTATCGTCCTTGATTGATCCTTTTATAGCTCGATCATGTAGGGGACCCTCAGGTTTTTTAGCAGGCTTCCTGCTTCTAATGTACTTAAAAAACATTTTGTTATTTCTTTTTGAGTTTTTGGCTAGCTGTTCCTCAAAATCTTTTTTTGCTTTTCTTATTACATTTTTACACTTGATTTGACAGTGTTTATGTTCTCTTCTATTTATCTCACTAGGACTGGACTTCCACTACTTAAAAGATACCTTTTTGTCCCTCACTGCTTCTTTTACATGGTGGTTAAGCCGCAGTGACTCTTTTTTAGGTCTCTTGCTATGTTTTTTAATTTGGGGTATACATTTAAGTTGGGCCTCTATTATGGTGTCTTTAATAAGTTTCCATGCAGCTTTCAGGGATTTGGCTCTAGTCTCTGTGCCTTTTAATTTCTGTTTCACTAACCTCCTCATTTTTGTGTAATTCCCCTTTTTGAAATTAAATGCCAGGATGCTGGACTGCTGAGGTGTTCTTCCCACCACAGGAATGTTGAATGTTATTATATTATGGTCACTATTCCCAAGCGGTCCGGTAACGGTTATATCCTGGACCTGATCCTGCACTCCACTCAGGACTAAATCGAGAATTGCCTCTCCCCTTGTGTGTTCCTGCACCAGCTGCTCCAAGAAGCAGTCATTTAAGCCATTGAGAAATTTTATCTCCACCTCTCTTCCTGAGGTGACATGTATCCAGTCAATATGGGGATAATTAAAATCTCCCATTATTATAGAGTTCTTTATTTTGGTAGCCTCTCTAATCTCCCTTAGCATTTCAATGTCAGTATCGCTGTCCTGGTCAGGTGGTCGGTAATATATCCCTACTGCTAATTTCTTATTATTGGAGCATGGAATTACTATCCATAGCGATTCTATTGAACATGTTGATTCACTTAATATTTTTATTTCGTTTGATTCTACATTATCTTTCACATACAGTACCACTCCGCCACCCACTCGGCCTGCTCTATCCTTTCTATCTATTTTATATCCCAGTATGATTGTGTCCCACAGATTTTCCTCATTCCACCAGGTTTCAGTGATGTCTATTATGTCAGTCTCCTCATTTAATACGAGATACTCTAGTTCACCCATCTTAGTAATCAGACTCCAAGCATTTGTGTACAAGCACTTTAAAAATTTGCCACTGCTTATTTGTCTGCCCTTCCCTGATGCATTGGATTCCTTTGTATGCGGTTGTTTGTCTGCTCTGGCCCATGGTTTGTCCTCTCCCCTCCTCTCTTTCTGACTACAGATTAGAGACTGTGTTTTAACAGTCTTGTGTTTTCTGAATTGAGTGATAACAATGACTTTGCAAAATGACCAGTGAAAGGGAAAATGACAGAAAGGGGATATTCTGTATTCTGGGCCTTGTGCTCCAGTTTTCAGTTCTCACCAGATGCATTTGATGATCTAATACAAGTTTCATTTTAGCAATCAACCTAAGGACCTGATGTCACAGCACTAACCACATCTTTCATCCCTATCAAATGTATGGGCTTTTAGGGCCAGGAAAGAAAAAAATGCTTCCTAAAATAAAAAGAGGAAAGGCTGATTGCAGAAACTAACTTCTTGTAAGGGCTCTATCACAATATTTTGTATTTACATGTGCAGAGAGCTTGCAGAATGTTTGGCTTGCTGAAAACAGATAGATATTCTGTGTCTTTCTTTCTTTCTTATTGCCCATTAGAATTTTGGAGCTACATATTAGCATAGGCATAAGAAATTACGCAGACTTAATCTCCCTAGAGCTGAATTCAGTATTTCTCTTTCTTTAGTGAAGAATTATAGCAGTAGTCATGAAATGATGATCCATCAGCTACTGATTCCTTTGGCCTTTGCTGCCTCTAAGCTTAGAGTGTCAAGTTCAAGCTGTATTCCATTTGTCTGTATAATAGTGCCAGAGTTCCTACTTAGGATTTGGTCCCCATTGCACTAAGGGCTATATAAATATAGAGGGTGTGATTGTCTCCTCTGCCAATGAGTAAGAAAGGGGTGAGGATTCTCATAGACTCATAGACTTTAAGGTCAGAAGGGACCATTATGATCATCTAGTCTGACCCCCTGCACAGTGCAGGCCACAGAATCTCAACCACCCCTCTTAGAATAATCCTCTCACCTATATCAAAGATATTGAAGCATTCAAATACTTTGAAGGACCCAACATGCAGAGAGTCCTTCAGCTGTAATCTGTGCCCAATGCTACAGAGTAAGGCGAAAAACCTCCAGGGCCTCTGCCAATCTACCCTGGAGGAAAATTCCTTCCCGACCCCAAATATGGCGATCAGCTAAACCCTGAGCATGTGGGCAAGACTCACCAGCCAGACACCCAGAAAGTTCCCTATAGCAACTCCTATCATCCCTCCATTGACCTATTTCCAACTGATAATGAATGGTCAATTAGTTACCAAGATCATGTTATTTCATCCAACCATCCCCTTATAGAATCATAGAACTGGAAGAGACCCCAGAAGGTCGTCAAGTCCAGCCCCCCGCTGTAGGCAGGACCAATCCCATCTAAATCAACCCGGCCAGGGCTTTGTCAAGCCGAGACTTAAATACCTCTAGGGATGGAGACTCCACTACTTCCCTAGGTAACCCATTCCAATGCTTCACTACCCTTCTAGTAAAATAGTTTTTCCTAATATCCAATCTGGACCTCTCCCACCACAACTTGAGACCATTGCTCCTTGTTCTGCCATCTGTCACTACTGAGAACAGCCTCTCTCCAGCCTCTTTGGAACCTCCCTTCAGGAAGTTGAAGGCTGCTATCAAATCCCCCCTCACTCTTCGCTTCTGCAGACTAAACAGACCCAAGTCCCTCAGCATCTCCTCGGAGGTCATATGCTCCGGCCCCCTAATCATTTTGGTTGCCCTCCGCTGGACCCTCTCCAATGCTTCCGCATCCTTTTTGTAGTGGGGGGCCCAGAACTGGACACAATACTCCAGATGTGGCCTCACCAAAGCCGAATAAAGGGGAATAATGACATCTCTGGATCTGCTGGCAATGCTCCTCTTAATGCATCCTAATATGCCATTAGCCTTCTTGGCTACAAGGGCACACTGTTGACTCATATCTAGCTTCTCATCCACTGTAACCCCCAGGTCCTTTTCTGCAGAACTACAACTTAACTGGCTGGTCCCCAGCCTGTAACTATGCTTGGGATTCTTCCGTCCCAAGTGCAGGACTCTACATTTGTCTTTGTTGAATCTCATGAGATTTCTAGTGGCCCAATCCTCCAATTTGTCTAAGTCACTCTGGATCCTATCTCTGCCCTTAAGCGTATCTACCTCTCCCCCCAGCTTAGTGTCATCTGCAAACTTGCTGAGGGTGCAATCTATCCCCTCATCCAGGTCATTAATAAAGATATTGAACAAAACTGGTCCTAGAACCGAACCTTGGGGCACTCCACTAGAAACCGACCGCCATCCTGACATCGAACCGTTGATCACTACCCGCTGGGCCCAGCCTTCTAGCCATCTTTCTATCCATCTTACCGTCCATTTATCCAATCCACATTCTCTTAACTTGCTGGCAAGAATATTGTGGGAGACGGTATCAAAAGCCTTGCTAAAGTCAAGGTATATAACATCCACTGACTTTCCCATGTCCACCGAGCCAGTTACCTCATCATAGAAGCTAATCAGATTGGTCAGGCACGACTTGCCCTTTGTGAATCCATGCTGACTATTCCTGATCACTTTCCTCTCATCCAAGTGTCTCAAAATGGATTCCTTTAGGATCCCTTCCATGATTTTTCCGGGAACCGAGGTAAGACTGACCGGCCTATACTTCCCTGGATCGTCCTTCTTCCCTTTTTTGAAGATGGGCACTACATTTGCCTTTTTCCAGTCATCTGGGATTTCTCCCGATCTCCACGACTTTTCAAAGATAATGGCCAAAGGCTCCTCAATGACATTTGCCAACTCCCTCAGTACCCTCGGGTGCATTAAGTCTGGACCCATGGATTTGTGTACGTTTAGCTTTTCTAAATAGTTCCTAACCTGTTCTTTACCCACCAAGGGCTGTCCATCTTCTTCCCATCTTGCGTCACTTAGCACAGAAGTCCAGGAGCCGACCTTGTCCGTGAATACAGAGGCAAAGAAAGAATTGAGTACTTCAGCTTTCCCCACATCCTCTGTCACTAGCTTACCTCCTTCATCCATTAGGGACTGCACACCCTCTCTGATCACCTTCTTCTTGTGATGGGAAGCACCAGGGAGCCAATTACTAAGGGCAGGCATGGGCCTTGATGTAACTTAGGGTATGGCTGCACTAGCCACCCTAGTTCGAACTAGGGTTGCTAATGTAGCCATACCCTTAGACAACGTCTCATGAAGCTTTAATTTATTCCTCTGATACGAGGGCCTTAATGGTCAGTTGAGGGTTGCTGTGATGAAGTAGAGCTCTGCCAATTCTGCCCCTAGAATGCCTCTCCTGGTATCTTCAGGCTAAAAAGCCCAGCGGCAATACCACTAGCTCATTTTCTTATTGAGTTGTGAAGAAGGATTTCACAGTAGTCAGTAGACATAACTCCCAGATGCATTTTCTTGATACTGCCACAATTTGTTCTGGTCCAATGGAAACAGTGGTCTGCCAGTCTGTTTGTTTGGTGTTGACTGGAACACACGCACAACTCCTGAAAATGTAACATGCAACTACAGGTTGGACCTTCTTGGTCCGGCACTGTCAGGACCTGAGCAGTCCCAAACCAGGCGGCTTGCCAGACCAGGGGAGGTCAGTGTTCCCATGTTGGCTGTCCCACTCCCAGGCTTCCAAAACTGGGGCTCCTTCTTGCTGCTACCCGG